>NC_036868.1:16438357-16779745 GCF_002910315.2 Salvelinus sp. IW2-2015 | reverse complement strand
CAGCTCTCTCTTGAAGGAAGAGAGATTGTGAAATTATGAAGAACTGAAATTCAGAACAAATTATTTTCACCAGTACTTGATTTTATTTACTGGTAACTGTGGTAAATTGTGTTGTTGAGGTCAGCTGTAGTACTTTGTCTTGTTATGGGTGCAGTTGTTGTAGAGGTTATACAGCAGGGAAGAAAACACCATTTTGTTCTACAGAACTTGATGATACTTACTGGTAAACTGTGGTCAGTTGTGTTGTTTGTCAACTGTAGTTATGTCTGTTGATGCTGGCCTCAGGTGTTGTAGAGTCTAAATTAGCAGACAGACAGACAGACAGACAGACAGAACGACAGACAGACAGACAGACAGACAGACAGCAGACAGACAGACAGACAGACAGACAGACAGACAGCAGAGGAGGAGGAGAGAGATATTGTGACAAAAGGTGTGAAGACCCTGAATTTCAGAACAAATTATTTCACCAGTACTTGATTTTATTTACTGGTAACTGTGTCAGTTGTGTTGTGGTGTCAGCTGTAGTACTTTGTTCTGTAGTGTTGACCTCAGGTGTTGTAGAGTCCTAAATTACAGAAGAGAGAGAGAGAGAAAGAGAGAGAGAAAGAGAAGGAGATTGTGACAATTTTATGAAAGAACTGAATTTCAGAACAAATTATTTCACCAGTACTTGATTTTATTTACTGTAACGTGGTAAATTGTGTTGTAGGTCGCTGTAGTACTTTGTCCTGTTATGGGTGCAGTTGTTGTAGAGTCTACAGCAGGGAAGAAACACACATTTTGTTCTTCCAGAACTTGATGATACTTACTGGTAACTGTGGTCAGTTGTGTTGGTTGTCAATGTAGTTATTTTTCTGTAGTGCTGGCCTCAGGTGTTGTAGAGTCTAAATAGAGAGAGAGGAGAGAAGAAGAGAGAGACAAACAGACAGACAGATAGACAGACAGACAGACACAGAACAGGCAGGCAGACAGACAGAGATATTGTGACAAAAAGTGTGAAGCCTGAATTTCAGAACAAATTGATTTGCACTAGAACGTGATTTTATTTACTGGTAACTGTGGTCAGTTGTGTTGTGAGATCAACTGTTAGTTATTTGTTCTGTAGTGTTGGCCTCAGGTGTTGTAGAGGTCTAAATTACAGAGAGAGAGAGAGAGAGAAGAGAGAGAGATTGTGACAATTTATTGAAGAATTGAAATTCTGAAACAACATTATTTCACGAGTACTTGATTTATTTACTGGTAACTGTGGTCAGTTGTTTTGTGAGGTCAGCTGTGGTACTTTGACTTGTTATGGGTGCAGGTTTGTTTGTAGAGTCTATACAGCAGGGAAGAAACACACATTTTGTTCTCCAGAACTTGATGATACTTACTGGTAACTGTGGTCAGTTGTGTTGTGTTGTCAACTGTAGTTATGTGTTCTGTAGTGTTGGCCTCAGGTGTTGTAGAGTCTAAATTAGAGACAGACAGAGAGATATTGTGACAAAAGTGTGGAGAACTGAATGTAACGTTCGTCTAATTCCTCCTCGGATGAGAAGAAGGAGTAAGGGTCGGACCAAAACGCAGCGTTGTTAGATGACATAATGATTTATTACAGAAAGACGAAACCTCTTACACAAAGTACAAAACGACGTAGACAGACCTGAACTTGAGAACTTACATATACACGAAGAACGCACGAACAGGTACAGACTACACAAGCGAACGAACGAACGAACGAACGAACGAACGAACGAACGAACGAACGAACGAACGAACGAACGAACGAACGAACGAACGAACGAACGAACGAAACAGTCCCATGTGGTGCATACAGACACAAACACAGGAACAATCACCCACAAACAAACAGTGAGAACAGCCTACCTTAATATGGTTCTCAATCAGAGGAAACGTCAAACACCTGCCTCTAATTGAGAACCATATCAGGCAACACATTTAACCCAACATAGAAACACATAACATAGAATGCCCACCCCAACTCACGCCCTGACCAACTAAACACATACAAAAACAAGGAAAACAGGTCAGGAACGTGACACTGAAGTTCAGAACAAATTATTTTCACTAGTACTTGATTGTATTTACTGATAACTGTGGTAAATTGTTTTGTGGGGTCAACTGTAGTTATTTGTTCTGTTGTGGCTGTAGGTATAGTAACGCCTACCAAGAGATAAGCAACATTGATACATTAAAGTAGAAACACATTAATATAAACTAATAGTATTTTTTGCTAGCCTTTATAAGCACTTAGTCTACTGGTCACCACTGTCAATTCTGTTGTGACAGATAGTGACATGTTAATGCAACTTTGTTCTGAACTAAAATATTTTATCCTACACATACTGGTAACTTTGGTCAATTGTATTGTCAGGTAAGCTCTAGGTCTTTCTTCTGTTGTGGGTGCAGTTGTTGTAGAGTCTACAGCAGGGAAGTAACTTTACACTGGGCACACCACGTCATTTCAACATGGATAATTAGGTAATATTTGGTTGAGATGTTGCTTAATGAGAATACAACCTATACTCATCCACTCAAAAAGACAGTTAGTTGAATTTCCAATGTGTTATCACTATGCTTTCCACCATCTTAAAGCCCACCAAATTCTAATGGAAAAACAATGTCTGATTTTTGGTTAAGTTGTCACCCAAATGTATATCACTTCGCTTTAACCATTTAAAACCACAGCAAAGTTCAAATGTTTTGTTTATTTATACAACAGATTATTGTGTTCCCACTGGTCACAGATGTCAATTCAATGCCTATTCCATGTTGGTTCAACGTAATTTCATTGAAATGACTTGGAAACAATGTTGATTCAACCAGTGTGCTCGGTGGGTTATCACTGTGCTTCATATAAATGCAGAACCAAATGACCTGGATTGCAGTTGAGATTACATTAAACATAAACCTACAGTATATGGTRGAAGAGATCAATGTCATTCGATATTCTGCACAGATTATTACTGCAATTGTGAAGATCTCCACAGACCTGTACTTATTCCTGCTATCTTGAGCATGCATGTTTTATATGATTACACAAGAAGAAATGTACAGTTACAGGAACCTCAACATGTGGCCATAGATATGCTGCTCATTTTAAGGTTGAATTTTACATTTGTTTGTAAGATTGTCTTAACTTTAAGCTATACTGTATTACAAAAGTAATATTGAATTGTGTTTGGTTGACATCGCAACAAATATCAACATTTAAAGGTGATGTACACTGTATGTACTTCTTCTGAGCCACTGGCTTATTCCAATTCTTTAACTTTTATTTTGGTTGAGTTGGAGACGTTAATCCAACATATCATTTGTTAACTTGTCGACAACCAAATATTAACATTTGAAGGATATTTGTCTTCTGCTTAGATAGTTCTATTTGTGCCACTGACTTAGTCTGGCTTGAATTCCAGTTTGTCTACAAATTAATAATTGATACGTTAGATTCGTGGCTCCATCTCAACCAAAAATCAAATTTAAAGAATAGGACTAAATCAAATCAAACTTGAAATCCACTCCTTCCCCAGTGAGCTAAAGGCTTGAACTTCCGCGTTCAAGGAGTGGGACACTAATCCGGATGCTTATCAGAAATCCTAATGCGTCCAGTGACGAACCATCAAACAAGCAACGTGTTAATACAGGCCTAAGACCGAACTGTACTACATCGGCTCTGATGCTCGAATGTGTCAGGGCTTGCAAACTATCACAAATTAGAAAGGGAAACCCGGCCAAGAGCTGCTCAGTGAAGTGAGCCTACACGACGAGCTAAATGCCTTCTATGCTCTCTTCGAGGCAAGCAACACTGGACCATGCGTGAGAGCACCAGCTGTTCCAGAGGACTATATGATCASTCTGCTGTTCATTGACTACAGCTCAGCGTTCAACTCCATAGTGCCCTCCAAGCTCATCACTAAACTAAGAACCCTGGGACTGAACGCCTTCCTCTGCAACTGGATCCTTGACTTCCTGACAGGCCGCTCCCAGGTGGTGAGGGTAGGCAACAACACATCGCCACACTGACCCTAAACACTGGGGCCCCTCAGGGGGTGCGTGCTCAGTCCCCCCCTGTACTCACCTCTCACTCAACTTGTGCAAGAAAAAGGAGCTTATTGTGGACTACAGGAGACAGAGGGCTGAACACACCTCCATTCACATCGATTAGGCTGTTGTGGAGCGGGTCGAGAGCTACACGTTCCCCGGTGTCCACATCACTAAGGACCTATCATGGTCCAAACACACCAAGTTGTGAAGAGGGCAGGACAATGCCTCTTCGCCCTCAGGAGGCTGAAACTATTTGGGATGGGCCCTCAGATCCTCAAAAAGTTATATAGCTGCACCATTGAGAGCATCTTGACTGGCTGCATCACCGCTTGGTATGGCAACTGCTCGGCATCAGACAACAAGGTGCTACAGAGGGTAGTGCACATGGCCCATTACATCACTGGGGCCAAACTCCCTGCCATCCAGGACCTCTATACCAGGCTGTGCCAGGATAAGACTGAAAAAAAAATGTAAAAAACTCCAGCCACCCATGTCATAGACTGTTCTCTCTGCTACCGGAGTGCCATGTCTGAGACCAAAAGGCTCCAGAACAGTATTCAGACCCCTTGACTTTTTCCACATTTTGTTACGTTACAGCTTGAATTGAATTTACCACAGGTGGATTCCAATCAAGTTGTAGAAACATCTCAAGGATGAGCAATAGAAAAAGGATGCACCTGAGCTCAATTTCGAGTCTAATAGCAAATGGCCTGCAAACTATCACGAATTAGAAATGTATTTCTGTTTTTTATTTTTAATAAACTTGCAAACATTCCACATCAATCTACACACAATACATCATAATGACTAAGCTAAAACAGGCTTTTAGAAAGTTTATTTTATTAAAGCAAGTTTATTAAAAATAAAAAACAGAAATACTTTATTTATATAAGTATTCAGACCATTTGCTATGAGACTCGAAATTGAGTTCAGGTGCATCCTGTTTCCATTGATCATCCTTGAGATGTTTCTACAACTTGATTGGAGTCCACCTGTGGTAAATTCAATTGATTGGACATGATTTGGAAAGGCACACACCAGTCTATAAAAGGTCCCACAGTTGACAGCGCATGTCAGAGCAAAAACCAAGCCATGAGGTCGAAGGAATCGTCCATAGAGACAGGATGTCTGTAGCATTGAAGGTCCCGAAGAACACAGTGGCCTCTATCATTCTTAAATTGAAAAAGTTTGGACCCACTAAGACTCTTCCTAGAGCTGGCCGCCCAGCCAAACTGAGCAATAGGGGGTGAAGAGCCATGGTCAGTGAGGTGGCCAAGACCCCGATGGTCACTCTGACAGAGCTCCAGAGATCCTCTGTGGAGATGGGAGAACCTTCCAGAAGGTTCAGCGCTCAACCAATCAGGCCTTTATGGTAGAGTGACCAGACGGAAGCAACTCCACAGGAAAGGGCACATGACAGCCCACTTGGAGCTTGCCAGAAGGCACTTAAAGGACTCTCAGACTATTAGAAACAATATTCTCTGGTCTGATGGAACCAAGTTTGAACTCATTGGCCTGAATGCCAAGCTTCACGTCTGGAAGAAACCTGACACCATCCCTACAGTGAAGCATCGTGGTGGCAGCCTCATGCTGTGGGGATGTTTTTCAGCAGCAGGGACTGGGAGACTAGTCAGGATGGAGGGAAAGATGAACGGAGCAAAGTACAGAGAGATCCTTGATGAAAACCTGCTACAGAGCACTCAGGACCTCAGACTGGGGCGAATGTTCAACTTCTAACAGGACAACGACCCTAAGCTCACTGCCAAGACAACGCAGGAGTGGCTTCAGGACAAGTCTCTGAATGTCCTTGAGTGGTCCAGCCAGAGCCCGGACTTGAACATGATCAAACATCTCTGGAGAGACCTGAAAATAGCTGTGCAGCAACGCTCAATATCCAACTTGACAGAGCTTGAGAGGATCATCAGAGAAGAATGGGAGAAACTCCCCAAATACAGGAGTGCGAAGCTTGTAGCATCATGCCCAGAAGACTCGAGGCTGTAATCTCTGCCAAAGGTGCTTCAACAAAGTACTGAGTATAGGGTCTGAATGCTTATGTAAATGTCATATGTCAGTTTTTAGTTTTTTTATACATTTGCAAAACAAAATGTAACCTATTTTGTTTTGTCATTATGGGGTATTGTGTGTAGATTGATGAGGGGGAAAAAACKGTGTAATCAATTTTATAATACAGCTGTAATGTAACAAAATGTGGAAAAAGTCCAGGGTTCTGAATACTTTCCAAATGCATTTTTTTTTGGGGTTGCCTAAAACGCACGTTAGTTTCTATATATCTCTCGTCCCCCTTCATCTCCAAAACGGTAAAACGTGCAGTAAAAATAAATTGTGAGCCAGAGCTACACACTGTCGGTTCCAGCGGAGGAGTTGGCGGTTCATGGAGCTAGTCTTTAGCAGGAAAAGGAGAGGGTTACCAGAGGTGTAGAGACCGATACATAAACCTTGAAGTGCTGAAGAGCCAGTATCTAAGCAAGCGTCTCCTTCTCGAGTACTGTTTTTGATATGAGGCCAATTTCTTTGAAAAGTACCCCACAGGGTGCTCAATATGTTATCGTCATACATATCAGCATTGTACTTAGCAGTGCCAACCCAGTCCACACAATCGTCGTCGACGTTGGACACAGGGTATAAGTTCGACTTAGTAACGGCATTGAGATTCTGAAAATCAGAACAAGACTGCAAAGATCCATCTGCCTTAGGTACTAATATACAGGGCGATTCCACGGACTGTTGCCATGTTGTGCAATGCCGTGCTCAAGCATGAACTCCACCTCACTGGAGTTTCTCTCTCTGTTCAGAATATACTCGATAGGCATGTTGCTTGATTGGGCAACAAAACCAGGACTTGGTCACCCACATCAAAAGTGATGGTTAAGGGAAACTGGTTATCACCCTTGGCAAAGGACCAACACAGTCCTACCGGAACTCTGCAGAAAGGTTTGACAAAAGCAGGAATAGGCTGCAAAGGTGCAACTGGTACAGCTTGGTTCAGTTTACCTGCCCTCTGGCAAACGTGACAGGATTTACAGTAAGACACAACATCCTGTTTCAGACCAGGTCAGAAGAAGTTACGCAAGGTCCGGTCATATGTCTTGACTCAAAAATGGTCTGCCATACTACCCCCGTGAGCCAACTCAGTATCTCTTGTCGAAGCGCAACTGGGACAACAATTTGAGATACACAGGGACAATCGTCTTGCCCAGAAGTGGCGTGGGAACCATTTCCTCATTAGAATATCATCTCTGTCAAAGTAACCCCACAAACTTCATCAAACTCCTCCTCTGGACATATCTCAGCAAAAAGAGGGGAGAGGGAAATATCCTTACTCTGTTCAGCAATCAGCTGCTTCCTAAATATCGAAGTGTCAACTGTACGGACCCTCTCTTCCTTAAGCCGTCCTACAAACTCGCTCACCTTTGGGGTTTTCAAGAGAGAGTTCAACTCAGGAGGTTTCACAAGTCAGGATCACCCATAAACATCTCAGACATCTCAACTAGGGTGGAATCACTGACATCCTCCTCAACACTAGACTTTCTGCCGGAAACTTTCTTAAACATAGCACATGTAACGGCACATGCTGGGAACACTATAGGGTACTCTTCTGATAGCCCATCAGGTTCCTCTACACTTTGTTCCTTACAAACGACAGGATTTGGCACAACCTTCCCTCCAGCCAAATAATTTTCCAAAATGAATGAGATCCCCATCACCAGTAGGCTAGGCCTCACTCCAATGACAACGGAACCAGAAATAAGATCAGACTTCAGTTCCACATTATACAAAGGAACTTTCATGCAACCCATCTCCACACCTTGTACTAACACACTGTAACCACTTGCTGAAGTGTCAGACAAAGACAAAACACCCTTCAAAATGAATGATTGGGCTGCCCCAGTGTCTCGCAGAATCTTCACCGGTTGCTTGCCACTCTGCAGAGACGAACCTGTCTGAATCAAAGGGTTCATACACATCTGATCCAAAATCTTGTTTAGGAGATWCACCAGTCCCAACCAAAGACATAATGGGCTGGAGTGCTCCCACAAGAAGACACAGCTTTTTCTCTCTCTCAGGTGGCAACACTTTCGTGAAGACAATTCTTGAACTACTCGAGAAGTATGAGTGTCTTTAAATCCACAAGGCCCATGACCTCTTGAAAACCACACCACCGATCAAAAAGACATGCCTGTTCCCTTTCGAACTCAACATGGCTTTGTGATTCTGTCTTTCATAATTTACGGAACTGTTGTCTGTATGCCTCTGGGACCAACTCATAAGCCCAAAGGATAGCAGCTTTAACAGTGTCCTAATCTGAACTCTGGCCAAGAGATAAAGCGTTGAACACTTTCTGAGCTTTTACCACAAGAACACTTTGGAGAAACAGTGACCAAATATCTTGCGGCAATCCGCTCAAACAGAGTAAAATATACTTCCACCTCTTTTTTGTTAAAAGGCGGTACAAGTTGGCTATTCCAACCAAGATCAAACTGTTGAGGGTGCAGGATGGCCTTACTAGATTCAGAGTGTTTCCAGATCTATCTCTCTTAGTCGAACGACATGCTCACATTCCTGTTCTTGTTGTCTGGCTGCATGTTCACGTTCTTGCTCTTGTTGTTTGGCTGCACACTCATCTTGTCATTCCCTGTTGTTCCAATCTCTCATCAAGTTCTCTTTCCTTTTCCTTGTGCTCAAGCTCTAATTGTCACACCTACTCCCGCTCCCCCTCCCTGGCGCTCGAAGGCGCCAGGCTCCCCAGCATTACGCACTCCTGCCACCATCAGTATGCACACCTGCCTTTCTCCGTCACGCGCATCAGCGTATTATTGGACTCACCCTGACTCAGTTTCCCATCTCTGTTCCCAGCTGCTGCATTGTTTGTCATTGTGTATCTGTGTTCTGACGCTGTTTCTGCCTTGCTCTTTGTCTGTTCACAATTAAATGTCAACTCCCCGTACCTGCCTCTCATCTCCGGTGTTGGTCCTTACAGAATGCAGCGCATCAAACTAAGCATCGGGGAGTGCTGGCTTTCCAGTTGGTGGTGACGTCGGGTCCGGGGCCGCCACCGATGGAACCAGGGTTGCCTAAGCCAGCTCGTCGGGCTGTCATGCCCTAGCGGGCTCGAGAGGTTTCTTGCCCCGGTTGGCTCGGAAGGTGCCCATCCCACGTCAGGCCTCAGCCGGATTGCCAAGGTTTTATGCCTTAGCCGGCTCACCAGGCGTCTACGCTTCAGCCGGCTCATCTGGCTCCCATGGCCCAGCGGGATCCTCAGGCTGTCACGCCTCAACCGTGTCGCCAGGCTCCCACGCCTCAGCCGGTTCGCCAGGCTCCCACGCCCCTACTGGTTTGTCTGGATTTTACCCCCAGACGGTTTGTCCAGCGCCCGTGCCTCGCCCGGCCCGTCAGGCTTGCCCAGGTGGGAAGGTGGGGGCGCCCCTAGAGGGGGGGGGGGGGGGGGTACTGTCACGTCTGCTCCCGCTCCCCCGCATTACGCACTCCTGCCACCATCAGTATGCACACCTGCCTTTCCCCGTCACGCACATCAGCCTATTATTGGACTCACCTGGACTCAATCACCTGTTTATTACCTCCCCTATATTTGTCAGTTCCCCATCTCTGTTCCCTGCTGCTGCATTGTTTGTCATTGTGTATCTGTGTGCTGACGCTGTTTCTGTCTTGCTCTTTGTCTGTTCATAATTAATGTCAACTCCACGTATCTCCGGCGTCGGTCCTTACACTAATATCTGTTGTTCAAGCTAAACATTTTGTTGCTCCAACTTTGCCTTTAGTTCTAACAACCATAGTTGCACGTCTACAGGATGTGCTCTACTACACGTAGCACCCTTTTCATCAGCCCCTCTCTCCGAGAGGATTTCCTCCTCCACCAAAACAGCAACTATCAAATCTTTGACTAATGCTTTTGGATCGCCAAATACACCTTTTGATGTCATAACGCTTTACACAGATTCACCTTTGTACGTTTATCTAGCATCTCCCATGTAGGGTTTTCCACAAATGTTTCCAGCTTAAAGTCCAGGCTTTTTTTTATAAGTCTGTGTGTTTATGCAACTTTCAAAATGATTCCACCATCCCTTATAACCCCTCAAGGTGGATGTCAGGTACGGAAACTCTACCACAAAAGTGTATTTTGAACACTCAAATATCTGGGCACATTAGAGCGTCAGAGTAGGTGACTAGAGTGACTACCATACTCATGGGAAACAAAATCCCGGAAGAGCTCCCCATTATGATACGTTCCTCCGACAAGAAAACCAAATAATGTTGCTCAAACAGAAGGGGGAACTAACAAAGAGTCACTGACAACAACCCAAAATAATATGGTGGGGTTTTAAGAGGGGTTCTGAAAGACACTCATGGGGGTGTCCCCTGAAAGTTGACTAGCAACAACAACTGAAACCTAAAAGACACCGACCATGAGCGCTCACTAAATTTGCTCAAGAACAGGCAAACAAAAGAAAAACCCACATCAAACTTTAAGACAGTAAGCAAACCAAAAAGTGGAGCAAAACGAAAACAGGGAAGATCAGACAAATGATTGTATGTCTAGAAATCAAAATAGGAAGTCAACTAAAGGTCTTACGACTGCACAACTGGAGCACTGGGCCAGCCACTCTTAGATATCACCTGTGCCAACACAGGTGTCACGATCACTGTCTTCAAACTCCCTGTCATAGATGAGCCAAGGCGCAGCTTGTAATTCCACATCTTTAATAAAGTGAAACCTTCACAAAAAACAGGTAACAGAAACGAAGGTGACGCAACCGTGGCGCACACAAACACACACAGAAAATAATAATTACCCACAAACACAGGTGGTTAAAAGGCTGCCTAAGTATGAATTCCAATCAGAGACAACGATAGACAGCTGCCTCTGATTGGGAACCATACCCGGCCAACAAAGACACAGACAAACTAGAATTCCCACCAAATCACACCCTGACCTAAATAGAGAAATAAAAAGGCTCTCTAAGGTCAGGGCGTGACAGTACCCCCCGCAAAGGTCGGACTCTGGCCGGCAAACCTGACTCTATAGGGGAGGGCCCGGTGGGCATCTATCCTCGGTGGCGGCTCCGGTTCGGGACGTAGCCCCCGCTCCGCAGTGACCTGATCCCTCTGCTTCCGTGGAACCGGAACGTGTATCGTCGCCGGAGGAGCCGGACCGTGGATCATCGCCGGAGGCTCTGGATTGGGACCCCCGCGGTAGGCTCTATACCGCCGCTGGAGACTCCGGACTGCGGACCGTCGCTGGAGACTCCGGACTGCGGACCGTCGCTGGAGGCTCCGGACTGCGGCACCGTCGCTGGAGGCTCCGGACTGGGGACTGTCGCTGGAGGCTCGGACTGGGGACCGTCGCTGGAGACTCCGGACTGGTGGACCGTCGCTGGGGCTCCGGACTGGTGACCGTCGCTGGAGGCTCCGGACTGGAGACCGTCGCTGCAGGCTCCGGACTGGAGACCGTCGCTGGAGCCCTCCGGACTGGGGCCGTCGCTGGAGGCTCCGGACTGGGGACCTTCTCTGGAGGGCTCCGGACTGGGGACCGGACGCTGGAGGCTCCGGACTGGGGACCGTCGCTGGAGGCTCCGGACTGGGGACCGTCGCTGCAGGCTCCGGACAGGGGACAGTCGCTGCAGGCTCCGTGCCATGGATCGTCGCTACAGGCTCCGGGCCATGGATTGTCGTTGGAGGCTTCGTGCCCTGGATGTTCACTGCAGGCTCCGGGCCATGGATGTTCACTGCAGGCTCCGGGCCATGGGTTATCACTGGAGGCTTCGTGCCATGGATCATCACTACAGGCTCCGGACCATGGATCATCACTGGAGGCTTCGTACGTGGAGCCGGAAGGTCTCACCGGACTGAGGAGACATACTGGCAGCGTGGTGCGTGGAACTGCCACAGGGCTTACCAGGCTGGGGAGACACACTGGAGGCCTGGCACGTGGAGCCGGAACAGGTCTCACCGGACTGGGGAGATGCACTGGAAGCCTGGTGCGTGGAGCAGGCACCGGATACACTGGGGCCGTGGAGGCGCACTAGAGGTCTCGAGCGTAGAGCTGCACAACCGTCCTGGTGGATGCCCACTTCTGCCCGGCAAAATGCGGGGCACCGGCACAGAGCGCACCGGCCTGTGAATGCTCACTGGAGACACAGTGCGCAATCACCGCATAACACGGTGCCTGACCGGTCACATGCTCCACACGGTAAGCACGGGGAGTTGGCTCAGGTCTAAACCCTGCCTCCGCCAATCTCCCGTCGTGCCCCCTCCCAATTTCTTTTTGGAGCTGCCTCTCGGGCTTCCGTGACCGGGTCTTGTCCCCTGCCATAATCTCCTCCCGGTCAGCTCGTCTCTCCAAGATGGCGCACGCTGCTTGGTCTTCTGGTGTGGGTAATTCTGTCACGATCACTGTCTTCAAACTCCCTGTCATAGATGAGCCAAGGCGCAGCTTGTAATTCACATCTTTAATAAAGTGAAACCTTCACAAAAAAACAGGTAAACAGAAACCGAAGGTGACGCACCCCGTGGCGCACACCACACACACAGAAAATAATAATTACCCACAAACACAGGTGGTTAAAAGGCTGCCTAAGTATGATTCCCAATCAGAGACAACGATAGACAGCTGCCTCTGATTGGGAACCATACCGGCCAACAAAGAAACAGACAAACTAGAATTTCCCGACCAAATCACACCTTGACCTCACCAAATAGAGAAATAAAAAGGCTCTCTAAGGTCAGGGCGTGACAACAGGTTAAACATCCTTCTGACTAACGAGACGGACAACCCAGCAGAGATGGAACACATACTGACTAATGAGGTGACACCAACCGGTGCACCCTAAGTGCTAACGTGCTACAAGTGCTAAAGTCCAACCTCAAAACATATACTGAACAAAAATATAAACGCAACATGCAACAATTTCAAACATTTTACTGAGTCACAGTTCATATTATCGGTCAATTGAAATAAATTAATTGGGCCCTAAGCTATGGATTTCACATGACTGGGCAGGACCGCAGCCTTGTGTGGGCCTGAGAGAACATTCAGGAAAAATAAATTCCCACAAAATGGATTTAATACAGACAGAAATACTCAGTTTCATCAGCTGTCCAGGTGGCTGGTCTCAGACGATCCCGCAGATGAAGAAGCCAGATGTGGAGGTCCTAGGCTGGCGAGGTTATACGTAGCCTGCAGGTTGTGAGGCCGGTTGGATGTACTGCCAAATTCTCTAAAACGACGTTGGAGGCGGCTTATGGTAGAGAAATTAACATTCAATTCTCTGGCAACAGCTCTGGTGGACTTCCCTGCAGTCAGCATGCCAATTGCAAACTCCCTCAAAACTTGAGACATCTGTGGCATTGTGTTGTGTGACAAAACTGCACATTTTAGAGTGGTCTTTTATTGTCCCCAGCACAAGGTGCAACCTGTGTAATAATCATGCTGTTTAATCAGCTTGCCACACCTGTCAGGTGGAGGGATTATCTAGCCTTTAGAAGCACAACTAATAAGGCCCGGGGGGGGGGTGTAGTTTCTGGCCCCACCCCCTTATAAATGGGGTGGTTCGAGCCTTGAATGTTAACTGGCTGAAAGCCATGGAATATCAGACCGTATAACACGRGTATGACAAAATATTTATTTTTACTGCTCTAATTACGTTGGTAACCAGTTTATAATAGAACTAAGGCACCTCTGGTGTTTGTGGTATATTGCCAATATACCACGGCTAAGGGCTGTATACAGTTACTCACGTCGCGTCGTGCTAAGAACAGCCCTTAGCTGTGGTATATTGACCATATACCACACCTCCTCGGACATTATTGCTTAATTAGAATACTGTTCACTGCTGTCAGCTCTGTTGTAGCAGATAGTGACACGTTATCGCAACATCGTTCTGAACTGAAACATATTAGCATACACACGCTGGTAACTGTGGTCAGTTGTGTTGTGAGGTCAACTGTAGTACTTTGTTCTGTTTTGGGTGCAGTTGTTGTAGAGTCTATAGCATGGAAGTAACATCCCAGTGGGCACACCACGTCATTTCAACGTGGATAATTGGGAAATATTTGGTTGAGAAGTTGATCAAGCTCTGGAAGTTAAAGAGTAGGACTAAATCAAATCAAAAGTTAAATGCACTTTGCATACATTTTGATTTGATGTAGTACTATTCTTTAACTTAAATTTTTTGTTGAGATGGAGACATGAATACAACAAATCAATTATTAATTTGTAGACAAACTGGAATTCAAGCCAGACTAAGTCAGTGGCATGAATAGAACTATCCAAGAAGAAGACAAATCTCCTTCAAATGTTGATATTTGGTTGCATCAACAACCAAACATAATTCAATATCACTTTTGAAATACAATAAGTATCCTATTAACTTGTTGACAAGTTAACAAGTGATGTTGGATTCACATCTCCAACTCAACCAAAATAAACGTTAAAGAATGGAAAAGTCAACCTTAAAATTAGTAACACATCCGTGGCCACATGTTGAGGTTCCTGTAACTGTACATTTCTTCTTGTGTAATCATATAAAACATGCATGTTCAAGATAGCAGGCATAAGTACAGGTCTGTGGAGATCTTCACAATTGTTGTAATAATCTGTGCAGGATCTCGAACGTCATTGATCTCTTGCACCATGTAGGCCAATTTTAATGTAATCTCAAATGCAACCCAGGTCATTTGGTTCTGCTTTTGGATTAAGCACTGTGATACCCCACTGGTCACCAAAGGGTAATTGAAGATAGATCAATACTCCAGTAGGAGGTACTGTCCACCGAATTGTTTTTTTTTTCTGATAATGGATATAACCTTGAAGATCTGACATTGTTTTAAAGGTATAAATTCAACATATTTTAGACAAGGTTTGACTATGTTGAAATTTGGTTACCATGATGACATAAGCCTGTGGTTGACATTTCTCCCAAAAAACAACATTTTACGTTGATGACTTTTTCAAATCCAATGTATTTTCCACGTAGATTCCACATCACAATACGTTGACATATTACTTTGATATAATGTTTATTCAACCAGTTTGTGCCCAGTGGGATAGTGATTGAGTGTTACATGCTTTGGTGGTAAACTCTGTTTCAGACAAGCTTTGTTCTCGACAACTTGATGATACTTACTAGTAACTGTGATCAGTTGTGTTGTGGGATCAACTGTAGTACTTTGTTCTGTAGTGTTGGCCTCAGGTGTCGTAGAGTCTAAAGCAGAGTGAGAGAGTGACAGAGAGACCGAGAGATTGTGACAAATGTGTGATGAGTTCAGAACAAACTCTATTCACAGGTACTTGATTGTATTTGCTGGTAATTGTGATGAGCTGTGTTGTGGGATGAACTGCTTTATCTCATTGGACAGCCCTAACTGGTTACTGTGATTAGTGCTGTTGTTGGGTCAGCTGGAGTAGAGACTGGAAATTATAAAACTATGACTTGAAGAGCATGAAATGTAGCCTACTGTAGGTTATCGATAGACATGACAACATAACTATTATATGGTTTGCAAAAACGATGTCATGTTTTTCAGTAGGTATTTCGAAAGGTACCTGTTGTAGGAGAGGTTGTTGTTGTTGGACATGCTGTAAAATCTTTGAGGTGAAGAAAATAGGATATTGGTTAGTAAAACATATTAGAAAATGTTGACAAAAGTCAAATCTGTGAGGATGTTGGTTCTTACTTTGGTAGTGAACCGACTGGCAGTACTGTCATCTGGAGGAATGGCATTGATACATCACACGTGTCAGATGTGATGTCATCACATTTCCCATAAGAGACACACTGGTCACATGACAACGATACTGGTCCTCACATCTGCACTGGAATCCAGTACCATTTGGGTAGCAAACTGAGGACATGAGAGTGGATTAAGATATCAAAATGACACTTAATCGGTGTTTAAGCAGTTAAAATAATAACTTGCACATTGAAGTCTTACCTGTAGACATGTTAACACCAGTGATTTGTGTCAGATTATTGATTCTGACAGGGAAATAGCATTTCTCAGAATGGCTCTCAGTTGATCTATCACTGTAACGTCTGTGGTGTTCAGCTCAATTTCAATCATGTACTCATAGAGAGTTGCTGGTAATGGTGGACCTGAAAATGAACAATGTCAGTCATTCATTTGCTAAAATTAAATAGATTTAGATTCATCATAATATCCCAAAACAATTGTCATGCTATTGTTTTTCAGGCAATTCATCAGATATATTTTGGTCGTACGTTACCTGTTGAAGGAGAGGCTGTTGTTGTTGGACATGCTGTAAAGTCTTTGAGTTGAAGAAATAGGATATTGGTTAGTTAAACATATTAGAAAATGTTAACAAAAGTCAAATGTTGAGGATGTTGGTTCTTACTTTGGTAGTGAACCGACTGGCAGTACTGTCCATCTGGAGGAATGGCATTGATACATCCACACGTGTCAGATGTATGTCATCACATTTCCCATAAGAGACACACTGGTCACATGACAACGATACTGGTCCTCACATCTGCACTGAATCCAGTACCATTTGGGTAGCAAACTGAGGACATGAGAGTGGATTAAGATATCAAAAATGACACTTAATCGGTGTGTAAGCAGATAAAATAATAACTTAAACATTGAAGTCTTACCTGTAGACATGTTAACACCAGTGATTTGTGTCAGATTATTGATTCTGACAGGGTAAATAGCATTTCTCAGAATGGCTCTCAGTTGATCTATCACTGTAACGTCTGTGGTGTTCAGCTCAATTTCAATCATGTACTCATAGAGAGTTGCTGGTACTGTTGGAACTGAAAATGAACAATGTCAGTCATTCATTTGCTAAAATTAAATAGATTTAGATTCATCAATTTCCCAAAACAATTGTCATGCTATTATTTTTCAGGCAATTCATCAGATATATTTTGGTCGTTCATTACTGTTGTAGGAGAGGTTGTTGTTGTTGGACATGCTGTAAAACTTTGAGGTGAAGAAAATAGGATATTGGTTAGTTAAACAATTAGAAAATGTTAACAAAAGTCAAATCTGTGAGGATGTTGGTTCTTACTTTGGTAGTGAACCGACTGGCAGTACTGTCCATCTGGAGGAATGGCATTGATACATCACACGTGTCAGATGCAATGTCATCACAATTCCCATAAGAGACACACTGGTCACATGACCACGAATACTGGTCCTCACATCTGCACTGGATCAGTACCATTTGGGTAGCAAACTGAGGACATGAGAGTGGATTAAGATATCAAAATGACACTTAATCGGTGTGTAAGCAGTTAAAAATAATAACTTGCACATTGAAGTCTTACCTGTAGACATGTTAACACAGTGATTTGTGTCAGATTATTGATTCTGACAGGGAAAATAGCATTTCTCAGAATGGCTCTCAGTTGATCTATCACTGTAACGTCTGTGGTGTTCAGCTCAATTTCAATCATGTACTCATAGAGAGTTGCTGGTACTGTTGGAACTGAAAATGAACAATGTCAGTCATTCATTTGCTAAATTAAATAGATTTAGATTCATCAATATCCAAAACAATTGTCATGCTATTGTTTTTCAGGCAATTCGTCAGATATATTTTTGTCGTTCATTACCTGTTGTAGGAGAGGTTGTTGTTTGACATGCTGTAAAATCTTTGAGGTGAAGAAAATAGGATATTGGTTAGTTAAACATATTAGAAAATGTTAACAAATGCAAATGTGTAGGATGTTGGTTCTTACTTTGGTAGTGAACGACTGGCAGTACTGTCCATCTGGAGGAATGCATTGATACATCCACACGTGTCAGATGTGATGTCATCACATTTCCCATAAGAGACACACTGGTCACATGACCAACGATACTGGTCCTCACATCTGCACTGGAATCCAGTACCATTTGGGTAGCAAACTGAGGACATGAGAGTGGATTAAGATATCAAAATGACACTTAATCGGTGTTTAAGCAGTTAAAAATAATAACTTGCACATTGAAGTCTTACCTGTAGACATGTTAACACCAGTGATTTGTGTCAGATTATTGATTCTGACAGGGAAAATAGCATTTCTCAGAATGGCTCTCAGTTGATCTATCACTGTAACGTCTGTGGTGTTCAGCTCAATTTCAATCATGTACTCATAGAGAGTTGCTGGTAATGGTGGACCTGAAAATGAACAATGTCAGTCATTCATTTGCTAAAATTAAATAGATTTAGATCATAAATCCCAAAACAATTGTCATGCTATTGTTTTTCAGGCAATTCATCAGATATATTTTTGGTCGTACGTTACCTGTTGAAGGAGAGGCTGTTGTTGTTGGACATGCTGTAAAGTCTTTGAGTTGAAGAAAATAGGATATTGGTTAGTTAAACATATTAGAAATGTTAACAAAAGTCAAATGTGTGAGGATGTTGGTCTTACTTTTGGTAGTGAACCGACTGGCAGTACTGTCCATCTGGAGGATGGCATTGATACATCCACACGTGTCAGAGATTATGTCATCACATTTCCATAAGAGACACACTGGTCACATGACCAACGATACTGGTCCTCACATCTGCACTGGAATCCAGTACCATTTGGTAGCAAACTGAGGACATGAGAGTGGATTAAGATATCAAAATGACACTTAATCGGTTGTAAGCAGATAAAATAATAACTTAAACATTGAAGTCTTACCTGTAGACATGTTAACACCAGTGTTTGTGTCAGATTATTGATTCTGACAGGGTAAATAGCATTTCTCAGAATGGCTCTCAGTTGATCTATCACTGTAACGTCTGTGGTGTTCAGCTCAATTTCAATCATGTACTCATAGAGAGTTGCTGGTACTGTTGGAACTGAAAATGAACAATGTCAGTCATTCATTTGCTAAAATTAAATAGATTTAGATTCATCAATTTCCCAAAACAATTGTCATGCTATTATTTTTCAGGCAATTCATCAGATATATTTTGGTCGTTCATTACCTGTTGTAGGAGAGGTTGTTGTTGTTGGACATGCTGTAAAATCTTTGAGGTGAAGAAAATAGGATATTGGTTAGTTAAACATATTAGAAAATGTTAACAAAAGTCAAATCTGTGAGGATGTTGGTTCTTACTTTGGTAGTGAACCGACTGGCAGTACTGTCCATCTGGAGGAATGGCATTGATACATCCACACGTGTCAGATGCAATGTCATCACATTTCCCATAAGGACACATGGTCACATGACCAAACGTACTGGCCTCACATCTGCACTGGAATCCAGTACCATTTGGGTAGCAAACTGAGGACATGAGAGTGGATTAAGATATCAAAATGACACTTAATCGGTGTGTAAGCAGTTAAAAATAATAACTTGCACATTGAAGTCTTACCTGTAGACATGTTAACACAGTGATTGTGTCAGATTATTGATTCTGACAGGGAAAATAGCATTTCTCAGAATGGCTCTCAGTTGATCTATCACTGTAACGCTGTGGTGTTCAGCTCAATTTCAATCATGTACTCATAGAGAGTTGCTGGTACTGTTGGAACTGAAAATGAACAATGTCAGTCATTCATTTGCTAAAATTAAATAGATTTAGATTCATCAATATCCCAAAACAATTGTCATGCTATTGTTTTCAGGCAATCGTCAGATATATTTTGTTCGTCATTACCTGTTGTAGGAGAGTTGTTGTTATTGTACATGCTGTAAAATCTTTGAGGTGAAGAAAATAGGATATTGGTTAGTTAACATATTAGAAAATGTTAACAAAATGCAAATGTGTGAGGATGTTGGTTCTTACTTTGGTAGTGAACTGACTGGCAGTACTGTCCATCTGGAGGAATGGCATTGATACATCCACACGTGTCAGATGTGATGTCATCACATTCCCATAAGAGACACACTGGTCACATGACCAACGATACTGGTCCTCGCATCTGCACTGGAATCCAGTACCATTTGGGTAGCAAACTGAGGACATGAGAGTGGATTAAGATATCAAAATGACACTTAATCGGTGTTAAGCAGTTAAAAATAATAACTTAGCCATTGAAGTCTTACCTGTAGACATGTTAACACCAGTGATTTGTGTCAGATTATTGATTCTGACAGGGAAAATAGCATTTCTCAGAATGGCTCTCAGTTGATCTATCACTGTAACGTCTGTGGTGTTCAGCTCAATTTCAATCATGTACTCATAGAGAGTTGCTGGTACTGTTGGACCTGAAAATGAACAATGTCAGTCATTCATTTGCTAAATTAAATAGATTTAGACATCAATATGCCAAAACAATTGTCATGCTTTTGTTTTCAGTCAATTCATCAGATATATTTTGGTCGTTCATTACCTTTGTAGGAGAGGTGTTGTTGTTGGACATGCTGTAAAATCTTTGAGGTGAAGAAAATAGGATATTGGTTAGTAAAAATATTATAAAATGTTGACAAAAGTCAAATCTGTGAGGATGTTGGTTCTTACTTTGGTAGTGAACCGACTGGCAGTACTGTCCATCTGGAGGAATTGCTGAACATGCACACGTGTCAGATGTGATGTCATCACATTTCCATAAGAGACACACTGGTCACATGACCAACGATACTGGTCCTCACATCTGCACTGGAATCCAGTACCATTTGGTAGCAAACTGAGGACATGAGAGGATTAAGATATCAAAATGACACTTAATCGGTGTGTAAGCAGTTAAAAATAATAACTTGCACATTGAAGTCTTACCTGTAGACATGTTAACACCAGTGATTTTGGTCAGATTATTGATTCTGACAGGAAAATAACATTTCTCAGAATGGCTCTCAGTTGATCTATCACTGTAACGTCTGTGGTGTTCAGCTCAATTTCAATCATGTACTCATAGAGATGGCTGGTACTGTTGGACCGAAAATGAACAATGTCAGTCATTCATTTGCTAAAATTAAATAGATTTAGATCCATCAATATCCAAAACAATTGTCATGTATTGTTTTCAGGCAATTCATCAGATATATTTTTGGTCCTACGTTAACTGTTGAAGGAGAGGCTGTTGTTGTTGGACATGCTGTAAAGTCTTTGAGTGAAGAAAATAGATATTGGTTAGTTAAACATATTAGAAAATGTTAACAAATGTCAAATTGTGAGGATTGGTTCTTACTTTGGTAGTGAACCGACTGGCAGTACGTCCATCTGAGGAATGGCATTGATACATCACACGTGTCAGATGTGATGTCATCACATTTCCCATAAGAGACACACTGTCACATGACCAACGATACTGGTCCTCACATCTGCACTGGAATCCAGTACCATTTGGGTAGCAAACTGAGGACATGAGAGTGGATTAAGATATCAAAATGACACTTAATCGGTGGTAAGCAGTTAAAAATAATAACTTGCCATTGAAGTCTTACCTGTAGACATGTTAACACCAGTGATTGTGCAGATTATTGATTCTGACAGGGAAAATAGCATTTCTCAGAATGGCTCTCAGTTGATCTATCACTGTAACGTCTGTGGTGTTCAGCTCAATTTCAATCATGTACTCATGAGAGTTGCTGGACATGTGGACCTGAAAATGAACAATGTCAGTCATTCATTTGCTAAAATTAAATAGATTTAGAATCATCAATATCCAAAACAATTGTCATGCTATGTTTTTCAGGCAATTCATCAGATATATTTTGGTCCTACGTACCTGTTGAAGGAGAGGCTGTTGTTGTTGGACATGCTGTAAATCTTTGAGTGAAGAAAATAGATATTGTTAGTTAAACATATAGAAAATGTTAACAAATTCAAATTGTGAGGATGTTGGTTCTTACTTTGGTAGTGAACCGACTGGCAGTACTGTCCATCTGGAGGAATGGCATTGATACATCCACACGTGTCAGATGTGATGTCATCACATTCCCATAAGAGCACACTGGTCACATGACCAACGATACTGGTCCTCACATCTGCACTGGAATCCAGTACCATTTGGGTAGCAAACTGAGGACATGAGAGTGGATTAAGATATCAAAATGACACTTAATCGGTGTGTAAGCAGTTAAAAATAATAACTTGCACATTGAAGTCTTACCTGTAGACATGTTAACACCAGTGATTTGTATCAGATTATTGATTCTGACAGGGAAAAATAGCATTTCTCAGAATGGCTCCAGTTGATCTATCACTGTAACGTCTGTGGTGTTCAGCTCAATTCAATCATGTACTCATAGAGAGTTGCTGGTACTGTTGGACTGAAAATGAACAATGTCAGTCATTCATTTGCTAAAATTAAATAGATTTAGATCATCAATATGCCAAAACAATTGTCATGCTATTGTTTTTCAGGCAATTCATCAGATATATTTTGGTCCTACGTTACCTGTTGAAGGAGAGGCTGTTGTTGTTGACATGCTGTAATCTTTGGTTGAAGAAAATAGGATATTGGTTAGTTAAACAATTAGAAAATGTTAACAAAGTCAAATTGTGAGGATGTTGGTTCTTACTTTGGTAGTGAACCGACTGGCAGTACTGTCCATCTGGAGGAATGGCATTGATACATCCACACGTGTCAGATGTGATGTCATCACATTTCCCAAGAGACACACTGGTCACATGACCAACGATACTGGTCCTCACATCTGCACTGGAATCCAGTACCATTTGGGTAGCAAACTGAGACATGAGAGTGATTAAGTATCAAAATGACACTTAATCGGTGTGTAAGCAGTTAAAAATAATAACTTGCACATTGAGTCTTACCTGTAGACATGTTAACACCGGTATTTGTTCAGATTATTGATTCTGACAGGGAAAATAGCATTTCTCAGAATGGCTCTCAGTTGATCTATCACTGTAACGTCTGTGGTGTTCAGCTCAATTTCAATCATGTACTCATAGAGAGTGCTGGTACTGTTGGACGAAAATGAACAATGTCAGTCATTCATTTGCTAAAATTAAATAGATTTAGATTCATCAATATCCAAAACAATTGTCATGCTATTGTTTTTCAGGCCATTCATCAGATATATTTGGTCCACGTTACCTGTTGAAGGAGAGGCTGTTGTTGTTGGACATGCTGTAAAGTCTTTGGTGAAGAAAATAGATATTGTTAGTTAAACATATTAGAAAAATGTTAACAATGTCAAATGTTTGAGGATGTTGGTTCTTACTTGGTAGTGAACCGACTGGCAGTACGTCCATCTGGAGGAATGCATTGATACATCCACACGTGTCAGATGTTGATGTCATCACATTTCCCATAAGGACACACTGGTCACATGACCAACGATACTGGTCCTCACATCTGCACTGGAATCCAGTACCATTTGGGTAGCAAACTGAGGACATGAGAGTGGATTAAGATATCAAAATGACACTTAATCACGGTTGTGTAAGCAGTTAAAAATAATAACTTGCACATGAAGTCTTACTGTAGACATGTTAACACCGTGATTTGTGTCAGATATTGATTCTGACAGGAAAATAGCATTTCTCAGAATGGCTCTCAGTTGATCTATCACTGTAACGTCTGTGGTGTCAGCTTCCATTTCAATCATGTACTCATAGAGAGTGCTGGACTGTTGACACTGAAAAATGAAACAATGTCAGTCATTCATTTGCTAAAATTAAATAGATTTAGATTCACAATATCCCAAACAAATTGTTCATGCTATTGTTTTTCAGGCAATTTCATCAGATAATTTTGGTTCTACGTTACCTGTTGAGGAGAGGTGTTGTTGTTGGACATGCTGTTAAATCTTTGAGGTGAGAAAATAGGATATTGGTTAGTTAAACATATTATAAAATGTACAAAAGTCAAATCTGTGAGGATGTGCGGTCTTACTTTGGTTGTGAACCGACTGGCAGTACTGTCCATCTGGAGGAATTGCATTGATACATGCACACTGTCAGATGTGATGTCATCAACATTTCCCATAAGAGACACACTGGTCACATGACCAACGATACTGGTCCTCACATCTGCACTGGAATCCAGTACCATTTGGGTAGCAAACTGAGGACATGAGAGTGGATTAAGATATCAAAATGACACTTAATCGGTGTGTAAGCAGTTAAAAATAATAACTTGCACATTGAAGTCTTACCTGTAGACATGTTTACACCGGTGATTTGTATCAGATTATTGATTCTGACAGGGAAAATAGCATTTCTCAGAATGCCTCTCAGTTGATCTATCACTGTAACGTCTGTGGTGTTCAGCTCAATTTCAATCATGTACTCATAGAGAGTTGCTGGTACTGTTGGACCTGAAAATGAACAATGTCAGTCATTCATTTGCTAAAATTAAATAGATTTAGATTTATCAATATCCCAAAACAATTGTCATGCTATTATTTTTCAGGCAATTCATCAGATATATTTTGGTCGTACGTTACCTGTTGAAGGAGAGGCTGTTGTTGTTGGACATGCTGTAAAGTCTGTAAGGTGACGAAAATAGAAAAATTTTGAACTGGTTATCAGAAATAGGAAAAATATGTTGACAATAAAATCTATAAAAAACAGGACTTTGGCGTTTACTTGGGTTTTGAACCGACTGGCAGTACTCTCCATCGGAAGGAATTGCATTAATACATCCACAGGGTTTATCTGTATTTTCTTCACATGCCCCATAGATAGCGCAATTGTTACACGACCAACGATACTGATCCTCACATCTGCACTGGAATCCAGTACCACTTGGGTAGCAAACTGAAATGGAAATGAGTTTCAGGACATGTGCATGTAAAAAATGTATTCAATCAATTATTTTTCTCCTACATAATTAGAAAAGCAATGCCTAGCACTAGCTAGCCCAACAGTATAACTACCAGAAGTGATGTCAACATCAGTGATTTCAGTGGAGTTGTTGATAGTGAGGGGAAGACTTGTTGAATTCACAGCTGACTTAATTTGCTCTATTGTTTTGATGTCTGACACGTTCACTTCAACATCAATTATGTAGTTCCATCGATTGGATAATACTGTAAGGATTGAAATAGAAGCAAGGGTGACGTTCAGGAGAAGAGTCCGTATGCTCTTTTTAAATACATGGTTTGAATTGTCATTCAAGAGGATGATGTTTGACTTTGCAAGATCATTTAAAGGTGATCTGTTGACTAAACTCACCTGCTCTTTTTTCCCTAACATGTGACAGATGTGGGTTGTACTCTGTGTTGAATGCCTTTACCAAGAGAATGAAAGTCAGTATCCACATTTACATTTGCTTCAGAGAGTTTATATCATCTTAGAATATTTTCCACATTTAGAATATCCTGTTTGATAGGTTTTGGGGGTTTCAAGGGGGGTTCAATACTGTACGATCATCTAATCACGAGACTCCACACTAACCCGTTCAATCATAAAGATGTCAAAAAAACATGGTGCAAGAACTAAACAGTAGACCGCCTAACTCTTACTAAGATCATCAAGTTGCTAAGTTTCTCATATTTTGTTACGTGTGTTTCTAAATATTGTCTGAAGGTTTCTATTGGACAGCATGAGTTACTGTTAACATAATACCTGTGAAACAAGGCTTGAAATATCAATGAATTCCCGTGTTTCCAAAATAGAGCATGTCATCAGGAGGACAAGGACACTCAGCCCATTATTTGTTATTGCCATTCCTGTTATGGGGAAACAAGGTAAAGGAGTTGAGAAAAAAACAGGAAGAACTGTAAAAAACTACATTCACTATAATGTTTAAAGTACACAATAAAACCACACAGGTAACTTTTCTGAGGCACTTATATCATGCACGTGTCATTTAAAAATGTCCATAGAAGTATCTATTGTTTCATTTCATGATTTGTAATTCTGAGATTTAAAAACAAATCTGATTAAGCGTAATCAAGGGATTTGTGATATCATCTTAATTATAACCTTATGTAATGTGCTAACTGAAATAATTAATCTCATCTGGACTTATTGTACAAACACACTTAGTGTGCAGCCATTTATTTGTAAGTAGGAAAGACACTGTTTGAAATGTGATCTGCTATTGTTACAAAACATTTATGTTATGTTATGTATAATAGCTGAAGTTCTTTCCTCATTCCTAGAATGCCATTGCCTAGAATGTCCCTGTCCCTGGTGAGTGGACAATTCCCCATATGTTCCAATGTCATGTCGAAATACATTATCTAAGACAATTAATTGTAAATAACATATAATAAAGGGAAAGGGGGGTAACCTAGTCAGTTGTACAAGTGAATGCCTTCAACTGAAATGTGTCTTCCGCATTTAACCCAACCCCTCTGAGAGGTGCAGGGGCTGCATTAATCAACATCCACGTCTTCGGCGCCCAGGGAACAGTGGGTTAACTGCCGTGCTCAGGGGCAGAACGACAGATTTTTACAGCTCAGGGATTTTTTTGTCAGCTCGGGGATTCGATCCAGCAACCGTTCGGTTACTGGCCCAATGCTCTAACCACTACAGAGTATTCCTCCAAAAAAGTGTCAAAATACATTTCTGAATGATGTGCGGACTTACTGTAGGAAATTAATATAACATAAATATTATTTCAAAGTTAAAATATTACTGGATCTCTGAAAAATATAAATAAATTCTGCTGCATATGGTAGTCAACATTCACTGAATGAAAAACCGATTCTGTATATCTCATCTAACATTATTGATACCCATATTATGCCAAAAGTACAATCATAAACATGGAAATCGGTTACAAATAGCATGGTAGGTCTTTAGTCAAAGAAATGTAATTGACAACCACTGTACCATGCCAAACAGATTAATCTTATATGTAATGACAACATGCTTTACTGGCATAATCTCAGTTATTGTATGGCCATATTGGTCACATCTACCTCGTGGGCCGGGCCCCAAGCCCTGGTGTAACAGACTAGGGCTCTGTTGTCCTTTTGTAGGCCTGCTCTTCTGATTTAGATTAGGAGCCTTCTCTGCGTGAAGGTAGTTGACATTTGATTTAGAAATTTCCAGTCCCTTTGTCTGTGCCAGTCTGATGACTTCTTAGCCAGCTTCACTGTCAGTTCTGAATGGGGAATCCTACTGAACTGTCTAAATCAAGTGTCAACTTCATCCTTAGACATGTTGCTATGCAAATCAAACACACTTCTGAAAGTGCAGTGTGGGAAAAATGTATTTTATGTGCCATATTATTGTTCAGGTACAATTACATTTTCATAAATATTTAACTTTACCTTTATTGGCCACACTGCTCTTCCTATGAGCATTAACACGTTGATCACTGAAGTGCTGATGTCCAAATTGTTGCAGATTTGTTTAAAAGCAGTTGACATCAATCATCAATCATGTCATGTCTACCACACAAATAACAAAAAGAACACAAGAAAAACAAGCTTGATGTTTAAAAAACTTAAATCTAATTATTTAGCTTTTCAGACAGAAAAGGATCTAATAGGCACCAACAACAGGCACCAGAAAAATATAGGCACCAGCATGCAACAGAAAAGGGAATTGAAAGACACCAGAAAAATATAGGCACCAACAGGCTACAGAATATTTATATAGACACCAATAGGTAGCTGAGAAAATTTAATGGAGCTACTGCTACCACTACCAGAAAGTCTTACGTATAAAACTTGACAGCACAAAATATCTTTAACTAATAAACCAACTAAGGAAATCAATGTGACTACAGATAGCGTATTGTTGGGCCAGTCAGGGCAAATTAATCAGTTGAAAACATGGAAAATAAGATATTCAATCGGTGCTATTGATATGCACTGTTATTTGATGTTGCTTATATCATGTTAGACCCTAAGTAATAATGAGTTACAGATACAACAGAAACATTTAGATGTGTATTTAAGCCTCAACTCAGAAAGGAAGTCAGTCTCATTACCATCCAAGTGAAGACTCCCATCCATGTAGGCCAATTTCTGTCTCTTTCTCCCCCTCCTTTTAACATTGACCTAAATTATTATTCAGTTCTTCACTATCATCCTCATGTATCATTTCACTGAAAAACAAACTAACAAAAATGCCTTACCTTGCTTCTCCTTACTGTTCTGGTTGACAAGTGTATTATTGTACGTTGCAGGGAGACTCAAAACCCACATCCAATACCGTTTACTGACTGTCACGCCCTTAATACCGTGAACTACGGTAAGAATTCCTGAAATATGGTAAGGAACTGAATGACTGTGACAGAGAACCTGCTCAACAGGTTTCATTATTTATTCTGTTTCCTTGTGTCACATACTGAAACTGAGTTAGTATTGAAGAGCAGAGCACAGACACACTTGAGCCATCAGCACAACCATCGTTATAAATTAGAAGTAAAAGGTAATCATGTAAAAACACCAGTGCAGTGGGTCAGTGACTATGCATTGTCTGAACTGTCATGAACATTGTGTCTCAACAAAACTAAAATATACTTGATCGCTCTGGTCAAAGGACCGTCCGTTTTACAATAGAATACAAAGCAGTGAATACACACAATTTGAATTGAACAGTGACAGATGAATACACAGTGAAAAGGTAACTTATTAAATTGAATTAACTAAATTGAAGTTGTTTGGTTATCAATATACTTCATGAAGATGATCCTACAGATGATTTTACTATTATCCATTAGCCTTTACATATGCTTAAATCAGTGATTCTGACTGTAAAACGTATAATTTTGTTATTTCAGGGGAGATTGGCGATGTAACAATTAGTGTGTTAATATAACAAATATATCATGTTAATAGTTTTGTTCAGTGTCTCTTTCACACGGGTATACTGGTGTATGTGAGTTTTGGTAAATAGGGTAGACCTGTTTAATCAAATTATTGAACATAGCAACAGGTGTAAATCTGGTTTGTATGGATATATAAGGGCTGCATTGCAGGTGTAAATCTGTTTTTCTATGAATGTTGAGGCTTGGGCACTGGGGTAGACCTGTTTTATGTTTTATGTTTTAGACCTTTATGCCCATGAATTGACCTGGTTTACGAGTATATGAGTAATGTGGTGTAGAGATGTACTAGGCTCCTACAGGTAATGAGTCTGAATGGAAGTCTACTGCCCTTTAACATCCTTTTTGGTAACAAATTCGTGGTAGACAAAAAGTGAATGAGGCTAATGTAATGTACTTTGAGTTTATATATGAAATGGTTAGGGTATAACAGGTAACAGGTCAGTGGTCACAATACTAAGATATGCAAATAACAGGGATGGGGTGTGCAGCGGATAGCTGCATATACTGGAGGTAAATGTTGCTGACTTGGGGGAATACAGGCCTTGGCAAAGTGGGTAACAGGGCTAGACTTTTTCAAAAAGCAATATGGATTACATGTAAGGGTTACTAATAGTATAAGACTTTCATAGTGGTATGTCGGCAAAAAAATTGGGAACAAATGGGTTAAGTAGGTTGCTTGTGACATCACAACCAGGGCAGACAGCTTTTCATGAAACCCAATCATCAGGATGGGTAGAGAAGTCACATGGTATTTAATCAAGAATCTAAAGAATGCAGTATGTTTCTCTCAGAGGTGTAGCGATTGCTGTGCTGTGCTCTGCTAATATTGGTATTGTTGAAATGCAACACATACAGTATTTCTGATTTAGATCGTTATTGAAACTGAACATTTTATATGTTTTACTTAGTTGTCTTTTACCTACGGTTACAAGGAGAGGGTATATTACTGGAATGTTGGTTTTAAAAACAATGTGGGTACAGTACTTCAGAATATCACAGGTGTCTGTAATTATCTCTGGCCCTCAGTGTGGCATTATCACATGTAAAATATATACCATCATCAAGTAAGAAGATTTTAAAATAAAAAAATAGACCAACAAACCTGTAAAACATTATCCTAAATAAAACCATACATTTAGTGAATGCCATTGAAGTTCAGCATGGAATCCATGATAATTATTTTTTACACACTTTTATTTATTTTACTATGTCAGTATGTATTTTTTGTAAATGATTTGGCACCAAACCCATGGCAGTTGTGAAAAAAGTTAAATGTTGCATACAATCAAATCACATTTTATTTGTCATGTGCTTTGTAAACCACAGTTGTAGATTAACACTGAATGGGTCATTTTCCAGCAATACAGAGTTAAAGATACATCTAGAAATAGTGACAAAAGGAATAAATACACAGTGAATAACGAATAGCAATAACAAGTAAAAATAACATGGCTAGATACAGGGAGTACCAGTACTGAGTCAATGTGCAGGGGTGCAAGGTAATTGAGGTAGCTATGTACATATACAGTTCCTTCAGGAAGTATTCACACCCCTTGACTTTTCACCCATGTTGTTTTGTAACAACTGTCACACCCTGATCTGTTTCACCTGTCTTTGTGCTTGTCTCCACCCCCCACCAGGTGTCTCCCATCTCCCTCCATTATCCCCTATGTATTTATACCTGCGTTTTCTGTTTATCTGATGCCAGTTCGTCTTGTCCCGTCAAGTCATTCCAACGTGTTCCCATATTTCCTGTGCTCTAGTTTTAGTTCTTCCAGTTCTGACCTTTCTGCCTATCTTGACCTTGATCCTGCCTGCCTTCCTGTACCTGCCTGACTCTGATTTGGATTACGACTCTTTGCCTGCCTTGACCTACCTTTTTCTTGACCCTTGTACTATAATAAACTCTGAGACTCGTACTATCAAATCCAAACAAAATAAAATAAAATGTTATTAGTGACATGCGCCGAATACAACAGGTGTAGACCTTACATTGAAATGCTTACTTACCCCTAACCAACAATGCAGTTAAAAAAAAAGAATGTTTTAAACATACGAATAAGAATAGGAAATAAAAGTAACAAGTAATTAAAGAGCAGCAGTAAAATAACAATAGTGAGACTATATACAGGGGGTACCGGTAAAGAGTCAATGTGCGGGGGCACTGGTTAGTCGAGGTAATTGAGGTAATATGTACATGTAGGTAGGTAGAGTTATTAAAGTGACTATGCATAGATGATAACAATAGAGAGTAGCAGTGGTGTAAAAGGGGGGGAAATGCAAATAGTCCGGGTAGCCATTTGATTAGATGTTCAGGAGTCTTATGGCTTGGGGGTAGAAGCTGTTTAGAAGACTCTTGGACCTAGACTTGGCGCTCCGGTACCGCTTGCAGTGCGGTAGAAGGGAGAACAGTCTATGACTAGGGTGGCTGGAGTCTTTGACAATTTTTAGGGCCTTCCTCTGATACCGCTTGCTTTAGAGATCCTGGATGGCAGGAAGCTTTGCCCCATTGATGTACTGGGCCGTACGCCCTACCCTCTGTAATGCCTTGCGGTCGGAGGCCAAGCAGTTGCCATATCAGGCATTGATGCAACCAGTCAGGATGCTCTCAGTGGTGCAGCTGTAGAACCTTTTGAGGATCTGAGGACCCATGCCAAATCTTTTCAGTCCCCTGAGGGGGAATAGGCTTTGTCGTGCCCTCTTCACGATTGTCTTGGTGTGCTTGGACCATGTTAGTTTCTTGGTGATGTGGACACCAAGGAACTTGAAGCTCTCACCCTGCTCCACTACAGCCCCGTCGATGTGAATGGGGGCATGCTCTGTCCTCTTTTTCCTGTAGTCCACAATCATCTCCTTTGTCTTGATCACGTTGAGGGAGAGGTTGTTGTCCTGGCATCACACGGCCAGGTCTCTGACCTCCTCCCTATAGGCTGTCTCGTCGTTCGGTGACCACTGTTGTGTCATCGGCAAACTTAATGATGGTGTTGGAGTCGTGCCTGGCCGTGCAGTCATGAGTGAACAGGGAGTACAGGAGGGGACTGAGCATGCACCCCTGAGGGGCCCCTGTGTTGCGGATCAGCGTGGCAGATGTGTTGTTACCTACCCTTACCACCTGGGGGTGGCCCGTCAGGAAGTCCAGGATCCAGTTGCAGAGGGAGGTGTTTAGTCCCACGGTCCTTAGCTTATTGGTGAGCTTGATAAGCTTTGAGGGCACTATGGTGTTAAACACTGAGCTGTAGTCAATGAATAGCATTCTCACATAGGTGATCCTTTTGTCCAGGTGGGAAAGGGCAGTGTGGAGTGCAATAGAGATTGCATCATCTGTGGATCTGTTTGGGCAGTACGCAAATTGGAGTGGGTCTGGGGTTTCTGGGATATTGGTGTTGATGTGAGCCATGACCAGCCTTTCAAAGCACTTCATGGCTACAGATGTGAGTTCTATGGGTCGGTAGTCATTTAGGCAGGTTACCTTAGTGTTCTTGGGCACAGGGACTATGGTGGTCTGCTTAAAACATGTTGGTATTACACATTCGGGGAGAGGGAGAGGTTGAAAATGTCAGTGAAGTCACTTGCCAGTTGGTCAGCACATGTTCGCATTACACTACCTGGTAATCCGTCTGGCCCTGCGGCCTTGTAAATGTTGACCTGTTGAAAGGTCTTACTCACATCGGCTGCGGAGAGCGTGATCACACAGTCTTCCGGAACAGCTGGTGCTCTCATACATGTTTCAGTGTTATTTGCCTCGAAGCAAGCATAGAAGTAGTTTAGCTTGTCTGGTAGGCTCATGTCACTGGGCAGCTCTCGGCTGTGCTTCCCTATCCGCCTCCTGTGTCTGCATCTGGGTCTTAGCCTGAGCCTTGATAGTACGACCTGGCCATGATTGACCCAGCAGACCAGCTCTGCAACGCTGTCTCCTCCCAAGGAGCCACTATTGGAAGACACGAGGAGTTACTTCATAACCTTATGGAAGGACTCCAGAACTTGGCAGAACGCGCCATAACCGTGCTTTCAATGTAAGGCTGGAGGAATTCGAAGGAAACTCTACTAGGCAGCAAGCCTCTACGGTAACCCCCTAGACTCTCAGTAACACAGCTACCAGCGGCGCTTCTCCCCAGCCTATCCTGGCTTCCTGAGAACACCGCTACGCCGGAGATTCAAGAACCTGCCAAGCATTTCTCTCCCAGTGCTCCCTCATCTTCAAGCTGCAGCCCTCTTTGTTTCCCTCTGATCGCTCGAAGGGCTCTCGCCTGGGTGACAGCGGTGAGGAAGCAACAATCAACCATTTTCCTCAGTCTGGAGGAGTTCATGGAGGAGGTAAAGAAGGTGTTAGATTCTCCGTTGTCCAGGAGAGAGGCTGCTCGGAAGCTACTCAATCTGCGACAAAACTCCCGTAGTGAGAGGCCTCCCGAAGGGCGCAGTGATCTAAGGCACTGCATCACAGTGCTAGCTGAGCCACTAGAGATCCTGGTTCGAGTCCAGGCTCTGTCGCCGCCAGCCACGACCGGGAGACCCATGGGGCGGCGCACAATTGGCTCAGTGTTGTTTGGGTTAGGGGAGGGTTTGGCCGGCAGGGATGTTCTTGTCCCATCGCGGTCTAGCGACTCCTGTGGCGGGCCGGGCGCAATGCGCACTGATGCGGTCACCAGGTGTATGGTGTTTCCTCCGACACATTGGTGTGGCTGGCTTTCAGGTTAAGCGGGCATTGTGTCAAGAAGCAGTGCTGCTTGGCTGGGTTGTGTTTCGGGGGAGCACGGCTCTCGACCTTTGCCTCTCCCGAGTCCGTACGAGAGTTGCAGCGATGAGACAAGACTGTAATTACCAATTGGATATCACAAAATTGGGGAGAAAAAGGGATAAAAGTTTAAAAACTCCTGTAGTTTGGCAGACTTTGCTGTAGACTTTCACACGTTTGCCGCTGATAGTGCCTGGAACCCGGAATCTCTTTTCGACACGTTCCTTCACTGATTATCGGAGGAGGTTAAAGACGAGCTCGCAGCCCGAGAGCTTCTCATGGACCTCGACTCCCTCATCACCTTGACCTTATGGATCGATGGGTGGCTATGGGAACGTAGGAGGGAGAGGAGGTCTGTTCCCTGGTCATACTCGCTCGCCCACTGCTCCCACCTCGTCTCCGAGGAATCCCAGAAGTTCCCGACGTCCACCTTACATAGAGAATCCGAGGTCACCCGAGTGTCCACGGGAATCACAGAGGGCGGTCGACTCGCCTCCTCCAGAGCCCAAGCTACTGAGAAGGGCTAGATTGTCTCCGGATGAATGTTTACGCAGGTTGAGTACCAGGAGCTGTCTGTACTGTGGGACTACAGGACATTATATTTCCACCTGTCAATTAAAAAGACCAGGCTCATTAGTAGGTATGAGTACTCTGGTGAACGGTACAGAGATTTTCCAATCTTCCATTATTCATACCCCTCTCCATGCCACCCTGTTGTGGGGTGACCAGGCCAAATCTCTACGGATGCTCCTTGACTCTGGGGTCGATGAGAGATTTATCAACGCTACCTTGGTGTTGGAGCTGGGAATCTTCACTTAACCCCTCTCCATTCACATGGACTTCAGAGTGCTGGATGGGCGCTCTATTGGCAGAGTCACCCGCAATACGTTTCCTATCAAACTACGAGTATCAGGAAATCATAGTGAGTGTATGCAGATCCTGCGCATAGAATCTCCCCATGTCCCCATGGTTTTGGGGTATTCATGGCTCTAGAAGCACAACTGGGCTACTGGTTCTATTGTGGGTTGGAGCCTGTTCTGCCATGCACGGTGTCTTAAGTCAGCACAGCCTGCCCCGGGACATTTTCCTGCAGGCTTGGGAGAAGCCTCGGATCTCTCCGCCATTCCTGCGGAGTACCTAGACCTCCGGGAGGTCTTCATCAAGGCCCGCACTACGTCTCTCCCTCCTCATCGACCCTACGACTGCGCCATTGAACTTCTCCCGGGCACAACACCACCTCAGGGGCGGCTTTACTTCCTTTCGGGTCCGGAGACCAAGGCTATGGAGGAGTACATTGAGGACTCTCTCGCTGCAGGGAGTATTCATCCATCTGCCTCTCCCGATGGCGCACTGATCTTCTTTGTGGAGAAGAAGGACAAAACCCTGCGTCCGTGTTCTGACTACCGGGGCCTTAATGACATCACGGTGGTGGATTGGCCTCAACCACCACGGTGGTGGATTGGCTTCCCCCTCTCAGCACTCACCTCTCCTAAGGTTCCATTCACGTGGTCTCCAGCAGCTGACTGGGTGTTCTCGTACCTCATACATCGATTCATTACAGCCCCCATCTTAATCCATCCGTACCCGTCCCATTAGTGCGTGGTGGATGTCGATGCCTCGGATCTCAGAGTGGGGCCCGTTCTGTCTCAGCGTTCTGCCCAGGACCAAAAGCTGCACCCCTGCGCTTTTCTCTCCCATCGTCTTACCCCTGATGAGAGGAACTATGATGTGGGAAATCGAGAACTCCTCGTCTTCAAGATGGTGTTGGAGGAGTGGAGGCACTGGTTGGAGGGGGCGGAACACCTATTCTTACTGTGGACTGACCATAAGAACCTGGAAAATCTCTGCACCACCCGTGGGGGGGTCCGGCTAACCAGATGTTTGTCCCGGACCCTGCCCATTCCCCGGTCCTGGAATGGGCACATTTCTCGAGATTGACCTGCCAATCAGGCTCACGTTGGACCCTGGCTTTCCTCTGTTAATACTTTTGGTGGCCTTCCATGGTTCCTGATGTCTCCACATTCATCGCCGCCTGCATTATGTGTGCACAAAACAAGACTGCGCGGCAAGCTCCGGCTGGCCTTCTTCAACCACTCCCTGTTCCTCACTGCCCCTGTTCCCATATATCCCTGGACTTGGTTACTGGTCTTCCTCCGTCAGATGGCAACAGCACGATCCTGACGGTGGTGGATAGGTTTTATAAAGCTGCCCATTTTATTCCCCTTCTCAAGTTACCCTCAGCCAAGGAGACGGCTCAGCTCATGGTGCAACACGTCTTCCGGCTCCATGGACTTCCGGTCGACATGGTCTCTGATCGGGGTCCTCAGTTCTCGTCCCGGTTCTAGAAGGCGTTCTCCACTCTCATTGGATCGTCAGCCAGCCTGTCCTCTGGTTTTCACCCCCAATCTAACGGCCAGATGGAGCGAGCCAATCAGGACCTGGAGACTCTTCGTTGCCTCGTCTCCGCCAACCTCACCACCTGGAGTCAGCAACTCGTGTGGGTGGAATATGCCCGTTTCATCGGCCCTTTCCCCATCTCTTTTCATGTGTCTAGGATTACCTTGATAACAACTTGAACTTAAAATGGATTAAATTGGTATTTTGTGTCAGAGGCTGAGGTTTAATATGGGAGATCCCTCCCCTTTCCCCCTATGAGAGCCTTTCTTCACATACAGTGCCCTGAGTGCATGACACTTCACACCTCTGCACATACAGTCCCCAGGCTGTTCAACCATTTACAGTGGAAGAGCAGCCAGGAGACCCTCTTAAGATCATTAGCCTAGCATCTACAGTATCTGAGTCAAGACTTTTTACAGTGGCTCTCCCAGCAACGCAATGTTGAACATAGTTCCATTTTGACTTGCTGGTAAAGCTGGTTCATTGGGGGGTTGTTTCCTGGACCATGTCAAATGTCAGATAGCAGCTAGGCTATCGATGTAGGAGGGATGGTCTCCCAGCTACAGAGTATTTGATGTTCGGAATTAAGATGTTTATCCCTGACATCAGGAGACTGTCACCCTGTAACCAACATTGGTCGTTATTAGTAAGTACTAGTTTTGCTCACTTTATGACCACATTTAAAAGTAAACCACATAAACTTCAACTGGTTTTGTTACTGGTGTTCGGTAGGTTCTGCTGTATGCATGAATGCACAACCGTTGACTGCTAAATAAGTAGGAGAATTTGAGTATTGAGTTAAAGTGTACAAGTTAATTGTGCCCAATTGTTTGTGATGGCATTTGCTGAGACAACAGTGATGTGACTTGATGAACGACATTCCTTTGGCAGACATTGACATCGCTTCAACATAAAAAATGTACTGAAAAACCAGATCAGCCAGGCTGCCAAGGAGTCACCAGAAATCAGTGTTATCTAATCCTCTGCCATCAGCATCAGGCTCTGTCTGGCAAGAACAATCCTGCTTAAATGTGACGACTATTATTGAATAAATACAAAGACATTATTAGATATAGCAATATTGTGTGTAAGAATAAGTAAGAATAAGTGTTCTTGTTATGTGAAGTGTGATGCCACAGATGCATAACATAATCTATGGCAGTGGTGGAAAAAGTACTCAATTGTCATACTTGAGTAAAAGTAAAGATAACTTAATAGAAAATGACTCAAGTAAAAGTAAAAGTCACCCAGTATAATACTACTTGAGTAAAAGTCTAAAAGTATTTGGTTTTGAATATACCTAAGTATCAAAAGTAAATGTGGATTGCTAAAATGTACTTAAGTATCAAAAGTAAAAGTATAAATCATTTCAAATTCCTTATAAGCAAACCAGACAGAATCATTTTTTTTTTTATTTGACAGATAGCCAGGGGCACACTCCAACACTCAGACATAATTTACAAACAACGCATTTGTGTTTAGTGAGTTCGCCAGATCAGAGGCAGTAGGGATGACAGGTGATGTTGTCTTGATAAGTGTGTGAATTGGACCATTTTCCTGTCAAAATGTAAGAAGTACTTTTGGGTGTCAGTGAAAATGTATAGAGTAAAAAGTACATTATTTTCTTTAGGAATGTAGTGAAGTAAAAGTTGGCAAAAATATAAACAGTAAATTACAGATACCCCAAAAAACTACTTAAGTAGTACTTTAAAGTATTTTTACTTAAGTAATTTACACCACTGATCTATGGAGATATTGTCCAAGACCGATATGTAGTGGTTATGACTGAACATTAAACTAGTATGTTGTTACTGAATCTTCTTTCCCTTTTCTGCTGTCATACTGTGCACATTTTGAAGCAGAGACACCTACAGGATCAAATAGAGCAGGGATGTTTTGTCCTCTCTCCAATACGCTAGTGACTGGGTGGAGATGAAAGAAGCCTACCCCTCCCCAGCCCCAGTTCCATCTCCCTTACCTATTATCATACACACAGACAACACCAGACACTCTTTTATGGAGACTAAATACATATATTAACAGCCTTTGCAGTAAAACGCCACCCCATTATATCCGTGTCACATTACAGGAAAGACTGTGCAGCTACAATATCAACATTTAGCTCCTCACCTCCTTGAACCAGCCCCACAATAACACAATTTCAGAACAGAAGGAGTATCTTCTTATCAGGCAGAGAAATTGTAACCAACACTACCTTCAGAAAACTGACATAATGAATATCAAAATCACACACTAGGGTTTGTGCTATATCATGAGCAACAGTATAAAACAAGTTACTGTAAAAAAATATTGCTGAAAGAGAAATGCAGTAAATATGTCATAGAAGTAAGACACACACTCCACTTTATGACAAATTCTGGAACTTTAATTGGTTTGATTTAAGAGGTGACATAATAGTAAACATACTGGTTACACGTGTTAAGTTTTAAAACAGCCACCAGAGTACATGTATTCAAACCTCAGCTTCAACGTTTCAGACTCGTACTATACGCTAACAGTCGCACTCTTACATTTGACTCAACAGAGAAGTGGATAGCTCAAACAGCACTTTTCAATTCAGTCCAGCAAAGTCCACAGCAGCTGCATCTTCTTTACACTCCGCAATGTCCAGAATACTTCAGTAGCCATTGTCCAGCAAGCCCCCCCAATATCATCCTAGTATTATGCACAACCAGATAATTTCAAGTCTAGCACCAGAGTAGCTTGATATGACTGGCTTGGCAAAAAGACAGTCTGTGTTCCTTTCGTAGCATTTGTGAGTTGAATACTGACCCTTTTACAGCAACATGTTTTTTGGTGGTGCTTTTTTAAGATCTGGAAGGAACTATAGTACATTATCTTCTGTTTTAATCAAGTACCACAATCCAGGTGAGAGTCAGATTCAAGTAGAATAACTATGCATGTCTTACATCCAGTAAGATGGTCTCATTACACAAAGCTGGGAAACATCAGAATGCTCGTATATTCATGACAAACATAGTTGCTAAGAAATCTAAAATCTAAAAATGATAATACATTGTGAAATGTTAGTAAACAGCATTTCAAAGAGACATTGAAGCACATGTGGCAGAATGCATACCAATTAAATGGTTATGTTACTCAAAGAACAAGAATTAGTGCATCAATCATATTACATACTATTAGTGTTAGACATTGCGCACCATGAGTGTGCGTCATAGTATGTTTTACATTGTTAGACATTGTGCATGAGTGTGTGTTGTTGAAGTTTGCTTGCATGAATGAGTGAATATTGGTTTATAGCACTGGCTGATACACCCACAATAAGCTCCAAAATGTCAAGAGAACACTGTTTTAACGTTACATTGACACGAGTGCAATAGCAGTGGTTTAATGAGCATAGTGGTGATGGTGGTGGTGGTATCGAGCCGTCTCTCTGTCCAGAACTCCAGGCTGGGGTACAGAGCCTGGCCCCTCTGTCCTGCCCTTCCTCCAGGCAGGCAGGCTTGCCACCTGGTGAGAGATGGGGACAGCCTGGTTCCCTTCCCTCAACATGGGGGGAGTGATGGAAGGAGACTTCCAGAGAGGGGAGGGAGGCTCCCTGATTATTGTAGGAGTGGGGGACTCAGTCAGGCTACTAGGAATGGAGGATAGCCAAGGGGAACCCATCGGAGGTCTCGAAGGCAAGTAGGTAACTGTAGCCAGAATCAAGTAGTCTCTCACTACTTGGGGGGGGTGGGGGAGTGTGAGGCAAGAGAGGAAGCCACACCCAGGTAGCCACACCCGGGAAGGAAGGGTTTGCAGTAGAAGGAAGTGGGGTGTCCCCTGACCACAGTAGAGGTCTATAGCACCACAGCAGCAGTCTATAGGAGGTCAGGCAAGTGGCTGTAGACCGAGTCTAGCAGGGTCTGGCTGGCCTCCTGGCTCTTGACCCCGGCAATCTCAAAGAGGCGGTCCAGTTTGTCCTCGGCCATGGGGATCTCCTCGATGACGTGCAGCTCGTCAGGGTTTAGGATGTGCAGCATGTCGTCGAAGATGGGTTGCAGGTCGCACCGGTCCAGCCGGACCTGACGTAGCACCGTGTCTTTCTTCTCTGGAAGTCACAGAGGAAGAGAGGAGGGGAAAGAAAACAATATCAGAATGAGGAGGAGGACAGACTACAACATAGTGTTGATGTTAGCTACAGCTTGTTGTTGTCCATATAATAGGAAATTGTGAATGACTAACTGGGAATAAAAGCCCAGTCATCCTTATGATGACTAAGATGCATCTGATTCAGAAGGGTTTGGTTAACTGTGGAAGACACATTTCGGTTGAATACATTCAGTTGCGCAACTGACTAGGTTTCCCCCTTTCCCTTTATTTCTCAAAGTTTTCATAGTTGATGACTTCCTATAATGGAGTATAGAATCAGGTGCAATTGGTAACCAGAAGGGAGCAGTAAATGCAAGTACATCACCTCTGTAAGAGACGTTGTCTAGCATAGTTACTGAAACAGGACTGCGTCATATGTGCTCACCTTTGGTAATGAACGAGCCGGTCCTGCTGAGGGCGGAGTCTTTGCTGGAGGTGGAGTCACAGCGGAGAAGGGGCTCTGATTCATCAGGGAAGAAACCCTTGGTCCGGTGCACAGGAGACTGCTCCACCAGCACCCTAGGAGAATCCAAAGGCTTGTGGACAGGACTGTGGCTCGGGGTTACATTCACAGCGGTCATCAGCTGGTTCAGATCAAACTGCAGAGAGAGAGACAGGAGGAAGAGAGATATATAGAGAGAGGGGGGGAGCGAGAGAGAGACAGAGAGAAAGAGCGGGTCAGAGTCAGTGTCGGGAAACAATGGCTGAGAAAGCAGTGTCCTGAGTCACGCTGGTGTCCGGACAGAGCACAGGGACAGGACAGGGAGCTCCTGTGTGTGAAGCCCCAGCCCCATGCAGCCCGGGTCGGGTGACACAGCGGGGCCAACCTCCCAGCCCCAGACCACCCACACTCGCACCCGCGCCTCTCTCTTCCTTGCCTCAGGGCGCGTACACAACCGACCAGCCATGAAAGGGATTCTGTGGACTTGCACAGACCGGAATGTACTGCCCACGGACCACATGTGCCCAGTCACAAACTAACAGGCATAGTACACCACCACTGTGTCTGCCCTGGGGCCCAGGGAAGACATAAATAACAGTCTTATTTGGTATGGTAATGGTGTGAACTGGTCGTGACCGGACCGGATGAGCTCATGGTAGAATAATATTTGTCTTCGGTACTGTAGAAAAAAAGGCTCTGCTCTGTGATGTGATGCACAAAGGACATGGTAGAGGGCATTTCATACAGGTGATGGAAATGCAATGGAAAACCATCAGTGCTAAAAATCCAATAAAACACAGTTCAATATAGCTTCACAGGAACGCAGTGGAAAACTTCTGATGCTAACATAAAATCTGATATAAAACAGCTCGATGTGGCATCAGACAGACTTCACTTACATTACATCTGTGTGCATGTATGACCCATATGCAGCCCCTGCTATCTCCCCTATTCAATAACAAGTTAGTCGGTGCACTAGGTCAGTTTAGTGGGGGATGACACACATCTACTGTGATAAGAGCACTGCTCCCTCCCGCCTCCCACAGAGAACAGATGTAGCCACATTATGTTACAAACAAATGTTACAAAACCTACCAACTAACCCTCAAGAGAAACCCCTAGAGGCTACAAAGAAAAGACTCACCATGGAGAGTTAGGAGAGAACAGGGGAAATGGTGTCACTGTTCCAGAAGCTTCTCTGAGTTGTCAGTTAGTAGCCAGTGACTGAGTCATTAGATGAGAGAGTGTGATCTGGCCGAGTCACTGACATAGCATGTAACACAGAACCACTAAGCCCTGATAAAATCCCAGGTTAGGGACAGTGACATTCATCACACCAACATACAGGTGCATGCACGCACACACATACACACACTCAAACACACAATAAACACGCTAGAGGGTCAGCCCCTGTGTAGGGAGGAACTACTGCGGCATCAGAGACACAGAGAACATCTACGTTTTAATTAGATCAAAAACAACACTTTAGTGAATCTGCTTAATAATCATTCCCTGCAGAGTGGCTGTGAATAATTCAAGTGAGTAATTACTAACTGTGGAGAGATGTGTTGCATGTCTATTCATAAACCCTATTCAGCAGAAAAATACAGTAGGCTCTGAAAAAACTGCAATGTCATAAGACATTGTGGGTAAAGAGAGCCTTTACCATTGAAGTGAATCTTCATATGTTGCGGTTTCAAGACATAGGTGCTATGTTGCAACCCCTATTACCAGCCTGTTCAACCTCTCTTTCGTATCGTCTGAGATCCCCAAAGACTGGAAAGCTGCCGTGGTCATCCCCCTCTTCAAAGGGTAGACACTCTTGACCCAAACTGTTATAGACCTATATCCATCCTGCCCTGCCTTTCTAAAATCTTTGAAAACCAAGTTTAACAAACAGATCACCGACCATTTCGAATCCCACCGTACCTTCTCCACTATGCAATCTGGTTTCCGAGCTGGTCATGGGTGTACCTCAGCCACGCTCAAGGTCCTAAGCGATATCACAGCCGCCATCGATAAAAGACAGTACTGTGCAGCCGTCCCTCATCGACCTGGCCAAGGCACTGACACACTGTGTTAACAAACCCCCAAACGAGCTTCAATGCCATAAAACACTCCTTCCGTAGCCTCCAACTGCTTTTAAATGCTAGTAAAACTATATGCATGCTCTTCAACCGATTGCTGCCCGCACCCGCCCGCCTGCCCGACTAGCATCATTACTCTGGACGGTTCGGACCTAGAATACGTGGACAACTACAAATACCTAGGTGTCTGGCTAGACTGTAAACTCTCCTTCCAGACTCATATCAAACACCTCCAATCGAAAATCAAATCTAGAATCGGCTTTCTATTTCGCAACAAAGCCTCCTTCACTCACGCCGCCAAACTTACCCTAGTAAAACTGACTATCCTACCGATCCTCGACTTTGGCGATGTCATCTACAAAATAGCTTCCAACACTCTACTCAGCAAATTGGATGTAGTCTATCACAGTGCCATCCGTTTTGTTACCAAAGCGCCTTAACCACCCACCACTGCGACCTGTAGGCTCTAGTCGGGTGGCCCTTGCTACATATTTGTCGCCAGACCCACTGGCTCCAGGTCATCTAAGTCTATGCTAGGTAAAGCTCTGCCTTATCTCAGCTCACTGGTCACGATAACAACACCCACCCGTAGCACGCACTCCAGCAGGTATATCTCACTGGTCATCCCCAAAGCCAACACCTCCTTTGGCCGCCTTTCCTTCCAGTTCGCTGTTGCCAGTGACTGGAACGAATTGCAAAAATCCCTGAAGCTGGAGACTTACCTTTCCCTCACTAACTTTAAACATCAGATATCTGAACAGCTAACCAATCGCTGCAGCTGTACATATTCCATCTGTAAATAGCCAACCCAATCTACCTACCTCATCCCCATATTGTTTTTATTTACTTTGCTGCTCTTTTGCACACCAGTATCACTACTTACACACCATCATCTGCTCATCATCATCTGCTCATCTATCACTCCAGTGTTAATCTGCTAAATTGTAATTACTTTGATATTATGGCCTATTTATTGCATTACCTCCTCCTGCCATTTGCTCACACTGTATATTGACTTTTTTTCCTTTCTATTGTGTTATTGACTGTACACTTGTTTATTCCATGTTTAACTCTGTGTTGTTTCTGTCGCACTGCTTTGCTTTATCTTGGCCAGGTCGCAGTTGTAAATGACAACTTGTTCTCAACTAGCTTACCTGGTGAAATAAATGCAGTATTACATGTACATGCTGACACACACACAACCTGGATCAGCCTCTGTCCTTTCTTCTTCAGGCTCCTTGCCTTACAGCTATGATGAAATCACTCTATTGGAATGAGAGACTATCAACTGGGGAGGCAGTGAGATTAGCAATGTTTGGGGCTCACCACCTGTGGTTTGTGTAAAAATAACCCAGTCACGGAGCTTAGCTCCAAACTGTGTCTGGGAGCTAAAAGACTGGGGTGGCAGCAGAAAATGCATCCTCTCCCTCCCTCCCTCCTTCCTTGGCTCCATTCCTCCCACACATAAGACAGCCAGCCCACTTTGGTGGAATCACCACACACAGACCTCCTTCATGACTCACACGGCTGGGGAAGTCTTATGTCAATGGAACCACACGGTTGTACTTTATAGCTCTCTAAGGAGGAATACCATACGTGTAGACCTACAGTACACTCTGTCTGGTACCAATGAGGCACATGACGGATGTATGATCATTTCCTGGTGGTTTTTTACTCTCACGTCACTTACACCACATGACCCAGTGCTAATTTAATGGAATGAGGAGAAAACCTGTAGAAACGGCCAAGAGTTTACTGAGGGAACATGGGAGACGAGGGAGGGAGGAGCCTCCAGCACACTATGCTCCCTACTCGTACTGTGTTTCTGCTTCCCTATTCCCTCCTATTACCTGCTATATCATCCACCATGGATTGAGATAAACCACACCATATATTACCAACATTATTAAGTGGTGATGACAGGCAGAATTACAAAAGGTAAGATATCTACGGGTCTCAATATATTTCCTAAGAGGACTATGACAAGCCCTTAACTGTAAGAATCTAACCTTGAGCAGACAAGGACACTGGACATGAGGATAATATGAAATGTATCTGACAGAGTGGAGAAAGAGAAGAAGAAAAGTGGACGGCGATGAACGATCCACTGTTCCCTCTGACCTCTATAGCGCTAGGAGGCCAAGCCAGGACAGTCAAAAGGGCACTTAAGGCAGGAGGGTTGGCCATCCCGCTTGTGACTTCTTTAAAACTAATGTTGGCATCCCATATGTGATTTCTATGTTTGTGTGCATGTGAAGTGACTTGGTACACTGGAGATTTAATGAGATAATATGAGAGCCTGAAGACTCATAAGTGAGGAGTGTCATTTAGTCCAAAGAGCCCACCTGTGATTCAAGATGGGTGAGTACACTGGGAGACATAACATATTCTTTATGCCAGTGATTCAAGGTACTGTAGTAGAGCATACCTGAGGATTGTCTTCCATGACGCCCCGTATCTTCTCCACCACGTCGATGCGGTGGTGGCGGTGCAGGGCGTTGATGAGCTTGGCCAGGTTAGCGTCCCCGTCGCGGATGGTCCAGTGTTGCAGGGCAGCGTATGCCCGGTCGTGGTCCGACTGGTAGCCATTGGAGAAGGCTGCCACCTCGCGCTCTGTGGCATTGGCCAGGGACTGGTACATGTCGATCCACTGGCTGCCAATCTGAGCTGCCACCAACTTCAGGATGTCCACACCTGGGTAAAGAGAGGAGACGACAGGTTATTGTTATGCAATGTGTGGAATGGACTTGAGCCATGGATGGACAATGGAAGTCCCTCAACTATTAAGTCACATGTATCCTTTGTTGATCATGAGACATCATATGATCATTTACCCATTTTGCCTTTGCAACCCTTTTTTATTTATTTACAGTAATTATGCCCAAACTACTTAGAAGTCACGTTAAAAGAGCATGCAATTAGATTACTTGATTTCTACTTAATTGTAAGGTCAGAACAGTTCAACGCAACACCCAACTAAACAACTTACATTGCTAATAAGATACAACAACAAAATAATTGGGTCATCTTCAACCACACTAAGCCTTTGTTCCTTTCTAATAAAATGAAAAAAAAAAAAATGTATCTAACATTTGAGTTGTAGAGATGTAGAGAGTGAGTGAGTGTGTTTGTGAGTGTGCACATGCGTGTGCGTGCTTGCACTTGTGTTCACATGCGAGTGTGTTACATAAGGGGTTATGACCTCTTGAGCCTGAGGTCTCAGAAGGTAAACAGAACTGTTTTAGCTGGTTAGCGCTCATGAGGAATGCAACATCATGAGCTAGTGGAATCCAGGAATTCACGCTCTGAAAGTGATCTGTCACAGAGCGTTACCTCAGCAGATGCATCTGAAGTTCACCACCCTCCACCTCTTCACAACCCAGATCAAATGGTATTGGTCACATACACATGGTTAGCAGATGTTAATGTGTGTAGCGAAATGCTTGTGCTTCTAGTTCCAACAGTGCAGCAATATCTAACATGCAATCTAACAATTCCACAACTACCTAATACACACAAATATAAGTAAGGAATGGAATATATACATATCAATATACGGATGAGCAATGACAGAGTGGCATAGGCAAGATGCAATAGATGGTATAAAATACAGTATATACAGTACATATGAGATGAGTAATGCAAGATATGTAGATCTGGACACCCTGTCCAGACAGACCAAGCGTGACTCCGTCCTAAGACATTGGCAGCTCAGAAAGCTGAATTGGTCTCAATCACATGGAGGAAGTGTTATTTTCAGTATGTGAAGACAACCTCCTGCTGGGTTCAATGACCCTTGAGAAATCGCCCGCCTGTCCTCCTGTCCAGCCTTTTGTGCTCTAAATTGAAGAACCCTTTTTGGTTCCAGGTAGAACCTTTTTGGGATCCATGTAGAACCCTTTCCACAGAGCATTCTACATGGAACCAAAAAGGGTTCTACTTGGAACCAAAAAGGCCTCTCCTATTGGGACAGCTGAAGAACCCTTTTTTTATACGAGTGTAGGCGTGTGTGAGTGGCTGGTGCTGACACAAAGGCCTCTCTCTGCTGTTCATGGCAGCTAGATGACATACAATGCATTTTTACTGATTATTGTGTTATGTAGGCTATGTGACAGGTTTGAGAAAATGCTGACTCGCTGGTTTTCATGTAAAAATAGTACTAAGCGACCTCAACTTGTTTACTGTGAAACGATGCGAGCGGAAAAAGAGAACATGGGGTTCTCCTCCTCACCACAGCCTTGCTGAAGCTGATGGATCTTATCTGAAAGATATCATACACTGCACCCTGCCTAGCTGTCTCACTTCTGAGGGACGCAGCAGAACATGTTGACTTGCATATACAATAATAGAAATATGTCTGGGGGAAAAATTGTCACTACAGGAAATTTACCAGGCGTGAATACTCTAATTTATATTCAGACTGCCAGGCAGACATATAACATCACTAGGTGTTATAACTTCACTCAGTCAAAACAGAACATGATCGCTTCAAAACAGGCGTAGAAAAAACCCATGTCTGTGCCATCCCTGCAGGCATAACCATATTCAATTGAAAGACAACTCTGTGCATCATAATTCAACTTGAATGAATTGAAATCAAAAACAAAAGCTTAATTAAAAAAGTGTCACACCCTGATCTGTTTCACCTGTCTTTGTGATTGTCTCCAACCCCTCCAGGTGTCGCCCATCTTCACCATTATCCACTGTGTATTTATACCTGTGTTCTCTGTCTGTTGCAAGTTCATTTTGTTTGTTCAAACCTACCACCGTTTTCTCCCTTGCTCCTGTCTTTGCTATAGTTCTTGCTTCCTAGTTTCCCGGTTTTGACCATTCCTGCGTGCCCTGACCCTGCCTGCCGTCCTGTACCTTTGCCCTACCTATCTGGATTACTGACCTCTACCTGACCTGACCCTGAGCCGGCCTGCCGTCCTGTACCTTCGCCCTACTTATCTGGATTACTGACCTCTACCTGACCCTGAGTCGGCCTGCCGTCCTGTACCTTTGCCCCACCTTTCTGGATTCTGACCTCTGCCTGCCCTTGACCTGTCCTTTTGCCTGCCCCTGTTTGAGTTATAAACGTACTTCGACACTGTCTACGCCTGGGTCTTACCTTAAACCTGATACACAGGGGAATTTCCAATGTATTAACTGAATATAACATTTATTCAAATTCATTATTGAATTGAGAGAGGTGAAATTGAATTGGTCTAAACTTCGCTCCACATACAAAAGGCCACATTATGCAGAAATAACTATAAAGTGTAAAGAAACATAATACATTTTTCAATTTAGATAAGGATCACAGTGATGTCTGATTAATGTCTACTATCAAAGCCCAAATATGCAAAGTGCATAATACGAGGTCGGGTTTGGAGCAGTTGTAGCTGGGAGATTGACTGTAAGCCAGCGGTGGTTGGCTTATGATCTGGAAGAGGCCAAGGCTCCACTACAGTTGTCCTGCCCGGAGGGTCAGAGTCATGCCACGAAATGACGTTGTGTTGAACGACCCTATATACAGTTGAAGTCAGAGGTTTACATACACTTAGGTTTGAGTCATTGAAACTCGTTTTTCAACCACCCCACAAACTTCATGTTAACAAACTATAGTTTTGGCAAGTCGGTTAGGACATCTACTTTGTGCATGACACAAGTCCTTTTTCCAACAATTGTTTACAAACAGATTATTTCACTGTATCACAATTCCAGTGAGTCAGAAGTTTACATGCACTAAGTTGACTGTGCCTTTAAAACAGCTTGGAAAATTCCAGGTAAGGATGTCATGGCTTCAGAAGCTTCTGACAGGCTAATTGACATAATTTGAGTCAATTGGAGGTGTACCTGTAGATGTATTTCAAGGCCTACCTTCAAACTCAGTGCCGCTTTGCTTGACATCATGGGAAAATCTAAATAAATCAGCCAAGACCTCAGAAAATCTTTTGTAGACCTCCACAAGTCAGGTTCATCATTGGGTGCAATTTCCAAACGCCTGAAGGTACCACGTTCATCTGTACAAACAATAGTACGCAAGTATAAACACCATGGGACCACGCAGCCGTCATACGGCTCAGGAAGGAGACGCGTTCTGTCTCCTAGAGATGAACGTACTTGGTGCGAAAAGTGCAAATAAATCCCGGAACAGCAGCAAAGGACCTTGAAGATGCTGGAGGAAACAGGTACAAAAGTATCTATATCCACAGTAAAACGAGTCCTATATCGACATAACCTGAAAGGCCGCTCAGTAAGGAAAAAGCCACTGCTCCAAAACCGCTATAAAAAAAGCCAGACTACAGTTTGCAACTGCACATGGGGACAAAGATCGCACTTTTTGGAGAAATGTCCTCTGGTCTGATGAAACAAAAATAGAACTGTTTGGCCATAATGACCATCGCCGAAGAACACCATCCCAACCATGAAGCACGGGGGTGGCAGCATCATGTTGTGGGGGTGCTTTGCTGCAGGAGGGACTGGTGCACTTCACAAAATAGATGGCTTCATGAGGAAGGAAAATTATGTGGATATATTGAAGCAACATCAAGACATCAGTCAGGAAGTTAAAGCTTGGTCGCAAATGGGTCTTCCAAATGAACAATGACCCCAAGCATACTTCCAAAGTTGTGGCAAAATGGCTTAAGGACAACAAAGTCAAGTATTGGAGTGGCCATCAAAGCCCTGACCTCAATCCCATCGAAAATGTGTGGGCAGAACTGAAAAAGCGTGTGCGAGCAAGGAGGCCTACAAACCTGACTCAGTTACACCAGCTCTGTCAGGAGGAATGGGCCAAAATTCACCCAACTTATTGTGGGAAGCTTGTGGAAGGCTACCCAAAACGTTTGACCCAAGTTCAACAATTTAAAGGCAATGCTACCAAATACTAATTGAGTGTATGTAAACTTCTGACCCACTGGGAATGTGATGAAAGTAATAAAAGCTGAAATAAATCATTCTCTCTACTATTATTCTAACATTTCACATTCTTAAAATAACTAACTGACCTAAAACAGGGAATTTTTACTTGGATTAAAAGTCAGGAATTGTGAAAAACTGAGTTTAAATGTATTTGGCTAAGGTGTATGTAAACTTCCGACTTCAACTGTATCTAGAAGCCTCGCGTGACAGTCACTTTCAGTTCCTACCAAGCCTGCCTACTGTCATCTTCTTTAGGGGATTTTTTTTTTTTAAGTGACAGAGCTTGGTTAGGGAGAAATTCCCTCTCTGTTTTAGTGGGTTATAAAAGATGACCTACATAAATCTAATCCTGATGATTCAGTATGTTAGTGGATGTGTTCAGCAGTGCTATGTCAGCTTCCTAAACCTCCAGGCATATGAATGCAGCGGTGGCAGATTGTTTATATTCAAACTACAGAATGGCTGACCTAAAATGGCTGCTAATAAATAAATAGAGGGGCAGGGTTGATTTATTTTAAACGCTTTGAAGACTCCAAATGTAATCTGTTAGTTAGATGTAAAACAGTTAGAGTTATCACAGTGATTATGGTACATAGATATGAAGCAACAATATAACGTTGCCTGCAGGGCAGAGAAAGTTAGCTACTGCATGTCAGATGTGTCTTCAATAAAGTCTTTGTTGTCATTCAACGAGAGATGACTCGTTTTCATGCACATTTATTAATTGAGAAATAATGCACCAAACATCTTAGTTAGATGTAAAATTGAATGACAGATTTCTTGAGTTATCAAAATCTGACTATTTTGAGGATACTGGCTATGGAGTCTCAAAATAGAAAAACAGTACTATTGCTAATTTTTCAAGCAAAGGTTTTTTGAAGGGAGTATGCGACCACACTCGTTCGGTTCGGCTAGGCGCCAGCCAAACTGAAGCACGCTGACGCCTTTATTCAACGGGTTATTCAGAGTCACACAATACCAGTGTTGTGTATTCATGGATGCCAAGGGAAGCCAGGCTTCCCCAAAATAACAATAAAAACATAAAATAATTTATCTTTCGTCTCTCTGTGTTTCATAATATTCCTTAAATTCATAAGAGGCTGAATGTATCTCACAGGAGAAAGCAACTGAGCGAGTGAAACACCACCCCTCTGCCTCTCTACGTGTAAGCCATCTATCTGATACTGTCCGGTCCAAACGAGTATGACATTGTTGCCGCCTGTGTCGTGGAAATACTTCTTAAAAATATCTCTTAGACACAAAATATCTCTTAGACACCGGAGCTTGGGATTTCAATATAGACTATATTACAAAGTAACAAGCCGAGCCTGTCCATGGAGCAAACTGCCGGTCCCAGAGTCAGAGATCTCTTTATATACAGTTTCAGTCTGACAACATACATAGTCACTCATCTTTATGTATATGATCCACATCTTTTGGTATTCTGACACTATTGTTCCCTATTCTTACTTCTAGTCTGTCTACGTCCATCTTTCCTTGGTTTCTCCTCCCCTTCTTGGCACATACTCCAGGGAATAGATTATATTGGTGGCATAACCACAGCAATGATACAAAATATTATACAGAAATACAAATATTGCAGGTGCATGTCTAAGGACACCCACAGGACTATGCAACTGCCTCCCTCAATCCCACACTGACCCAGACACACACACACACACACACACTGGCCTTCCCCCAAGCCCACATTGATTGTGCTCACCACTCTGAGACACACAACACATGCACCGGAAAATCCCCCATACCTGTAACATTGAATGCAAGTGAAGCCAGCGAGCATTTGGCCTCCCTTGACAAAAAAAATGATAAAACATTTGACAATCAGCTTTGAGCTAAACTGAGTGAGCTCAACTGTGAATGGTCCTGGCAACACCAACAAAAAATGGGAAGCCAGCTTGGATTTGGCATCTCTCCTATCAAATCGCTTTGAGAGCATTAACAGAAATCGGCCCATTCCTAAATTAGCTATGGATGGAGATAGGGATTTGGACTTGTGGTTTTACTTAATTCTCCATACTGGCCAATGATTATAACGGCAATTTTGATCCAACCACATTGTTATGCCTGTGGCCTGAGAGGATGGAAGTTCAATATTTACAGTAGCTAGATGTAGAAGGCTAATGTTAACTAGCTAACGTTGCCCATGAATGGAAGTTAGGCTAGCGAGCAAGCATTTTAGCCAGCCTAGGACAACAAAAAATAAAAGCGTGTACTGTATGACAGTGTGATAGACTATTTTATCAACATGAGAGGATGGTATAGGCGTTTCTCTACAAGTAGGGTGAGTCAGCATGTTTTTCTACTTGCACGAAGGCGCGCGCACGCACACACACACATGTGCGCAACCAGAGATCAGAACCATGGACAGCCAAGTCATATCTAGCTGATGGTGATTGGACTAAACAGTTTTTGGTATCTTTTAGTAGTCACTGTATTAGACTAAGCAGAGGAGATTTGATGATGTTGAAATGTTGAAGTTGAAATGGTGCTGTAATAGTGGAGGCAGCTCCTGTTTTCTTTGCGACTTGCAGTAAATCTCTGTGGTTCTAAATCAATAGTTGTTTAGTGGTCCGAAAATGTCGGAAACATTAACTTGCTTAATCATGTTGATGGTCATGTAACTGTTTGTTACATGCAACATGCGTTGTGGACAGAGGTTGCTATCCAGTTTTGTAATTGAATTTATTCTGCCACTGTCTTCTTATTGCCTTGGCCTATCACGGTCGCAAGGCATATCAATTAACAGCAAACAATGCAATTATTACAACACATACAGTGTAGGTTGTAATATGGCGTGCCTTCCCCACTGATTTTACCCAAGCATCGCTACTGCACAATACAAACATATTGTCACATAGTCTCCATCCATTTCAAGTAGAGGAACTGACGATTATCCAGTACCACAGACTATTATGGGAAGTGGTGGTGCTGTAATATTTCCATTAGAAAACTCCATTGAGACAGCAAACCAGCCAGAGCAGGTCTGAGCTGAGTGGGCTGCATGACAACGAGGCCACAAACAGCCCACAATGGCAGCCATGCAGTTTTTCTCCTCCAGTCCCGTTTGCTCTGAGCCTCTCTGGGGATTGTCGCTGGTGACAAAGTAAGCTTGTCATTGTAATAGAAGAGACAAAGTGGTCACATAAGACCAGCTTGCTGCTTAGTCACGTTTATTGTCTCAATCTCTTGATTGCCTAGTGCTCTGGTGTCTTGCTCAGTTTTGATCATTTTGTAGAAAATGTTGCTGTCATTCAAATAACACTAAACAACACAAAATGAATGTAAGGTATCATATTCAAATCAATCTGCATTAAAAAAAAAGTTATAATATGAAAGCCTGTCCAAATCGAGGAAGGAAATTACTTTGTCAGATCACAGAGTACACAATGATAGCGAAATCTGTAAAATGTCCCTATCAAATTGCCCTGATTTCCGAGGCACGTGAAAGCAACAGAGCCCACACAGCAGGCCCAACCGACCCAGTCATAGCCACAGCCCAGGTCCTATCCCTGCTGCCTGTCCATGTGGCCCACCCTGGAGCTGAGCAGCACGGCCACCTGGGTACTTCCCCGCCTGTTTGGCGTTGGTAAACAGCAGGCCCACAGGGGGGATTCTTTTCACCCTGCTTGCCCTTCAAGCCACTTTCTGGACTCCTATGAAATAATGAGCTATTTGTATGATCTTGCCTTTTTCTTATATATATATATATATATGTTTCCCATTCCACTGTTTAGTGCGCCTTTTTAACTACTCCAGTAAATAGACATTAAAGCCTTCAGGGTAGTCAATTACACACCTTGGAAGAATTAAGAAACTGTTTTGTTTTGTGCTCGAGAGAGTAAATAGCTGTGTAATCACACACACACACACACTGAATGTTAAACTCTGCATCTACTTGATAAACATTCTGTAATACTTTTTAAAGAACATGCCCTAAATTCTCTTAAGTTTTTTGAAGTTTCAAATACATTTAAATTCTCTTTTTTGGAACTGAATGTAGATAAACAACGCAGTAAAAGTGAAGATCATTTGTATATCTGATCTGGACATGTATATCAAAATATTACTACTCTACTATTTATAACAGTAAAGAAAAGTATGGGAAACATTTGTAAATGCTGAAAATACTAACATAGCAGCCTGAATCCATGTGAATGCAAAAGCAGTTTATCATTGAGGACTTTCCTTGAGGAGTCAATTGTTAAAAGAAAAAAGAACAGTCAGATTGCTAACTGAAATACTTTCAAAGGGTATTTCCATGAGTAACAAAAAAGGGAAGTTTAATGTAGTAAGACAATGTGAAGATTAGACTATTGATCATGTTTCAGTTGTACTTTTCTATCTTCGCAATGTCTACATCCCTACTATACATTCCTAGAACATTCTCACGTGGTGTGAGCAGACCGGTACAATGTGCTAAGATCTTCATTTCACACGGTGGGAGCCCTGACCACCGACACTTTCAGTGACACATAACTTTGAAAGCCGCGGCCCACCCAGCGTTCCCCAGCCCTCACTCCACCCTTTCCTGGGGGGGGGGGGGGGGGGGGGGGGGGCATGTGTCTGTGCAATGATAAGTTGAGCTTCTCTCCAACCACAGAGAACTGGAATAATCTGGTTTGAACTGAACTGCACTGGGTTAGAGCTCTCCCTCTCTCTGTTACAAGCGGATGGATATCTGAGGCTGACATAGGCTGCGGCTGGCGTATCTTCCTCTGCCTGCCTGCTGCGGTACTGGGGTTTCACTACTGTAACCTAGCAGCCCATGTGGCCTCCTCGGCTCCCATGGTTACAGACAACCAGACACATCAGAGAGACAGTTAGAGAGAGAGATACAGACACAGAGCGAGAGAGATATGCAGACAGAGAGAGAGAGAGAGACACAGAGAGATACAGATAGAGAGAGATACAGACAGAGAGCGAGATAGAGACAGCGAGATACAGACAGAGAGAGAGAGAGAGATACAGACAGAGAGTGAGAAGGAAAAGAGGAAGAGAAGGAAGGAGGAGGACTGAGGGGTGGGGGGGGGGTGTAAAGATAGAGGGAGTAAGGCAGGAGGGGAGGGGGTAAAGAGAGAAGTAGAGAAAGAAAGCGAGACAACAGAGGAAGGGAGAGGTAGAGAAAGATAAAGGGAGATGCGTGTGGGGAGGTGGCAGTTACAGTCTGTTGCAGGCCATGCCCTTGCTTGTGTAACAGCTATACTGTTCTGCTATGTGTCATGTTCTCTTGGGCAGAATGGATTGGATTTAGATTTCCCCACTGATGCTATAACAGATGGTCGGTCGGTCTTCTCGGCAATATATCTTTGTAATAAAAATGTATTTGTTTGTATGTTTTCTGTTATCTGTCTTTATAAAGTATGCGGCTATATATAAAAAAGACTAATTAACAAAGTTGCATTTCTTTCTATAAACCTTGAGAGGTAAAATAAAGCGTCCACTCACCCTGTCCATTGGAGTAGTAGATCCACTTCTCCTTGGTCTGTGTCGGGGGGCAGGTCTTCTTCTGGATTGCTTTCTCAATGATGCTGCTGGGGTCCTGAACTGGTCCCTTCTTCAGCACTCTGGAGCTCCTCTTCACGCTGCACACCACGATCACCACCAGCACCAGCAGCAGCAGCAGCACGATCATCCAGGGCAAGTGCTCGTTGATGTCAAAGTGTGTATGAGTGCTGGGCCTGGGGGAGCCCCTTCGTGTGGGCCTGTACCCTGATCTTTGCACACCCTGACCTACCCCTACCTCCGATCCGTCCTCTACGCCGTCCATGGCCCGCTTGTTGGCTGCCGGGTGGGTGCGGCGGTGCTCAGTCTGTGTGGGGTCCTGGGCTCCGGCCGTAGCGGCCAGGTTCAGCACCTCTACATCATCTTCGGGGCTGGCCTCATAGGAGCCTGATGGGGTGGAGTCCTGGCTGTTGCTGGAGCTGGGTAGAGTCCCCGTGGTACTCAGTAAGAGCTCTAAGACCTCAGAACCTGCTGTCAGGCTGAAGGCATCTAACCCACAGAGAAACACAACCACAAATAGAAAGGGAAAGAGAGAAAGGGAGAGGAGAAAGAGCGAGATAAAGGGGGAGGGAGATGCGGAGAAAGATAATAAAATTTAGTCAAAATTGTAAAACTTTAATCCCACAGGCAATCTGCTGGACAGCCGAGGAAGGGAAGGGCCCCGCCCTGGCCAGACCCCAGCAGTGCTCTCCAATCTAATCTGACACAAGAAGAGCACTAGATTGCTCCTTCTACAGCCACCGCATTTATACAGTACTCTACTAAAGATCGAGTGAATTCCATTACAGCTCCAGTCTCAGCAGGGGATGAATGGGGAAAAGATTTTGAGTTGAAAAGAGGTCAACAAAATATGCCTGAACACATTCATGTAACTGTTAGTCAATTGAGATTGAACTAGATTGACCCTGATAAATTACTATTGCAGGTACAAACGTTGAAGCTACACTGCCTCTATAGGCTAGTGTTAAAACCAAAACAACCAATAAATAGGGGAGTTGTGTTAACCGCCACTGAACCAGAATCAATATACTGTAAAAATTCCCTTACCCTGAGCTGGAATACCCCTGTCTACCACTACAGTATTAAACAGATTAGCATTTCATTATGGCATCCTATAGGGGGATGCTTTTGGGATTGGCACCTGGATCATTGGTTATCCCTGTGCACAGGTAATTCAGAAGCAAGCTGTGTTACCAGCATCACCATCTCAACTACACTGATTTCAGTTCCTCACTGCATGGGGACACACTGTCCTGTCTTTGCAGATTTTGTGCAACAGCCTCCTTCCCCTCCCCTCTCATTGATACAGACACAGTTGAGACTGAGGCATGGCGATCTCTGTAATACATGTGGAAGTGGAACACCCCCTTCAGCTATTCTCACTGAACTAGGGTGCAACTTAGGTGAGAGGCTATTTATCTACACACAAGACAAACAGCAGTGGCATTAATGGTCTGTTACGGTAGGTTGACATTGTGAAATACTACTGACTAAACTGTGGACTAAAGCACCAGCAGAAGAAAACATGTAAGAGAGACTTGTACAGTCCTGTGGCTGGAAATACTGTAGCTGCTTCCTTAAGGTCTAGAAGCCATATGTTTATTTTAACAGTGTCACGCCCTGACATTAGAGAGCCTTTTTATGTCTCTATTTGGTTTGGTCAGGGTGTGATTTGGGGTGGGCATTCCATGTTTTTGTTTTCTATGATTTTGTATTTCTATGTTTTGGCCGGGTATGGTTCTCAATCAGGGACAGCTGTCTATCGTTGTCTCTGATTGGGAACCATACTTAGGTAGCCCTTTCCCTCCTTTCAGTGTGGGAAGTTGTCTTTGTTTGTGGCACTATAGCCTTAAGCTTCACGGTCGTATTGGTATTGTTTATTGTTTTTGTCGGCGTCATCCTAATAAAAAGCAATATGTACGCTCACAACGCTGCGCTTCGGTCCAGTTCTTTCGACGGCCGTAACAAACAGTCTCAAATGTCCATCAACTTGTAAACAATCAGCAACAACAACTAAATAGTTAGTTAGTCTCTGAGAACTATACCACTGTTCAAAAGTTTGGGGTCACAGAAATGTCCTTGTTTTCAAAGAAAACATACATGACATGAGTTGCAAAATGAATAGTAAATATAGTCAAGACGTTTACAAGGTTATAAATAATGATTTTTAATTGAAATAATAATTGTGTCCTTCCAACTTTGCTTTCGTCAAAGAATCCTGCATTTGCAGCAATTACAGTTTCTTGGCAGTTTCTCGCATGGAATAGCCTTCATTTCTCAGAACAAGAATAGATTGACGAGTTTCAGAAGAAAGTCTTTGTTTCTGGCAATTTTCAGCCTGTAATCAAACACACAAATGCTGATGCTCCAGATACTCAACTAGTCTAAAGAAGGCCAGTTTTATTGCTTCTTTAATCATTACAACAGTTTTCAGCGGTGCTAACATAACTGCAAAAGGCTTTTCTAATGATCAATTAGCCTTTTAAAATGATAAACTTGGATTTGCTAGCACAACGTGCCATTGGAACACAGGAATGATGGTTTCTGATAAATGGGGCTCTGTACGCATATGTAGATATTCCATTACAAATCAGCCGTTTCCAGCTACAATAGTCATTTACAACATTAATAATGTCTACACTGTATTTCTGATCAATTTGATGTTATTTTAATGGACAAAAAATTTGCTTTTCTTTCAAAAACAAGGACATTTCTAAGTGACCCTAAACTTTTGAACGGTAGTGTATGTTGCCATAGTAACATTTTCAATGAGTAACTACTTTTGGGAATGAGTAGTGTCTTCTCTGACCCCAAAAAAACTGTTTAACATTTTTCACATATGTGACTCACCACCTGGATTCGGTCTTACAGTGTGTAGCAAAATCCGAAATTGTGTTTTTTTTACATTGGATAAAAGTAGAGACTCAGAGCTACAAAGGGACAATGGGAAAGTAATTCTGCATTGAAAGGTGATCAACTTGTAAACTCACTTTTGTAAACTCACTTAAGCCCAACCCATCTCGCTTCGCTCTCGGAGCGCACACTTGACTCTCTGGCCGATGATTTGTTTACCTCTGGATAACATGAAAACAGCCTAACCAGCTCTACTGGCAACAATTTCATTACACTTTTTTGCAGACTTTTACTTACACCGGCTATATTCAACGGGTGTTGTACACACGTCACGTAAAGTTAGCTAACGAGCCAGCCATCTAACGTTAGCTAGTTAAACAACAATTAACAGTTCCAACAATGCCACAGTGCTGGGAGCTAACCAACAAGGTTCAATGTTAGCTAGCTAACAATAGGCTCTAACTAGAAAAGCAAACGGCTCTGGAATACAAATAATAACGTCAGCTAGGGAGCCAGCCAGCTAACGTTAGCTAGCTAGCTAAGACATATAGTATATATTATAGACAGCCTAATATTTGGTTAGTAGAAAAAAAATAGTAACGTTTCACTTCAACGCTTATATGTGTTTCCGATGAGAAAACTTTGTGATATTTTTCAATATGACCTGTTAAGCTACATAACACTTGGCTGTTGCGAGGAAAAAACTACAGCCACTACAAAGGAACCAATCTCTCTGTTGAATGTATAGCCTTAATGGCTTCCCCCTGTCTTCCTAAGCGTGTGATGTGTCGAAGTAAAAGGGCAGCCGTTTACCCAGTTTATTCCACTTTCCCCTCTATAAGCAATTACAGAACAAATGTACAGACATGACCTTTGTGGACAAGAGTGAGAACAAGCAAGTGAGGAGTTTGGGATTGAATGGAAACAACATGTTTTCCACCAAAGCAGTGTTGTCTGTGACAAGATCAAACATGTCACTTTATCACTGTACAGTACCTGATGGCCAGGTCAATGTTTGATATGACGGACTACATAGGGAGAATAACAGCCATGTGGAGACATTTTGTTGAGGAACACAAGCCTGTTCTACAGTCTGGTCTTCCCCTTGAGTTTCTACATGAAGATACTCAAATGAAACACATAGCAAAATAGCCTGGGTCGGGTCCACTGTCCCAGGGCACTGCCTTACCTTTGTGTACTGGGCCAGCTGAGGAAGAGGAGGGCTCCTGGATGAAGGCAGACTGTGCAGGTCCCAGGAGGGTGGGGGAGGTGGGAGAAGCAGATCCACAGATGTTGTCTGTCTCTCTGGTGCCTGCTGCCAGTAGGGGCAGACCCTGGGCCAGACAGTCTGTGTGTGTCCTGCACCTCAATACACTGGAAACCACGTCCGAGAAGCTCCCTCGCGCGCACACCTTACAGCTCACATCCTCCACCTCGCTGCCCCTTTTCTTCACCCCTGAGCCCACAGGGCACAGGAAGTGGGGAGTACAGGTGTCCCCCTTGGCGAAGGTGTCCGGGGGGCAGGTGCAGACCCGGTCCAAGGTGGCCGTGCAGGGGAACTTCTCAACGAGGGGGGCGCTGCAGGGCCTCCTGCAGCGGTGGCATTGCTGAACCCCGTTCTCTCCGCGCGTGAATGTGCCCTCGCCACAGCGGCTGCACTCCCTCACGTTGGTCTGGTTGCAGTGCCTGGACACGAAGGTTCCTGCGGGGCACTTGTCACAAACCAGTTGACTGCCCGTGCTTTGGTCTGTGTGGTAGTAGTGGCGGGCAGACAGGGCCACTATCTCAGTGCCAGGGCTGGGTGTCAGAGGCTGGCTAGAGGCCTCACCAACCACACTGTACAGTAGCTGAGAACAGAAAGAAATGACAACAGAGACAGTGTTGAGCTTCGACAATGTACTGCCGAAAAGATGGCAACACATAGAGTCGCAGGTAGAGACCCAGGCCGCAGCTCATTTACCAAATAAATGGATGTGTGAAAACAACCACAGCTAAGGCAAAGTCACCCCTAGAAACACCCAAACTCTCTGTAGTTAAAGGACAGTGAGTCAGAAACATTTGCAGTGAGTCAACATTATAGGACACATTCTCAACCCTAACATGCTGACCAGACCAGACACGTCGCGTGCGCGAGCGTCGTAAAATAAATGTACAAATCCATGTTATTCAATTATTGCGCGTGCCAACGAGCGTCTGTGTTACCAAGGGCTAAAATAGAAGTAATTCCTATTTCTGACGCAGATCGCACTGAAAGTCCTGCCTCTCCCATCTCCTCATTGGTTTATAGAAGCAGGTACCCACGTGCCATCTCCTCATTGGTTATACCCACGTGGGTGATTGAAAGACGAACTGTTTTGCCGGTCGTCGTGGTAATACTATGAAAGTTTAGATGCCGATCACCATATAAGTTCAAAGATGAAAAAGCCTGGAAGGAGGAGAGATGACTAGAAACGATTCGGTTGGCCGTTTTATGTGTGGATTAATTGTCGGAGTAGAGGACCTTGTGCATTTCAGGTAAAATAACAACTCAATGTTTATATCCCAGGACAAATTAGCTAGCAACAGCAAGRTAGCTAAATAGGACAAATTAGCTAGCAAGTGCAAGCTAACTAGCTAAATTACCATACATGTTTAATGCTTTTCGACCTGTCCCCAAATTAATGTCATTGGTTCAGAGTTTGTTTTGATATTTTAACCTGCGTGTCGTGATCGCGTTTGGTGTAGGGGGACAAAATGAATGTATGCACGATAGCGCACGATGGCACACGCGCGCAGCCGGTTTGGGTTCCGTGTAACATGCTGAACAGACCGGACACGAGCGTCGCAAAATAAATATAGAAATCCATGTTATTCAATTATTGCACCCACACTGCTTGCGCGCGCGCGCCAATGGGCGTCTGCAATGCCAATGGCTAAAATAGAACTCCTTTCTATTTCTGACGCAGATCGCACTGAAAGTCCTGCCTCTCCCATCTCCTCATTGGTTTATAGAAGCAGGTACCCACGTGCCATCTCCTCATTGGTTATACCCACGTGGGTGATTGAAAGACGAACTGTTTTGCCGGTAGTCGTGGTAATACTATGAAAGTTTAGATGCGATCACCATATAAGTTCAACGATGAAAAAGTCTGCAAGGAGGAGAGATGACTAAAAACGACTCGGTTGGCCGTTTTATGTGTGGATTAATTGTCGGAGTAGAGGACCTTGTGTAGTTCAGGTAAAATAACAACTCAATGTTTATATCCCAGGACAAATTAGCTAGCAACAGCAAGTTAGCTAAATAGGACAAATTAGCTAGCAAGTGCAAGCTAACTAGCTAAATTACCATACATGTTTAATGCTTTTCGACCTGTCCCAAAATTCATGTCATTGGTTCAGAGTTTGTTTTGATATTTTAACCTGCGTGTCGTGATCGCGTTTGGTGTAGGGGGACAAAATGAATGTATGCACGATAGCGCACGCGCGCAGCCGGTTTGGGTTCCGTGTAATGCTAAGCCACCTACTGGGCTTTCTCACTTACTGTAATGTGACAGAAGCTTGGTCATGGGTCATGCTCTAACGATGCCACCACTATGGAGTACTCCGAGTCAATATTCACGTAATAATAAGAAATTCTCCTACGACTACGCCCACAACTTCATTGTCGATTTTTTGTTATACAGAAATAACAAAAAATGCCGAAAAGCTGCTGTTGTGTTCAATGTACATGTAACCAGGTCAAAAATCCCAACCATACGGTTTGCAAGTCTCCCATGTAGGGAAATACATACTGCAAGAAGAGCCCTGTACCTTTAGGCTATTTGACGTGGGAAATGTGGGGACCTGGTGTCGAAGTAGGCTACACATAGCTATGTGTTTGGAAAACATTTCGTCACAGGTAAGACATTTAACTTGTTTAGTATAGTCCATTTGTACCACCACTCACCACTTGTAGCTGTATAGTCCGTTTGTTTGTGGTTGTTGATCTTGACTAGCTTAATGTTCCGGTCGGTAGCTTAGCTAGCACTCACGTGACTGCTAGCACCGTCATAAAAAGGGGCATGAGTGATGGAAGCCCTACAATATTATGTTTTGTATGCAGTGAGAATGCTCTGGAGCAGGCAATGTTGAAAAGTAATCTTTAAACATCTTGTACTTTTCTTAAATGTAGTTTTGTAATACACTAAAGCAAGTAGAAAACAAGAAAATTGGGTTTGAAAAATGGGGTTAACCTATGTAACCACAGGTTGTTTTCCCCAGAGGCGGGCAGGGACGCGATGTTCGATCTAATACCGACTGGGACTATGGATAAGTATATTATGTCTACAATCAATATAATTCCATTAGTACTAATAGAATGTTGAGTTTTTCTGTTGTCATCAGTCTTTTGGTGTTGTTGCTACAACCTATAATAGATCCAAAAAATGAATTGAAATAACTTTGTAAATAGACCGTCTATTTTTAATCAAGGCGAGCTCAACATGGTTGTATTTAGTTATTTTAATATTTACAGTGCATTCGTAAAGTATTCAGACACTTTGACTTTTTCCACATTTTGTTACGTTACAGCATTATTCGAACATGGATTAAATTATGTTTTTTCCTCAACAAACTACACACAATACCACATTATTACAAAGGGAAAACATGTTCTTAGAAATGTTTCCAAATGTATTAAAAATAAAAACAAGAAATACCTTATTTACATAAGTATTCAGACCCTTTGCTCTGAGACACGAAATTGAGTTCAGGTGCATCCTGTTTCCATTGATCATCCTTGAGATGTTTCTTTAACTTGATTGTAATCCACCTGTGTTAAATTCAATTGATTGGACATGATTTGGAAAGGCACACACCTGTCTATAAAAGGTCCCACAGTTGACAGTGCATGTCAGAGCAAAAACCAAGCCATGGGGTCAAAGGAATTGTCCGTAGAGCTCAGAGACAAGATTGTCGAGGCACAGATCTGGGGAAGGGTACCAAAAAATGTCTGCATCATTGAAGGTCCCCAAGAACACATTGGCCTCCATCATTCTTAAATAGAAAAAGTTGAGAAACACCAATACTCCTCCTAGAGCAGGCCGCCCGGCCAAACTGAGCAATCGGGGGAGAAGGACCTTGATCAGTGAGGTGACCAAGAACCCGACGGTCACTCTGACAGAGCTCTAGAGTTCCTCTGTGGAGATGGGAGAACCTTCCAGAAGGACAACCATCTCTGCAGCACTCCATCAATCAGGCCTTTTATGGTAGTTGCCAGATGGAAGCCACTCCTCGGTAAAAGGTACATGACAGCCCACTTAGTTTGCCAAAAGGCACCTAAAGACTCTCAGACCATGAGTAACAATATTCTCTGGTCTGATGAAACCAATATTGAACTCTTTGGCCTGAATGCCAAGCATCACGTCTGGAGGAAACCCGGCACCAGCCCTATGGTGAAGTATGGTGGTGGCAGCATCATGCGGTGGGGATGTTTTTCATTGGCAGGGACTGAGAGACTAGTCAGGATCGAGGGAAAGATGAACGGAGCAAAGTACAGAGAGATCCTTGATGAAAACCTTCTGCAGAGCGCTCAGGACCTCAGACTGGGGTGAAGTTTGACCTTCCAACGGGACAACCACCCTAAGCACACAGCCAAGACAACGCAGGAGTGGCTTTGGGACAAGTCTCTGAATGTCCTTGAGTGGCCCAGCCAGAGCCCGGATTTGAACCCGATCTAACGTCTATGGAGAGACCTGAAAATAGCTGTGCAGTGACGCTTCCCATCCAACCTGACAGAGCTTGAGAGGATCTGCAGAGAAGAATGGGAGAAACTCCTCAAATACAGGTGTTCCAAGCTTGTAGCGCCATGCCCAAGAAGACTCAAGGTTGTAATCGCTGCCAAAGGTGCTTCAACAAAGTACTGAGTAAAGGGTCTGAATACTTATGTAAATGTGATATTTCCGTTTTTTGGCAAACATTTTGAAAAAACAGTTTTTGCTTTGTCATTATGGGGCATTGTGTGTAGATTGATGAGGGGAAAAAATGATATAATCAATTTTAGAATAAGGCTGTAACATAACAAAATGTGGAAAAAGTCAAGGAGTCTGAATACTTTCTGAATTCACCGTATGGTTAGCACATCCAGGCAAGGGACATGAAAATATGTTAGATTCTCAATAGTAAGCACTTAAAATCCATTCAAATTACAGGTACCACAACTTGGCTGATGTTCTAAACAGCACATTGAGGAACTTCATCAACATGTTATCTGGTGAAAAAACAGAGTAGCCAATGTTCTGTTGATGTGTGATGACCTTCTGTTTGACTTTCGCTGAAGGGAATTCTTTCAGGACCAGTAAACGCTGCCATTCTGAAGTGATTATGGGCTTGAATGTGTTCCATGGCATTGAAATGCCATCCGCATCCACAACAGCCCTCCTACAATCCTTTCACTGCATTTACAGTACATCCAGTCTAGCCCTAATGCATGTTTTATTTCCTCTCTTAAATGTGGAGCTGGCTGGGATGTGACTCTTTTTTTCTAAATTCTTTGGCCAGGGTGTCAATTTATCACAGAAATATGATGTTGGAGGTAATAACTGCTGATAGGCAGGGAGAGCAAGGGAAGCTGCATCATCACTTTCTGTACATGCAGGACCCTGTTAAAAGTTAGGAGCCAAATCCAGAGTGCTTTTAATGGTTTACACACTTTTCAAAGTCTGGGCCTCCCTTCAGAAACAACAATTTGTTGCGCAATTGCGCCTAACCATGGGCACATTCCTTTGCCCAGGCGTTGCTGACGCATGCCAGATCTTACAATGCCTGGATAGGTCATTTATGTATCAGCTAACCACATCAAGGTTGCGTTCCCTTGCTCAGACGTCGCATGAATTGACCAATGGTTGCATGCCACACCATCTACTGTAATATTTGATGTGGTTAGCAGCTATCTGATAAGTAAAATACCTATCCAGGCATTTTAAGATCTGGCCTGCGTCAGCAATGCCTGGGCAGAGCAACACGCCCCATGTGTTATAGCAATCTGGTGCCTGATGGCACAGTCAATGATGTGGCATGCAACCATTGGTTGATGCATGCAACGTCTGTGCTGGGGAATGTAACCACCTCTACAAACCCTAGTCTTAATTACCTTTTTAAAACAATGCCATGCATATTTGAAGTCAGGCACTGGAGGAGACAGTCATCAAATTCTGCTGATGACTGTACAAATTCCCCTCTACAGACCAGGGGCCCTAAGGGGTCTGTCCACTTCCCAGGACTCATTACTAAACAATAACAGTGGTCCCAGGACTACATTTTTTGTAGAATCTTCTGAGTTTCATTCGGTTATGTAAAATCATCATGTGAAAATCGACCCCTTGAGAAGGAAAGCACATTTGAAGATTAGGGGTAATTAAGGGCAACATCATTACTCAAACCATCTCATTTTTAGCCGACACACTCTGCCTGTTGATGATGATCATGAGGAACAAAATGTTCCAGCTCCAGCCACATCACATATTTACCCAATAAAAAGCAAGTGTGCAACTGGTAATATTCAACGTGACACACTGCAGGTACAATGGTTTGGTGGCCTGAAAAGCGGTGTGTGTGAGTGTGTGTGTGTGTGTGTGTGTGTGTGAGAGAGAGCGAGTGAATGTCCCTCCCTTCTAGCTCAGATAAGAGAGCAGGTTCATGTCCCTGCATCTCCTGTTTGAAAAAACGCACTGCTGGCATCCTGTCAGGAGACTGCCCATCAACACCACACCTCACCGTCTGTGAGTGGCCATGAATCACTGATAACTACCTCTATTACTCTGAATCTACCTCAAGCCTCTTCAGCATTTCATACCTGCCATGCAGGATACAAAGAGAAGGGGATACATACTGTAGTATAATCTTGTTTGTAGATATCTATTCAGTAGTATCCTCTAAATCTAATACATTTGATACATGATGGATGTGTATAGGCTACACATCTGTTGATAGGACATTATTAATACTGAAGGGAAACGCTAAAACCATAGCATCACTAGTTCTATGACTCATATGTTTCGAGCTGAACCCCAGGAGGTTAGTGATAGTGATATCAGTATGCTACCTCCCTGGCTGGAGGACAGAGGGAAGAGAGGAGAGGAAAGGATGGGCCAGCCCGTTTATGCCGTGTCACTGCAGTGCTGCTGCTGGTTGCAGGGCTGGTTCCTGGAGACAGCCAGACTCAGCAAAATCTGCACTGCCTGCCTGAACACTCTGTAATTCAACCTCCAACAACAACACGCCTGCCCCAAGACGCACACAACCCCTTTGTACAGGGCCTCTTTGCACATCATGCACCCAACAGTAACACAAAGAAAATGCTTAGGCGTTTGGGCAATGGTTTTCAATCAACATGGTTCAGTGACATGTTGAACCAGAACCATCTTTCGGTTTCAACAATTTGTCATCCTTACTGTGAGAGGATGATGTGATCCATCTTCACATGTTCTGCATGAGACATCTGTGACAAGAGGGCACACCCAGTTCCCTAAGTATACTGTCAGTTATGTACCTAAGGTCTAGGGGTCGAGTGCACATGATGACAACCCCTGTGATTGTGAGTGTGTGTGTGTGTGCATGTGAGTGTGCATGTGCCTGTCCATGGGTTAGGTAACGCCTCAAAATTTTGCCAACTGCATAGGCAAGCATATCTCTGAGCACACACAAAGGGAAAGTATTCATCAGAAATCTGATACGGAAATGGACAGACACACTGCCATTAGGCAGGTGTATTTTTTAAAATATATTTTTTTACATTTCCTGACATTATCTTAAAAATAACCGCATATACAGTATATACATGTGCCGCAACATGCTGCATTCCATTGTTGTTGTCAGAGCCTCTGGTATCATCCACAACATTTAGCTCACATCCTATCTGTGCTGTTGTACATGGAAGATATGGATGTTTGCCACAACAGTGCAAAAGTAACTCTGTGTGTATCTTGAACATCATTGAGATTTCCATAAGCCATTACAGTACCAGATAACACACAACCAAACCAGCACCTGTTGCAACATCATCATGCAACTAAACGGAGAGAAAAAGTGAGTCTGTTAGGATGCAGTCATGCCTCATTTATCACTGACAAAAGCCAGTGGAGCCTCCTCCTTCATGGGCCAGTGAAGAATATTCTTGCTAATGTCACAATGTACTGCCAACAACGCATCACAAACAACCAGTGGACTTCGCCTGAGAGAAGATGCACAGAGGGGGCCAAACACAGAACTGACTGACATGCATTGTAATATTTGAATGGAAAATATAATTTTGTTAAAATATCTGTTCTATGGTGATGCTAGGAGATAAGGACACCCCATATACTGCTTAAATGTTAATCATTGATTGTAGTGGATGATGGACTACATTATCTGTAAAGAAGGTTAGATACCACCCTACTATCAGGATTTGGCCAGATAATACAAATAAATAACAAATAAATAAAAAATTGTATAAATTGGTAAATAAACATGCATAGATTTCTATTTGGTATGTTCTCTCTGGCTGATATGTTGGTATAGCGCTCATATATACATTGCCCTGCACTGTAAGTTCTGAGTTCATTCCCGAAATATTAATAAGGCCAAAATACATGGATCTATGTATAAATGAAAACATTACTTAAATATACGTGTTAAATTGGATGGAGGCAGGGTGGGTCAACATCCACTACAGCATTTCAAATGTAGTCAATGTTTTCCCTATGTTTTTCTCCAGCATGGAGAAACAAAGCCTCAAGTCCTTGTATGTGAACCTGACGTCTTTGTATGGGATGTTTTCAGTACATATATGATCTCATAGGGGTAGAGTCCCATGAAAGCTGTTTGAATACAGTGCTTCTTAAGATGATATTATATATCATAAATATTTTACAGTAAATTAGTGTACAATGAATTCATGCTAGATAATAACAATAAATTATTCCCATTTACAGGTAACCTGCAATATGATTAATATTTGTGCCATTCTCATTGGGCAAACAATAGTCATATTTGTGCTATTGTTCTCCATCCTTCCATTCTGTTCTGACAATAGATGTGTTTTATATATATATATATATATATATATATATATATATATATATATATATATATAGATGTAGTAGCCTATTATACTATATTACCTGTACAATACATGAATTATAGAATAATCAAAGTTAACAATATATTCACTTGACTAATTGCACATACCGGCAAGTTTAAATCGGGACATACGCAAAAATAGACGATGTCTCTTTAAATCGAGAACCTGCCGGGGAGTAACGTTACTCCTATAATAAGAATAAAATAATAGACAAAGGTGTCTTGTACTTACCGCCACAGACACACAGAGCACTGACATTTTCCAGTTCTGAGCAAATGTTTGGCTACTTCTCATCGCACAGGGTGGTACATCATTCCTGCATGAGCAGGACACATATTCTAGAAACACTACTGGCTATGAAGCAATACCAACAATCTACTGCTGGTGTTCCTTCAACCGGCAGTTTTTTATAGTCTGTGTGGCGAGGGTGGACTAGCTTCAGATAGTATGAGATGAGAGATTGGTTCTGAAAGAATTGTATAATTCCCATAGCGATAATGGATAAGAAACTGAAATTCTGCCTCCTTTGGTCCAGGTTCCTGTGCGGTCTATGCAGCAAAGCCAGGGCGATGACTGAATAGGGCGGGTACTGGCGACAGACGTCACCAACGAAACTCGGTACTGGCGCTCCGCTCGCCCAAACCAAACGCAGTTGACTCAGTTTCCAGGAAGAAATTGCATTTACAGTGGGAGACAAATGAAAATACAGTATGTCGGCTTTATATGTCTGGTGTCCTTTACTTTCAAATACACCAGCATGGAAAATAACTCTTAGGCTCAAACTGAGGTTACATTTCATGTTGATGAAGCTATGTAGATTATAGATAATACAATAGACAAATATTGACTGATCTAACGTTAGCACAATGACTGGATGTCAATGGTAACAGCTGTTATAGCATAGAGTTAGCAAGTCATTATGCTAACGATAGTTAGCAATTGAGCTAACACTAGTTAGCAACTTCAAACTGCATGAAGAGACATAACAATGGTATCCACAAGTTCATCTGACTCTGGGGAAGTAAATTGCCAAAATCCCGAAGTATACCTTTAAATATGTCCAGTGGGCTTTAAAGGCCCAGTGCAGTCAAAAACGTGAACGTGATATTTATCTGTGTTTTATATATATTTCCACCCTGTGAGGTTGGAATAATGCTGTGAATTTGTGAAAATTATGCTAATGCCCTTTTAGTGTAAGAGCTGTTTGAAAAGACCGCCTGAAATTTCAGCCTGTTTTGATGGGATGGAGTTTTGACCTGCCTGATGACATCACCAGGCGGAAAATTAGTTAATAGACCAATAAGAAAGAGTTCCAAACCTCTCTGCCAATAACAGCTAGTTTTCACCTCCCTACACAGACCACTTTGTTGCTTGAGAAATTGCTCTTTGCTAATATGTTATGTTATCAGTTTAATTGAAAACACAGTAAGGTGCTTAATTGTTACCCATACATTATTTGAAAAAACAGCTGCATTGGACCTTTAACTCTGCCACCCCAAGGCATATTTAAACTAGGGCAAATCACATACAATTTCCCTATGTTTTACTCCTCGCTCACAATGTCAATTAATGGACAATTAGTCCATTGTCGAGCACAGGGATGGGATGTCACCCTATTTTAGCATGCTGTTCTGTGATTTAAAAAAAGCTAAAAGATCCACTACCAAATGGTAGCCTTCACCCATACTTTCTGTTTTGTGATAGGGGATTTGCACATATTTTTGCATGTCACACAAACAGTGGGATTGGGTTCATATTGGCACAGTCATGCGGACTCTGCACATTTTAAGAATGGGAATTCTCTGTTTAATCCCCAAACCATTATTACCATGAGACTGCCATGTCTACTACACAGCTGAATGAGCCGTTCAATTAATGTGTGTCAGTGGAAAAGCAATGGCCCAGGTCCAGCATCAGTGATGCAGGATATTGTGCTTTGCCTTCAGACAGTGACTCCAAATAGAGCCAGCGGATCGAGGAGCACAACACTATATCTGACGTGCACGTGGAGGGGGAGATAAAGGGATGAAATGGGAAAAAGCCCTCACATGCCACTATGTAAGTTGGATAGTGACTCAGGATAGAAAATGCAGATATAGTGCCAGAGACTGTCTGGGGATTCGCCTGCCTGGCCAACATTCCTGTGCACTCAAGCTGTGACGTGACATTCAACATGGATTTCCTTCCCTTCGCCTTAGGGGCATCTCTGTTGCCCTCAGATTAAATGTCACTAGATTGCTTTAAATATAACCAGATATAGGAAGGTGAGAAGTGTCTCCAAGTTCTGCGCTCAAATCAAATGTTTTAATCAAGTATAAAATAATGTTATGGGGACTGCTGGGTGCTCAGTATCTGTTGAAATGTGACCAGGAAGTACGGCAAATATCTAGTGAAAAATGCTAGTTGGCAGGTTTTAAGAGTCTGCTTAATTCACTCATCTGGTACATGTGGGATAAAAATATGTTTGACATTCCCTGGGGATTTAGGCTACACCAGAAGGGCATGGGATGTGGTTGAATCAACGTTGTTTTACATCATTTCAATGAAATTACATTGAATGTGGAATAGACTTTGAATTGACGTCTGTGCCCAGTGGGTACTTTATATTAATAATATATTTCAGTCCGAGCCTTTTATATATATCGTTTTTATATTTGTTACTAATGCTTTAGAATTAAATGAACGTGTGGCCTTGAGATGTTTTGGGAGAGAATGCATGCCACTTTTAGGAATTGAAATGATAGGCTGATCTTCATCAACCTTCTTGATATTGATAACATAATATATTAAAATATTTTACCAGTTGTCCACTAGCTACAAAACAATTAGACATTTTGAAATGCCTTATAGATATCTAATATAAATTGCCTACTAATCTTAGAGGCAGTTCTATTCAGCATAGGTCTACTCCGCTGTTTGTGTCTATCTTTCTCAGACTCTGTTCCACAAGCCAACTGCTGCAATAGGAACATTAAGTTGGACCTCTGCTGGTCATTTTGGTCTGTTACAACCTGACGAGTGGATGTGTCTTGACTGTCTTCTGAAGTTTAAAAAAATCTTTATTTAGCCTACTGTAACTGCTCTATCATCTATAATCAAACTCTGTATTCTGTGTTTATTTAAGTAGCCTATTGTTGGCTATTGTATTATCTTGTGTGATATGTTTCTAAAATAATTTGAGTATAGGCCTTTATGAATTTGTGATAAATAGGCCTACTAAAGGCAAGTGAGAGTAGCCTAAGCTACGTCTAACATTAGTGTGACATTTGCCTCACTTGGCACCAAACTCCACACTCTAGACTCCGCATTCACGTGCTAATCGGGACCTAGTAAACTCTGCAATATCTGACTTTCTAACTGGTTGTAGTTTCACAGTTCCGATTTGGCAATTTACATTATTGTTTGTTATTTTGTAAGTCTACCTCTGTCAAGGTTCGGCAACGTCCAATAGTCTATACATTTTTAAAATCCAGTTTTATTCACCTTCTCAGTTTTGCACCGGAATCATGCCTGACTCCTGATGCTTTGCATCAGGAGTCAGGACAGTAGGGTGACAAGACAGTAGGGTTCACTATTTTACAATTAGCTTAAATACACTGAACAAAAATATAAACACAACATGTAACAATTTCAAAGATTTTACTGAGTTACAGTTCATATAAAGAAATCAGTCATTTGAAATAAATGCATTAATTCCACTAGCCTCTGCGTAAAAACAAAAATCTATGGATTTCACATGATTAGGAATACAGATATGCATCTGTTGGTCACAGATACCTTAAAAAATAAGGTAGGGACGTGGATCAGAAAACCAGTCAGTATCTGGTGTGACCACCATTTTCCTCATGCAGTGTAACACATCTCCTTTGCATAGAGTTGATCAGGCTGTTGGTTGTGGCCTGTGGAGTGTTGTCCCACTCCTCTCCAATGGCTGTGCGAAGTTGCTGGATATTGAAGGGAACTGGAACACGCTGTCATACACGTCGATCTAGAGTATCCCAAACATGTTCAATGGGTGACATGAGTATGCAGGCCATGGAAGAACTGGGACATTTTCAGCTTCCGGGAATTGTGTACAGATACTTGAGACATGGGGCCATGCATTATCATGCTGAAACATGAGGTCATGGCGGCGGATGAAGGGCACGACAATGGGCCTCAGGATCTCATCACGGTATCTCTGCATTCAAATTGCCATCGATAAAATGCAATTTTGTTCGTTGTCTGTAGCTTATGCCTGCCCATACCATAACCCCACTACCACCATGCGGCACGCTGTTCACAATGTTGACATCAGCAAACCGCTCGCTGACACAACGCCATGCACACTGTCTGCCAACTGCCCGGTACAGTTGAAACCGGGATTCATCCGTGAAGAGCACACTTCTCCAGATGTGGAGGTCCTGGGCTGGCGTGGTTACACGTGGTCTCCGGTTGTGAGGCCGGTTGGACATACTGCAAAATTATGTAAAACAACGGAGGCGGCTTATGGTAGAGAAATTAACATTACATTCTCTGGCAACAACTCTGGTGGACATTCCTGCAGTCAGCATGCCAATTGCATGCTCCCTCAACTTGAGACATCTGTGGCATTGTGTTGTGTGACAAAATTGCACATTTTATGGTGGCCTTTTAGTGTACCCAGCACAAGGTACACCTGTGTAATGATCATGCTGTTTAATCAGCTTCTTGATATGCCACACCTGTCAGGTGGATTGATTATCTTGGCAAAGGATATATGCTCACTAACAGGGATGTAAACAAATTTGTGTACAACATTTGAGAGAAATAAGCTTTTTATTCATATGGAACCTTTCTGGAATCTTTTATTTCAGCTCATGAAACATTGGACCAACACTTTACATGTTGCATTTATACTGTATTTTAGTTCAGTATACATACCATAGTTTTCAAAAAGGATTTCAGATTACACTCTGTGTCAATGTTAGGATTTTCAACACAAGGTGGCAGCACATCGCTCTAAGTGTCAATGTTCACTGATCAGAGACATAGGCTATAGTATAAAAGCCAGCAACCAGCAAATTAAAGTCCATTGTTTTCTGACAGTGATTGCATTAATAATATAACATATATTCCCAGTATACAGTTTCAATATACAGTAACTGAAAATAGTTGGTACTTTGCTTGCCATTGCAGTATTACTGTAAAAGTTTAGTGTGTGTATTTATTTGACTGAATGAACCATAAAACATACCAATAAGAGATCAAAGTGATGGTACTGAATCTTCATTCTCTACTCCACTATAAACTAGATCTCTATTCCCCAGTCTGAGCCGGCCCTGGTGTCCCTCCATGTTTAGCATTTCTGTGGTTAGATTCATTTGAATATAATTTGTGTTTACGCTGCTTTCTATAGGATGTTGATACTCTTCTCAAATGGACCCACTCAAGCGAATTTGCACTCTGTACTTCCTTTTAAAGTGACACTGCATGTAGTACAGATAGGCCAAACATGGATTTCTCTGTTAAGAGGGGACAGGGGAGACAGATGGGACTCACTGGACCAACTCTTCATCGGAATTTAGGACCAGCGATTTTTCCTGAGCATATGAACTGACAAGGAGAAACTTGGGCCCTAGTCATAGCCTAGGTATATAATTGATATCGTTATTTTAACAATTTGCTATACTATAGGTCCCCAACTTTTTCCTCGTCAGGTAATGTGGTCAGGAAAAAACCCAAGCCCTAATCATAATGCAGTCTACATAGGAAAACTGTGAGCTTTAGCAGTTCAAATAATAGCAACAAAATAGATGTTTGAAAAGCATAAACTCTGCATGTCTCAGTACATTGACAGTAGGCTGATAAATCTGCTCCCCTGCACAGTATACGATGCAAAGATATTGTGCATTTAATGTGAAAATGTAATTTTGTCAGAACAGCTGGGGAGAACCCTACTGAGTTTGACGTAGAACAAACACACGCTAACAATGATTCATGGCATGTAGGATGCACATACACACAGAGAGAGAGACTGTCTAGCTCTCCCTGTATTTATCCCTAATCTCAGTCTGCGAATTGGCCACTAAAATAACTCTCAGCATAAACCTCACATGCCATTATTTGGTCAATTAAACAGGGGAATTATGAAATGTGACAGATTGGCTTTTGGGCCAGAGCACCAAGGTGTGTACCCCCCACCACATACACACCTCTCTCTCTCTCACTCTTTTCTCTCACTCTTTTCTCTCTCTCTCTCTCTCTCTCTCTCTCTTTTCTCTCTCTCTCTCTCTCTCTCTCTCTCTCTCTCTCTCGAAGTGGTATGGGACACTACGTGAATATGTAGTTTCATCACACAGTGCCATTCACAAGCTCAAATATTTATTTATAAGAAACAAATATAAAATAAAATATCTTAGTTACCTATTTAATACAATGAAAGCGTGGAATGACCATTATATTCGCTGGACTCGGATCCGGTCAGGGCTACCCCCGAATTCACTACAATATGGTCAAGATAGGCTCCATGGTCCCATGTCGCCCCCATGGGCCGATTGTCGTCTGATGATGCAAATGTCAAAACGAATGTTCACCAAGAAACTAATGGCCACCGTTGACGCTCAACACTGATTCAAGTGATGGACTTCTTTGATCCCCAAACCATTACACTGTTCATGCTCTCGGCTAATGAACGAATGGCAGTCCAACTTCCTCTCGCGGGACTCTCCTTTCTAAATATCGCGGAGTTTCCTTCTGTTTTGTATGTGTGTGGCAGGCGTAGTTTCAGGCAAGTCTAAGAAAGGTGGAGACTTTCGGGATAACTTCCTGTACAATAATCTTGATATCATTAGCTACAAAGATAGGTTTGTTTGGCTGTTCAAGCAAAGACGAATGGCTTAACCTTAAGTAACGGAGTGCTAAACTTGATTATCGGTATTGAATTAAATACACATACAGTAGCTAGCATTCAAGCTGCTATATAACTCAAGCAACCGGATAGCAGATTCCAAACATCTCATATATCGAGACGGTCCTAGCCACATTGAAGGACAGTATGGGTGAGTATTTTCGTTGTGTGGTTTTTGTTTATCGTAATGCTTATCCGATGTTCCCCGCTTCAAATTGCCTTGCTTTAACCAATAAGAGGGATACATTGACATCATCAATCGTGACTGGATTTTGAGTAAAGTTATGCTCCTTGTGAGATGGATCAATCCACAAACGTTAAGTTAGCTAGCTAGTTACAATAAGTTAGCTACCATCAAGACGTGATAATGTCAGATAGCTAGCTAAATCCATAGCTTCCATGCTGTCATTAGCTGCATCTTGTCAGCAAGTTAACTCAATTATCTAACTACATAGCTGGCGCTAACCAGGCAATTCAATGGCCATGTTTTTGCGTCAGGAGTAATGGCTGCTGTATGCATGTACAGTAGTTAGCACCAACTAATAATTTCAATGTTTTAATAGCTCCAGTGGAAAAGCAAATGGGATGCCATCTTCTCCACCTTCGCCTTTGTACTTGTTTGTTTACTTAGCTACAAGGGTTGTGCGTTGAGACTTAAGTAACGTTAGCTAAGAAGCAACATTTCCCTCCTACTGCTTGTTATTTTTGTACAGCATTCCAAGCTAGGTTTGCCCTTGGATAGCTTTCTTGCAAATATTGTGTCAAATAGGTTTGACACATTTCATTGACTTTCGACAGTCTCAGTTCCACACCCAAAGTATGGAGGGGATGATCTTGACACATTGAAAATGTGAATCAGCATTTCATGAAGCCAGTTAGCTGAACGCGTAATGTTGGATGTGTAATATTCAGAGTGAAGTTGTTCAACACTTCGCTATGTTGTGAAACTGGTTCAGGTTAAGACTTATTTTTAAACATACTGTTCACACGACAAGATGGTGTCTTCGGTTTATTACTGGGTTGTCTTTTCGTATAGAGGTTCAGTAACTAACTTGCTTTGCAGTAGCTGATATGTTTAAACATGTCAGAGACAGTTGTGAGCCCCTCACATTCTCTCTCTGTGGCATGCTCTCAATCTTTCCATCTCATACTTTGCACATCTGCAGTGTGGTTTGTCTTAAAGGGCAGATAGCATAAACATAACATATGGATTTTCATTACAATACGTATCAAAGTCCCAATGTGAAGTTACACCTCAATTTCTTTTTTCGAGTTATTACATAAAACTGATCAGAATACCAAAGAATGCTGACGTCATGCCTGAAATAACATTTGCAGAGTGTGATGCAATATGGAGGACCCTGCAAGCCAGCCTATTCCCCACAATGTAAACTCTAACAGAAATAACGTAAAATGTATAACTTTAAATTAAACCAAATCGTAGGTACTCATAACTATTGGTTTCAATACAATGTTCAGCCAACTACCAAGCAAATACTTTATGAATTTATATTTACAAATCAGCTTGCAAGGTTGCTAGCCTGCTAAAGTTAGCACTACTATCATGTTAATGTTACATTAACCAATTGCTATCAACACCTAGCTTACAGCTACGTTAAAGTAAACCAACATTTTGGAAATACATAACGCCATTTAACAAATTTTCAAATAATGTGGCCGATAAATTTGTTCATATGGCTGAAGGCTAAAAACAGCCAATATCTTGTTTCTACAATGTGTTTTAGTTTAAAAGAATGTATTTTCCGTTTTTATCTAATGTTTACACCACCCATTAACACCAACCATTCACTATAAAACCTTTATCAACAAAAAAGCTTAGCAAAACACCAAAAATTATGGGGGGAAAATAAGTATGCCTAAAACATTTATTTAAAATAACCAAAAAATACGAACAAGTAAGAGTAGGCTACATGACAATGCAGCGCCATATAAACAAATTCAGAACAAATCGTCCAAGAATATGCTTAATGTTCTGGTCTTATAAGGATTTTGGAGTTATTGAAAGGGTTGAAATTGAAGAAGTGTCCAAGTTGGCTTGGTGCAAAGATTTCTCAGATGCAGTTGTGAATACTCCAAAATGTAACATGAAAGTGTAGGCAACGCTCTTCAGGTAAGACTCCAGCTGTTTAGTCGTGGTGTACTTCTGAACCAGTGACTTCAGATCCTTCCATTGCTTGCGGTGGAATGTCAGCAAGTTGCTGCTCCATTCTCATTTCACCTCTGATGCTGTCGTTGCAATGCCTCAATTAACTTTCAATTGGTGGGGTGGATAGCACCAAGTAAATGTTGTCAGCCCTCCACTCCGTTGTTGGTCTTTACCAAGTCTTGCAGCCAGCATCATAGCAGTTCTATAATTCAGAAAATATAGAAAAGAGAAGCAGATTAGTATTATTGGCCTTGGGCATGCTGTCATTAAGAATGATAAAGCCATTGTTATGGTAAACAAGACATACCTTTTGGTAACATTGGCTTTCTTCCAATGCATCCGACCTTCTCTTCTACCCATGTTGCCTGAAAGTATGTTAGGTGCTCCTCCAGTTGATGTTCCGGACGCTGAAAGAACCAGGCATCCAGCATAACTTGGAGATAAAACTCATTGGCCTATGCTGTTGATTTTGTTTAAGACATGGGTCTTTAGTTTTATCTTGTCATTTTTGGTATTAAAAAATATGAATGTAATTTTACATTAAAAAAAAACAATTATTTCACCTTTATTTAACCAGGTACGCTAGTTGAGAACAAGTTCTCATTTGCAACTGCGACCTGGCCAAGATAAAGCAAAGCAGACACATACAACAGCACAGAGTTACACATGGAATAAACAAACATACAATCAATAATACATAGAAAAATCTATATACAGTATGTGCAAATGAGGTAGGATAAGACAGGAAAGGCAATAATGAAGACATTATGTAGAATTGCAGGAAATTATTTTAGGAAACTTTTAAAAAATTCACACCTGCAAATAGGATCCCTGTCAGCCCATGGTCTTCAGGGAGGATTTTGTGATGTCTTATATTAAATGGACTTATTAGACTGTTAAAATGTTGGCGGAAAGGCAGGTATTTTATATTAACATTGGATTTCTGTAGCTCTAATTTCATAATTTTCATTAGTAGGCCTACCCATGTCTCTCCTCACTCAGAAAGCCTGCTCACTGATGTCAGTACCAAAGCTGATAATTGTGACTTGATTAAATTCTAATGATTAGAATAATAATAATGATGGTGAGAGCCCAGTATAGCTCTTTAATCATAGGCTATTGTTATTTTGTGTCTCAAATCACAATGGTTCCATTTCTATAGTCATACAACAGATAATTGTTTTAATTGAAACTTTCAAATGTTGACCTTTTAGCAGAATTTTTTTTTTCTCTCATGAAATGTTCTATTTTTATAACTGATCAAATTCAGTATGCTATAGCCTATAGATAATATTTTGCCCATATGAACACATTTTATTTTAGGCCATATTAAGGACAGCTATGCATTATTTTAATGAAAAGAATCAAACAGGTGCAACATTGTTTCACATTCTTTAATAAAAGACTCATAAACAGAAACAGCCAATAAGCTATACAGCTGGCTTCAGTTTCTCCGCCAAATAGACCTACAAGGAAACTCGACATAACTTGACGACGTTGAGTGCGCAAGGGGGGTCTGTATGCTGCGTAGTACCTTCCACAATAAGTTTTGCTCTACAAAGACACATAAGCGGAACACAACAAAAAAAATCCAGCTAATATAAAGTAGAGAGAGCGGAGACTTACTGATTTGATGGCTGAGTTTAGCTACCAAAGTCAAAGAAGAGCCAATGAGAGGCATTCGGAGGGAGAGTCAGCTAGCTAATCCACTATATTGCTATTGAAGTAAATCCACATTGAATTTACACTCGTGTTGTACTGGTAGATCGGTAGGAAATATAGGTTGCAGGGTTCACATTCACGCTTGGCACAGCACCTGGTTTCAGTCAGTCTCATTCCGAATCCTGCCTTCCACTGGTTATACTAAGCCATCGGAGTCCTCCGGGGTGAAATGAGCACCTTGTACAGTAGACGTGCGCACGGTTCCCATACTCCAATCTGCTCACTTCAACCGGACAAACCGTTCCAATTTCAAAGCTTGCTTATTGTTTTTGGGCCACAAATGAGTTGTCCTTGTGGGTATTACCTCACTAGCTACAAATGACAAACTACTACAACACGCTCGTTCGACTACCACTACCAAACGTAGGAACATTTTTGCAGTTTTTTGCACAAATGTATATGGTTTCTTCGTGGATGTACAGTTGAAGTCAGAAGTTGACAAACGCTTAGGTTGGAGTCATTAAAACTTGTTTTTCAACCACTCCACAAATTTATTGTTAACAAACTATAGTTTTGGCAAGTTGGTTAGGACATCTACTTTGTGCATGACACAAGTCATTTTTCCAACAATTGTTTACAGACAGATTATTTAACTTATAATTTACTGTATTACAATTCCAGTGGGCCAGAAGTTTACATACACTAAGTTGACTGTGCCTTTTAAACAGCTTGGAAAATTCCAGAAAAGGATGTCATGGCTTTAGAAGCTTCTGATACGCTAATTGACATAATTTGAGACAATTGGAGGTGTACCTGTTGATGTATTTCAAGGCCTACCTTCAAACTCAGTGCCTCTTTGCTTGACATCATGGGAAGGAGACATGTTCTGTCTCCTAGAGATGAACGTACTTTGGTGCAAATCAATCCCAGAACAACAGCAAAGGACCTTGTGAAGATGCTGGAGGAAACGGGTACAAAAGTCTTTATATCCACAGTAAAACAAGTCCTATATCGACATAACCTGAAAGGCCACTCAGCAAGGCAGAGGCCACTGCTCCAAAACCGCCATAAAAAAGCCAGACTACATTTTGCAACTGCACATGGGGACAAAGATCGTACTTTTTGGAGAAATTTCATCTGGTCTGATGAAACAAAAATAGAACTGTTTGGCCAAAACGACCATCGTTATGTTTGGAGGATAAAGGGGGATGCTTGCAAGCCGAAGAACACCACCCCAACTATAAATCACGTGGGTGGCAGCATCATGTTGTGGGGGTGCTTTGCTTCAGGAGGGACTGGTGCACTTCACAAAATAAATGGCATTATGAGGATGGAAATTGATGTGGATATATTGAAGCAACATCTCAAGACATCAGACAGAAAGTTAAAGCTTGGTTGCAAATGGGTCTTCCAAATGGACAATGACCCCAAGCATACTTCCAAAGTTGTGGCAAAATGGCTTAAGGAACAAAGTCAAGGTATTGAAGTGGCCATCACAAAGCCCTGGCCTCAATCCTATAGAAAATTTGTGGGCAGAACTGAAAAAGCGTGTGCGAGCAAGGAGGCGTACAAACCTGACTCAGTCACACCAGCTCTGTCAGGAGGAATAGGCCAAAATTCACCCAATTTATTGTGGGGAGCTTGTGGAAGGCTACCCGCAACATTTGACCCAAGTTAAACAATTTAAAGGCAATGCTACCAAATACTAATTGCATGTATGTAAACTTCTGACCCACTGGGAATGTGATGAAATAAATAAAAGCTGAAATAAATCGTTCTCTCTGCTATTATTCTGACATTTCACATTCTTAAAATAAAGTGGTGATCCTAACTGACCGAAGACGGGGAATTTTTTACTAGGATTACATGTCAGGAATTGTGAGAAACGCAGTTTTTAAATGTATTTGTCTAAGGTGTATGTAAACTTCTGACTTCAACTGTACATAGTAGCTCAGTAGCACCAACATTTGGTTTGGAACAAAAATATAAACGCAATATGTAAAGTGTTGGTCCCATTTTTCATGAGCTGAAATAAACGATCCCAGAAATTTTCCATTTGCACAAATAGCTTTTTGATCTGTAATTTGTGTACATCCCTGTTAATGAGGATTTCTCATTTGCCAAGATAATCCATCCACCTGACAGGTGTAGCATATCAAGAAGCTGATTAAGCGGCATGATCATTACACAGGTGTGCCTTGTGCTGGGGACAACAAAAGGCCACTCTAAAATGTGCAGTTTTATCACACAACCTATGTCTTCCCAGTCATGTGATATCCATAGATTAGGGCCTAATTAATTAATTTCAATTGATTGACTTCCTGATGAACTGTAACTCAGAAAAATCTTTGAAATTGTTGCATTTTATATTTTTGTTCAGTATAGTTTGGTAGCATTGGTTCTCCATATGACGTTGAGAAATAGCGACATTGTACGTGTGGGTGCCCCCGAGAATCGAACCCACGACCCTGGTGGTGCAAGCACCATGCTCTACCTACTGAGCCTTCCAGGCATTGTTGGTAGTTCCCGAAGATATCCGGAAATCAATGAATAAGTATTTAAAAACACTAAAATATAACTGTTTGTAGTTCGTGACTACAACTAATTCTTTGATCACACTGTGTTTTTACTTTGAGTAAAAACTCATCTCTTCCTACCCTTTAAGCCTTTAGGTGTAGTTAACCTCATACCTAGTGCAAAGTCAAAGTATCAGGCCTCCCACTTTAACTTTGCTATTTAACTACCACACGCACACATCAGAAGCTTTTCCGATCAGTGGGAAAGTATGAAGTTATGACTTTCCTCTCTGCTGATATGGTGGATAGCAGTTAGTCAGTCAATGTGTGTGTGCATACTGTGTACTACATTCTAGAGGAGCCTGGGTAGAGCTGCTCAGAATGCGGCTGGCAGGCAGGTCGCCTTCGTGGCCTTGACTGTTTCTCCCTCTCCGATTTAATACATCACACTGTCACTGGGTTACGTAAGCCACACATTGAAACAGAGCTCGACCAGGAAGTACTGTAGTGAGGGAAACAATCATCTGGATCTGGAGGTCTTTTCTATCCAGCTGTCTCTGGCTCAGCCTTGAGAAAATGTCTTTCTTGAGTAATTTCACTTCTACACTAGGCTAGGGTAGGCCTTGTGGCAGTTGTACATTCTGTCTCAAGCAGCATGTAAATTCTAAATTGAAACTAAAGGAAAAATATATATATAGGAAGGATACAGTGTGTCAGACTAGCTAGACTGGACGTGGAAGTATGTGCGCACACCCACCTATTTGTGTAAACACAATGGTCCAACTCAGACTGGGCTGGATGTAACAACTTCTAATAAGAGGCTAAAGTAGGTAAAGGTGCCAATGTTTAGGCCTAGGTATTGGCTAGATAGTAATGAGACTAGATCATTGTCTGGCTCTCTACACTTCTCTTTTATAAGATGTTAAAATCAGTAATCCCAGTCACAGAAGCTTTATGATCAACTAGGCTACATGTTTAAAACTTCTTATGGCTGCAATCCCGTTAACGGGATGATATGACAACAGCCAGTGAAAGTGCAGGGCGCCAAATTCAAACAGAAATCTCATAATTAAAATTCCTCAAACATACATGTATCTTATACCATTTTTAAAGGTAATCTTGTTGTTAATCCCACCAAAGTGTCCGATTTCAAATAGGCTTTACAGCGAAAGCACCACAAACTATTATGTTATGTCACTGCAAAATCACAGAAGAACAGTCATTTTTCCCGCCAGACAGGAGTCACAAAAAGCAGAAATAAAGATAAAATGAATCACTAACCTTTGATCTTCATCAGATGACATTCATAGGACATCATGTTACACAATACATATGTTTTGTTCGATGAAGCTCATATTTATATCCAAAAACCTCAGTTTACATTGGCGTCATGTTCAGAAATGCCTCCAAAATATCCGGAGAAATTGCAGAGAGCCACGTCAAATAACATAAATACTCATCATAAACTTTGATGAAAGATACATGTTTTACATAGAATTGAAGATACACTTGTTCTTAATGCAACCGCTGTGTCAGATTTCAAAAAGCTTTACGGCAAATGCACAATATTCAATAATCTGAGAACAGCGTTCTGCCACAAAAGGAAGCCATACAGTTACCCGCCAAATTGTGCAGTCAACAAAATTCATAAAAAGCATTATAAATCTTCACTTTGCTGATCTTCGTCGGAATGCACTCCCAGGACTCCCACTTCCACAAGAAATGTTTGTTTTGTTCGGTAATGTCCATCATTTATGTCCAAATAGCTATTTTTGTTAGCGTGTTTGGTAAACAAATTCAAAGTCAAGAAGCGCATTCACTACAAGCAGACGAAAGTTCCGTAACAGTCAGTAGAAACATGTCAAACGATGTATTGAATCAAACTTTAGAATGTTTTTAACATAAATCTTCAATAAAGTTCCAACCGGAGAATTACATTGACTTCAGATGTGCGATGGAACAGAGCTCCCTCTCATGTGAACGCGCATGGTCAGAGCATGGCCAGGTCATGGTAGACCTGACTATTTCATGTCTCCTTCGGCCCCACTTCACAGTAGAGGCATCAGACAAGTTAGGAACTCATCCATATCCCACTGTGTGTTCAATAGGGGCTGTGTTGAAAATCAACCAACCTCAGAATTCCCACTTCCTGTTTTCGATTTTTTTCTCAGGTTTTTGAAATTCTCAGGCCATATGAGTTCTGTTATACTCACAGACATCATTCAAACAGTTTTAGAAACTTCAGAGTGTTTTCTATCCAATACGAATAATAATATGCATATATTAGCAACTGGGACTGAGGAGCAGGCAGTTTACTATGGGCACCTCTGTGCACCTTTCATCCAAGCTACTCAATACTGCCCCTGCAGCCATAAGAAGTTAAAGCACAACTTATGACAAGTTTAGTTGAGCTTGACCTTACGACCCCCTCCCGGATATTGACTAGTTCATCCCTAATGTGTTCTATAACTGCACCCACTGGTCTTTGATTGAGCAGCAGTCTCAGATGGGATAACTACAGCTTTTACGTCAATATAGGACTAAGATTGTTTTCTACTACACCGGCTCTGACGCTCTTCAGATGTGGCAGGGCTTGCAAACGACCTAAATGCTTTCTATGCTTGCTTCGAGGCAAGCAAGACCGAACCATGTGTGAGAGCACCAGCTTATCCGGATGACTGTGATCACGTGGTCTGTAGCCGATGTAAGACATTTAAACAGGTTAACATTCACAAGGCCGCAGGGCCAGACGGATTACCAGGACATGTACTCGGAACATGCACTGACCAGCTGGCAAGTAGAATCTCCCTGACACAGTCTGTAATACCTACATGTTTCAAGCAGGACACCATAGTCCAAGTACCCAAGAACGCCAAGGTAACCTGTCTAAATGACTATCGCCCTGTAGCACTCTGGGCTGTAGCCATGAAATGCTGTGAAAGGCTAGTCATGGCTAACATCAACAACACCATCCCAGATGTTCGATCGGGTTCAAGTCCGGGCCCTGGCTGGGCCACTCAAGGACATTGAGACTCCTGCGGTGTCTTGGCTGTGTGTTTAGGGTCATTGTCCTGTTGGAAGGTGAACCTTTGCCCCCAGTCTGAGGTCCTGAGAACTCTGGAGCAGGTTTTCATCAAGGATCTCTCTGTACTTTGCTCTGATATTCTTTCCCTCCATCCTGACTAGTCTTCCAGTACCTGCTGCTGAAAAACATCCACACAGCATGATGCTGCCACCACCATGCTTCACCATAGGGAATGTATTTGCCAGGTGATGAACGGTGCCTGATTTCCTCCAGATGTGACGCTTGGCATTCAGGCCAGAGTTCAATCTTGGTTTCATCAGACCAGAGAATCTTGTTTCTCATGGTCAGAGTCCTTTAGGTGCCTTTTGGAAAACTCCAAGCGGGCTGTCATGTGCCTTTTTACTGAGGAGTGGCTTCCGTCTGGTCACTCTACCATAAAGACCTGATTGGTGCATCGCTACAGAGATGGTTGTCCTTCTGGAAGGTTCTCCCATCTCCACAGAGGAACTCTGGAGCTCTGTCAGAGTGACCATAACGTAACAAAATGTGGAAAAGCCTAGGGGTCTGAATACTATCCGAATGCACTGTATACAGCCATTTTATTTTCTACTCCCTATATATAGCCATGTTATTTTTACTCTTTACTTTTGTTATTCACAGTGTCACTTTCATTTCATGTTTTTTCATTTTTTACTCTGCATTTTTGAAGGACCCATAAGCAAGCCCGTAAGCACTGTTAGTCTACACCTGTTGTATACAAAGCATGTGACAGTTAAAATTGTATTTGATTGTACCTACTTTTTCCATTACAATGATTTCAGCCCCCTTGGTAATGCGTTGCTTTGTGTTTCAAAAACATCCCTCTTGAAAGCAAACGCGGTCTTCATGAACTGGGCCCCATTCTGCTGTGTCGGACACTGGCAGACGCATCATAAAAGAAGCTTCTCAATCAGTATTACTGGACAGCAGCTCAACATTGGGATTGGTCCAGGGGGGAAAAACTCTTGTCACTAGCAATCAATTGAATCTGAAATTGCAGGTCATGGCATTTGCCTACCCTACAGCATCCACCAATGACCCAGCCTGCATGGCTGGCTGTTTTGGATTATATTTCTTCCCCCATTGTCTGATAAACATCTCCTTTCTCAAATAGCACTTTTTTAAAAGCATTTTCACAGGCTAGTTCCCAAGACATACACAGAGAGAACTGGAGGATATTGAGCAATGGGAGAGAGAGAATCTCTAAGTGCCTCCCTTATGAAACTCTGCTGTGGAAGGAATCCCAAAGCTTTTGATCATCTCTATTGCTGACTCTCCCCTAAGTGTTGTTGTGACACAGTGTGTTTCTATTGCCAAAGGGCCTGAGTGAGTTACTGAGCCCAGTCTCTCCCCCTAGTCTCCACTTCATTTAGCATTAGCATATAGCCTAGCCCTACCCTCCCTATTATGTTAGTTAGAGCTAGTCCTAAGCTTGCCATTAATGGTGACTCACAAGAATGTCTACACTTACTTGGGGTTATTAATAGTGTTGTATGTAGAGTTGTCTTGGAATGTGCTCTGAGTTTAAGACTTTCCCCCACCCTCTTCTACTTACAGAGAAACAAACCTGTGTTTATTTGGTGACCTTGTATGGAACAGAAAGCTTCAGGCTTGACTTTCAGAATGTGTTGTTTTGGTTTTATAGTGGGGCCCTTGGAATCAACACCCAGTTGTTGCAAATGGTGTAGACTAAATTCAGCCTAACTGAAGCAGATCAATGCTTTACATGGCATGTCTTATTATTGTGCTAATGTGTGTGAAAGCAACTGAAATGTCTAATCAAAAAACGTTTCAGTCATCTTTGTATCCAAAGATTGGCTTATATGATGCTAGTAGTATTCAAGATTGTTCCTCTTTCACTTCAAGTAGGGCTATCACTTCACTTTCAACTGGTGTGCTCTTAGGTCAGTTTGTTACAAGGCCACCACCTGTGGGGTGCTGAGTTTGTGTCGCCTGCCTGTCTCCCCCTGAGCGGGAGAGGAAGCTGATTAGAGAGTGGAAGCCATGGTCCTGTTCTAATGACACAGTAATCTAGCAGCAGAGATATGGCTCTCATAAACTCAACCCAACATGAAAGCTTTCTCTGCTTTAAGTCTGTCAGGCCCTCTTTGTTAGACATTTTAACTAGCCTTCTGCAGGACTGACTTTCCATCAAAAACACAAGTACCATACACTGTAGGATAAAGAACATTTTAAGACATGTTTGTGTTGACGACCGCCGGTTAGCGAGGCAAGCCAGGCTGTGACCACAGTCTGTCATCTGAATCATGGCAGCTCATCATCTAGTTGACTAAACACTATTTATGTAAAGCCATGCTTTCAGCCATTTGTCTCAATATAATTTATGTCTATAATTTATTTTATTCAATTTTTTATTTGACCTTTATTTAACCAGGTAGGCTAGTTGAGAACAAGTTCTCATTTACAACTGCGACCTGGCCAAGATAAAGCATAGCAGTGTGAACAGACAACAACACAGAGTTACACATGGAGTAAACAATAAACAAGTCAATAAAACAGTAGGAAAAAAATAAAATACAAATAAAAATGAGTCTATATACATTGTGTGCAAAAGGCATGAGGAGGTAGGCAATAAATAGGCCATAGGAGCGAATAATTACAATTTAGCAGATTAACACTGGAGTGATAAATCATCAGATGATCATGTGCAAGTAGAGATACTGGTGTGCAAAAGGGCAGAAAAGTAAATAAATAAAAACAGTAAGGGGATGAGGTAGGTAAATTGGGTGGGCTGTTTACAGATGGACTATGTACAGCTGCAGCGATCGGTTAGCTGCTCAGATAGCAGATGTTTAAAGTTGGTGAAGGAAATAAAAGTCTCCAACTTCAGCTATTTTTTAATTATTTTTTTTAAATATATTTTATTTTTGCAATTCGTTCCAGTCACAGGCAGCAGAGAACTGGAAGGAAAGGCGGCCAAATGAGGTGTTGACTTTTGGGATGATCAGTGAGATATACCTGCTGGAGCGCGTGCTACGGGTGGGTGTTGTTATCGTGACCAGTGAACTGAGATAAGGCGGAGCTTTACCTAGCATGGACTTATAGATGACCTGGAGCCAGTGGGTCTGGCGACGAATATGTAGCGAGGGCCAGCCGACTAGAGCATACAGGTCGCAGTGGTGGGTGGTATAAGGTGATTTAGTAACAAAACGGATGGCACCATGATAAACTGCATCTAGTTTGCTGAGTAGAGTATTGGAAGCTATTTTGTAGATGACATCGCCGAAGTCGAGGATCGGTAGGATAGTCAGTTTTACTAGGGTAAGTTTGGCGGCGTGAGTGAAGGAGGCTTGTTGCGAAATAGAAAGCCGATTTCTTGATTTGATTTTGGATTAGAGATGTTTAATATGAGTCTGGAAGGAGAGTTTACAGTCTAGCCAGACACCTAGGTATTTGTAGACACATATTCTAGGTCGGAACCGTCCAGGGTGGTGATGCTAGTCGGGCGTGCGGGTGCAGGCAGCGAACGGTTGAAAAGCATGCATTTGGTGTTACTAGCCTTTAAGAGCAGTTGGAGGCCACGGAAGGAGTGTTGTATGGCATTGAAGCTCGTTTGGAGGTTAGATGGCACAGTATCCAAGGAAGGGCCAGAAGTATACAGAATGGTGTCGTCTGCGTATAGGTGGATCAGGGAATCGCCCGCAGCAAGAGCAACATCATTGATATATACAGAGAAAAGAAGCCGGCCCGAGAATTGAACCCTGTGGTACCCATAGAGACTGCCAGAGGACCGGACAACATGCCTCCGATTTGACACACTGAACTCTGTCTGAGATTCCAGGTGATTTTCATACTTTTTAAAGAATGACCAGGCATCCTCAACTGACGGATGAGGTCAATATCCTTCCAGGATACCGGGCCAGGTCAATTAGAAAGGCCTGCTCCGCAGAAGTGTTTTAGGGAGCGCTTGACAGTGATGAGGGGTGGTCGTTTGACCGTGGACCCGTAGCGGATACAGGCAATGAGGCAGTGATCGCTGAGATCCTGATTGAAGACTGCAACTCGCTGTTGGCTGGGCTCCCTGCCTGTGCCATTAAACCCTACAACTCATCAGAACGCCGCAGCCCGTCTGGTGTTCAACTTCCAAGTTCTCTCACGTCACCCGCTCCTCCGTCTCTCCACTGGCTTCAGTTGAAGCTCGCATCCGCTACAAGACCATGGTGCTTGCCTACGGAGCTGTGAGGGTAACGGCACCTCCGTACCTTCAGGCTCTGATCAGCCCTACACAACAAGGGCACTGCGTTCATCCACCTCTGGCCTGCTCGCTCCCTACCTCTGAGGAGTACAGCTCCCGCTCAGCCCAGTCAAAACTGTTCGCTGCTCTGGCACCAATGGTGGAACAAACTCCCCACGACGCCAGGTCAGCGGAGTCAATCACCACCTTTCGGAAACACCTGAAACCCACCTCTTTAAGGAATACCTAGGATAGGATAAAGTAATCCTTCTAACCCCCCCCCCCTAAAAGAGTTAGATGCACTATTGTAAAGTGGTTGTTCCACTGGATATCATAAGGTGAATGCACCAACTTGTAAGTCGCTCTGGATAAGAGCGTCTGCTAAATGACTTAAATGTAAATGTAAGACAGCAGAGGTGTATTTGGAGGGCAAGTTGGTCAGGATAATGTCTATMAGGGTGCCCATGTTTACGGATTTAGGGTTGTACCTGGTGGGTTCCTTGATGATTTGTGTGAGATTGAGGGCATCAAGCTTGGATTGTAGGACTGCCGGGGTGTTAAGCATATCCCAGTTTAGGWCACCTAACAGAACAAACTCTGAAGCTAGATGGGGGGCGATCAATTCACAAATGGTGTCCAGGGCACAGCTGGGAGCTGAGGGGGGTCGGTAGCAGGCGGCAACAGTGAGAGACTTATTTCTGGAGAGATTAATTTTTTTAAATTAGAAGTTCGAACTGTTTGGGAATGGACCTGGAAAGTATGACATTACTTTGCAGGCTATCTCTGCAGTAGATTGCAACTCCTCCCCCTTTGGCAGTTCTATCTTGACGGAAAGTGTTATAGTTGGGTATGGAAATCTCAGAATTTTTGGTGGCCTTCCTAAGCCAGGATTCAGACACGACAAGGACATCAGGGTTGGCAGAGTGTGCTAAAGCAGTGAGTAAAACAAACTTAGGGAGGAGGCAGAATAAGTCACAGATCACAGAAGTCAACTAATGAGGGTGCCTGGGGACATGCAGGGCCTGGGTTTACCTCCACATCACCTGAGGAACAGAGGAGGAGTAGGATGAGGGTGCGGCTAAAGGCTATCAAAACTGGTCGCCTAGAGCGTTGGGGACAAAGAATAAAAGGAGCAGATTTCTGGGCGTGGTAGAATAGATTTCAGGGCATAATGTGCAGACAGGGGTATGGTGGGGTGCGGGTACAGCGGAGGTAAGCCCAGGCACCGGGTGATGATAAGAGAGATTGTATCTCTGGACATGCTGGTTATAATGGGTGAGGTCACCGCATGTGTGGGAGGTGGGACAAAGGAGGTGTCAGGGGTATGAAGAGTGGAACTAGGGACTCCATTGTAAACTAAAACAATGATAACTAACCTGAACAACAGTATACAGGGCATATTGACATTTGAGAGAGACATACAGCGAGGCATAAAGTAATCGCAGGTATTGATTGGGAGAGCTAGCTAAGACAACAGGTGAGACAACAACAGCTAATCAGCTAACACAACAACCGCAGGTAAAATGGCGACGACTACGCAGAGAGGGTCGGATTAACTACACCCAGAGCCTGAGTTCGCGGCTGGGGCCGACAGAAAAAGTAAATAAACAGAATGGAGTACCGTGATTAATGGACAGTCCAGCAGGCATCAGCTATGTATCCAAGTGATCATAGTGTCCAGGGGGCAGCAGTAGATGGAACAGGGAAGCGCTAGCACGCGGGCGACACGGCGTTTAAAGTTAGTAGCCCGGGGCTAGTGGGAGCGTCGGCTCCGACGGAGGCCGGTTGAAGGCGCAGCGGATGGAGTATTCGTCGGCAGACCAGTCGTGGTGGTGCGGCGGGGCGCCGTGTCGACAGAGGATCCAAGCCAGATGGCGAAAGAGGTATTGTAGAATTTAGTTTGCTAGCCGGGAGACGCGCCTGGCTCACGGCTAACTGGTGCTAGCTTCGTGGCAGGGAAGTTTGCCACTAGCTAGCTGTGAAGATCAGAAGTAGTGGTCCAGGGATTACGGCAGGAAACCGGAGTTGTAGTGGAGAGACAGTTCAGTACTGGTAGATTGGCGAGTATTATCCAGGCTAAAAACAGGTTATTATCCAGGCTAAAAACAGGGCTGGTAGCATGCAGAAGGTAAAAGCCGCTAGCAGTGGCTAACAATGACTAAATAGCTTGTAGCTTGTTAGCTTCTGGTGATTCTTGAATGTGTTCTAAAATTAAAAATAATAGCGATTCCGTATCACATTGGGTAAGGCAGGTTACCGGAAGGTATAATCGAATTCAAATGGAAAAGAGTGAAAATAAAATTGAAATATATACAAAAAAGAAGAAAAATACAAAAGTACACGAGAGGGACGAACAAAAACACGTCTTCACTGCTACGCCATCTTGGATCTGTATGGCCACTTCAGCAGAAAAGCCAATTGGTAATTTGAAGCACAGTCAGTCGAAGCCTTTCCCCTGCTGATACTCAATGAGCGCTGACCAATGGCCATCCCATGGTACTGTATGTGTTCTGACTAAGGCATTGTCAGCCTGGCAGCCCCGCTGACCTAAATCCTCAATAGTATGCCATTTAATGCACAGGCATGTCAGAAAGGCAGACAGGCCAGCAACGGGAAAGCATAGCACGACACTGAATGGATATCTGAATCACAAATGAATCTAAGGGTTGTCATGTGTAGCCTGTGTGTCTGTGAGGGATGCTGGCATGCTCACACGACTTGCGAGTGTTCCATGAAAAAAATATCACTTTCCAATGTTGCGGTTGGTTTGGTACTTGGCCTGGCTGTTGGCGGTTCATTGGTTTTGTGCTTTGGTAGATCCAGGCTTGGAGCAGTGGGAGTAGTCGACAGGACATTGGTTGCATGGCCTCAGGCTACATTGGGACTCTACTGTACTGAAGCCCCCCCATCGTCTGTTCAACAACATGGGCTGCTCTCACTACTATTGTGTCTTGGTGTCATAGTATTGATTGGTGTGATCTCTCCCTGTATGTATTTGTCTACAGTGTTTCTTCCTGTCTTGGACGTGCCAGTGGTATTATTTAATTAATCAGCGGACCCACTTTGTTCCAGTAGCACGCAGGGCACAGCTAGTCTGGACCTCTCTCTCACTCTGAGCATATGCTTTAAATCCAGATGTGTGTGTGCAGTCCGTGCCCTAGGCCTACAGCAACTAAGATGTTTTGAGCAGGTTGAAATATTCCATATTGTTTTTAAAGTAGAACTAGCGACTATGCTCCTGGACCCGTTTTTTCAGCCCAGTTTTTCTTCAAATCTCATAAAAGAGAACTGGAAGGAAGTTTCACCCACTGGTCAACATGGCGCCTGAATGGATGTATTCAGAAAGCCCCCAGCCTACTGTACTGGAATAGATGGCCTAGCTGTTGTACTAACAACCAATGTGCTGTGATGTGTTTAGGAAGGGATTTCATCCTGAGGAAAAACCAAGAGGGCTTTCTTTGTCTCATTACTCTGGTAGAAAAAGAACAAGAGTCAACCCAGGACGATCTAAGACAAAACAGAGATTTAGCCTAGACCCTTTTATAGGTCAACGAGGACGCCTTTGGTAAAGGACACTTGGAGGCTAAACACGGTGGTATGAAAGCAGCTTGTGTCCCCATTCGGTGAATCTCCATCTACCCACCATTACCCACCACTTATCTATATTAGCAGTGGTGTAGCCTACATTGAGAAGGCTCAGCAGGCCATGAAGCTAGGTCCAGACCAGCAGTCTGTCTGCAGGGCATTGTTTACCACTGGCCACAGTCAGACGGTATCTCATCCTGTTGTTACACGGACAGAAATTAGGGGGGCCTCCATAAATGTGTTGTGTTGTGGTGAAGCGCAGTGCTTACAGAGATTATCGTAAGGAGAAGTAAATAGCCTTATCTGTCGTGCCTGGGCAAATGATGGATGCTTGGGGAATTGATGGCTGCTCGCCCGTGGCAAGGATCATCTAAGGAGTGAGAGAGCTCTGTCAGTGAAGTAGCAGAGTGTCCTTGCCAGGCCTGAGTGAGGATCTGAGTGTCTGGTGGCAGCCTAAGGAAAAGAGGCTGTTGCCTGGCTACCCAAACTCCTTGCTTCGGCCAAATGCTACGCCACGCCCACAGACGTTAGTTTCTTCTCCGCAAGGAGTCTGGATCTGAGTACCACCCCTACGATATCTAGAACGAATTGGTTAGAGATGATCCAATCGCTGAGTACCACCCCTACGATTTCTAGAACGGATTGGTTAGAGATGATCCAATCGCTGAGTAACACCCTTCCATTTTGACGTCACCACAAACTACTTCAACAATGGCAGTCTCAGACTGAACTATGTAGCAAACAGAGCAACGGAAGAATTCAGTTTGAGTCGTCAGGCAAAAGAGGCTGAGGGATCTTTCTGGCAGTCGTTCCCACAGACTGGTCTCAGTCCAGCCTGGCGTATTTCAAGTCGTAATGGTTGAAGGTTTGGATCCGGGTAGGGAAATCTTGGATCTGCGATTAGGGTTAATTTCTCCCTGGCGCAGGCCCATGCTGCTGGGCCAACACTGAGGATCATAGAGGAGCAGAGCCACAGAGCAAGCCTCTGCAGCAGTAAGCTTGGTTGGTGTGTGTGTGCTGCTGCCCAGTGTGTGTGGTTTAGTGCTAAACTACGCCTCAGCTGGCACCAAGGCTCAGCAAAGACGTTGCCAGCTACACTGCTGTGTGTGCGCGTGCATATTCGCACAGCCTATCGCGACTGTGTGCACCATTGACTCATTGATGTGCGTGTGTGCTGGAATGGTGTTTCTTTGTTCTTCTGGTTCTGCTTGTCTGTGTTGTCTAATGGTCCCATGTGTGTTGGCTAGGTTAGCACAACACCGCTCCTCCTGACTGACTAACATGGCACGTTGGATGCTCATTGGGCTACAAACTGTTGCGTAGTCCTATATTTATAGAAGCGGCCTGCCCTGACTAACCAGCTGTTCCTCCTCCTCCACATCATCATGGCCTCCGACACTGAGAGGGCAGGACACATCAGACAGAACAGCAGTGGCTGACTGGGCTAACACACTAGCTATCATTCTAATGCTAACAACAGTGGGCCAGATGACAGAATAGGGTCACAGGAGAGGATTTCACTGAGTTAACAGCTCTTGTTTATGATGGAGAACAGATAGTTTGGTCCCGTTGATCCAGATATGGTGTCCTCTGAGAGGAAGCAATAGTAGGCTGTTATGAGATTCTCATCGGTCTCTTATACAATTCCATTTGTACGTTTTTCATCTGTAGCACTACTTCTTTATATTTTCTCAACTTTTAGTCAGAGTTTAAACATATCTTTCAATTGGCTCTTCTCCGATAGTTTTAGACTAAGTCTAACAATCTCTCTATCTGACTGTAACCTTATTTCCTTTGTTTCCACAAGGAGACTGGCTAGTACACTGTACTGTACTGTATCGCTGTGGCTTGCTTATCTCCCACATCGCTATGTAAATAACCATGGTCAACAGAGATTGCGTCTGTGTGTGAGCGAACAACCAATCAGATTGGTTTCAGGCGTGTGAATGACTGAGTCGCTAGATATAGCCTATTCCCAGGGCACTGTAGACAAAATGACATGGCTAGGATCTACAAGTCTGTCATCTAGCAGATGACTGTCTTCTCTTTCCCAAGGCTTGTTTTGGTGTGCTGTGGTCGGCTAACGATGATAACTGGATGGAGAAGTGTCAGACAGTCTAAAAGCCGGTTACTCGTTTTGAGAGCGTGGTCAATGTATTGACTGAGCCTCACTGAGTCACATGGTGGTCTTGTCTAGACTGGATTGGTTTCGCAGAAAGTAGCAGATACCTAAAGAGTTCATATCATAGTAGGCTATGTGGTTTGATGCATCCCTGTTTTCCCCAAAATGTGCTTTGCTTTGTTGACCCTCCTAAATGCAAAAACATTCTTAATCTGCAACATGTTCAAGCATGCAGGGATGATCGGCGTCAATATTGAGTGAAGAGCTAGGATGATCAATTGCAATCATGAGTTGTGTGCAGTGATGTAGGCTAGCTGTTGCAAGGCTTAAATCTTAAAAAACAGACTTCTATTGACATCAGGACTGTATGGCCTCTACATGTCAAAACAATGTGTCTCGCAATCTCTATTGTTCTAACGGTAAGTCTTTCCATCGCTCTCTCTCCCTCTCCCCCTCCCTCCATCTCTCCAGTAGAGGTTGTGGTGGAGTATGAGTACGAAGCCCTCCATGAAGATGAGCTGACCCTGAGGCTGGGAGAAGTGATCAGGAACGTCCGCAGGATCGAGGAGGAGGGATGGATGGAGGGAGACCTCAACGGGAAGAGAGGACTCTTCCCTGACAACTTCGTCAAGGTGAGTAGAGCCTCTCCCTATTTAGACAATATTATGAGAATTCCGGTTGACAGGTACAGTAACGAAAAGGCCCATATAGGAATCAAGCAGACAACTCTGGCGTTGCAACATGAACCATGTTCCCGGTTTTAACAAACAATCATGTCTGCTGGTTGCAGACTTGGGACTCGTAAACCCTGGTGCACCAGGAAATCTCGCATTTCAGTTGAAGACATGCACACAATTCTCTTTCTAATGTACTGTAACGACCCTGGGTTTATAAGCGCGGAAATCGACTCTGCCGCACGAGCATGCTTTTGCGGGCGGCACAGTCGATAGCGCGCCGGACTTCGGGCTAGAAGGTCGAGGGTTCGAGACCTGCTCCCTGCCTGTTTCATTACATTGGTGTCAGAAGTGGGATCGGACCTCGCATCCACGACAGTGCGTGTGCTTGGCCGGTGAGCGCGTTCCTGTAAGACGTAGAGTCGCAAGCTAGCGCGAGGACGCGCTCTTTGAAAGGAGGGAGTAGTGTAACGACCCTGGGTTTATAAGCGCGGAAATCGACTCTGCCGCACGAGCATGCTTTTGCGGCACAGTCGATAGCGCGCCGGACTTCGGGCTAGAAGGTCGAGGGTTCGAGACCTGCTCCCTGCCTGTTTCATTACAGTACTGTGAAATGGAGTTGTCATGGTACTCATTGCAACTTTTACATCAAGCTAGTTTTTACCATCGAGGACCACTTTGGAAACAAGTGTTTTAATGAATACCTTTCACCCTTTGCTCTCGTGGGATTTGGCCGATATGGATAGGGCTAAATTGAAATGTTTCTTACAGAATAAATATGTAAAGCCTATGCATAACCATGGTAGCAATTGAAAAGGGAACAGGCGATTATGGGAACATTATTAGACCAAAGGTGAGGGCACAACAGTTCACTTGACACCACTGAATTCAAACGTTACTGTTGATTTTATGTACATTTTACATTTACTGTACTTTTTTGCCGCATTTGTTGATAACGAAATCTGAAAATAGTCTCTACATTCAGTACCATGATGAGAGTATTCCTGAACAAGGTGGGGTAGGTGCAACATAAGACAAAACAATGACAAGGGTTTGAGTGAGAGGACTAATTAGTGTCTTCAACTGGCTACACACCTCTCCAAAGTGTGCACAGTTCCTAAGTAATTTCAATGCACTTTTATGACTGAAAGAAGAGTCTCCGACCAAAAGGTGTTTTTTGTTTTTTTGCTCCTAGCTGTGCCGTTGAGGAATTCGAGCAAGCACTCTTGTAGTTGTTTTGTTTGGAACACAACCCTGCATCCCGGGCATCACACAATTACCGTTTACACAATCCCAAAAATTTCAATTTTGTAAAACGCTGTCTGGGTCAGGTGGGCATCATTTGAAAGCCTGTTCTATTGCCAACATGACTAGCTAAGTTACAAAATACAATATTACAGTGTTAGGCTTTAACAATGCAATTCAGGGAAACAGATCATATTTTGGTGCGCATAGAAAGGAGTGAGTGCATTCAGGTCTGTGACAAACAGGCTCATTCTGTTCAGAACCACCCCATTCTGTTCAGAACCAACCCATTCTGTTCAGAACCACCCCGTTCTGTTCAGAACCACCCCGTTCTGTTCAGAACCACCCCATTCTGTTCAGAACCACCCCATTCTGTTCAGAACCACCCCATTCTGTTCAGAACCACCCCATTCTGTTCAGAACCACCCCGTTCTGTTCAGAACCACCCCATTCTGTTCAGAACCACCCCGTTCTGTTCAGAACCACCCCATTCTGTTCAGAACCACCCCATTCTGTTCAGAACCACCCCATGTCATCTTGTAACTGTACATCAAACATAGTGATTATAAACATTGACACTGTATATGACGTGAGTTTTATGATATGGAAATTTGAAGTGCACATTTGGTGTTTTGGCTTGCTTGTATGACATCAAAGCAGTATTTATAATCCTCAATGCCTCATCTTTCAAAATAGATTGAGTCCTCTTAATTTTCAGCATTTGTCTCACTCAGACAACAAAACATTTGCAAAAATTGCCCAATTACTGTGAGGGTTGGGGGCAACTTCTTGTTGCACGCGGTGCTCAAGTTCAGAATGGCTGTCAGTCAAAACCCATACAGCGCTGTGAAGCGTAGAGCCAGAGCTCTGACGTCATTTATAGCATGTTACTGTACAGCCACTGTGTTCCAACTTGGGTGTTTATCAGTGCCTTAATCTGCCATTTTCAACCCATATACGGGTATGAGTGTAAATGGCTACGTATGTGCTCTGTGCGATCCTCTGGGAATACATTGTACATCTTTTATATATATTTTTTTTAATAATCAATTCTATTAAAGTTTTACTGAACTTTGCTCCCGGACGCTGTTAGAAAATGTTTCGTCACAGAAGCACTTATAAAGGAATTAGTCTTTTCTCAACGCCAATATGACAGGGTTCTTTGAGGTGTTTCTGAAGTGCATTATAATCAACAACTCTGCTCTGTGGAGGTGTTACTGTTTTAGGTGTTGGCAGTGCTGTCACACGTTTTCACCTTGTTTGCAATTTTGTCACCTCAGAGTCTTACTGAAATCAAGTTTGTTTGGCCCTCCAAGGAGAAAAGGGATGAAACTCCTTTCCTCAATATGTGGTTGTTCTCAGTTTATTGGAAATAGTGGCCAATTATGCAATAAAAGTTAGGTGTTTTCTGTATCTGCTACATTTGCTGTTTGTTCAGCTTCAACACAGTGAGCTATGCAAGTCAGCAGTAAACTCTATAAGGTGTTATTGTTCTAAGAATGGCCGTCAGTTTCCCTTGGGACAGAGCTTCGAGTCGGCCATAGGAGGATGTCTCTCTTTCTCTCTCCCCTTTCAGCAGTCTGGCTTCTCCCAAGGTCTCTCAACTCCTTGCCCCCGGCCGTCTCTCTTGGCTTGCTTTCCTTTAAAAAAAATGTCATGGATTGAATGAATGCATTGAAATAGTTTCATAATTTATAATTCAGGAGTTGCTTGAGTCAGGACACTGGTTGAGTCGGGAAGCTGGTCTCCAGTTGGCACAGGAATATAGACTCGCTGACCTGTGTGAGAGAATCAACACACAAACACACAGTGTTGCTGTCTGTCTCCTCTGCTGTGGAAATGCCCAGTCAGCATGTGTAAACCAGGAAGCGGATGGAGTGGGGTCAGTCTCAGGCTAGCCCTCTCACCCATACTGGTTTATCCCTTCACTGACAGGGGCAGAGCCAGGGAGTGTGAGGAGTGGACAGCGCCAGCGGCCTAGCCCTGTAATACTTCACATACCCCAATCATATGTGAGTGGGACTTTGCTGACGTTGGCTGCTTCCCCCTCTAGACACACAGTTAAACTCTTGATATGGATAGACTTTGTAGGGCCCTCCCTGTCAAATCTGCAATGCGGAGAACGTGAATGGAATCAGAGTCCAGACATTAAAACGGAATTCGACAATTATTTTAAAAATGTATCGCACTCAGTAGGGAATCAACTAAATGTATTGAACATGTTTTAATTTGCCCAAGTTTATCATAAGACATGAACAGAATGCATCAGTGATTCGTGTTTCCTGCAACTTTCTGAAGAGGCAACAACAATTCCCCAGTCTGTGTCTGTATGTGTGGTGCGCATACAGACAAGGGCAAACTATCGGGCAAATAATAATAAAACAGAGTCTATAGGGCCGTAACTTTTTGCCTCTTGATCTCAGGATCTATTCAGGAAATGAATCTAATAGTCAGGGTGCGATACTGCGAACACAACAGTCACATTTGCGACCATTTGACCTCGCAGTGCGACACACAAGTTTTAATTGGTCGCAACACTGCCAGTGATTCATTTTTTTTCTTCCCCTGGTCACGTTAGTTTCACATTTAGTTATGATCGTGAATTTGCATATTCAAAAAGTAAGGTGCAATTGACCAAAAATAAACCAACTTTCTCAAGAGGCAACAACGGCACGGGAATGCCCGTCTGCGATAAAGGGCGGCAGGTAGCCTAGCAGTTAAGAGGATTGGACCAGTAACCGAAAGGTTGCTGGTTCGAATCCCTGAGCCGACTAGGTGAAAAATCGGTCGACGTGCCCTTATTGCTCCTGTAAGTCGCTCTGGATAAGCACTTCTGATAAATGTCTAAAATGTAAACGTGATCAGGGCTAGACATACAGGGCTGTCTGCTGGCCCGGGAGGTTTTGGAAACACTCCAAGCCAGTTGATCATCCCCAAGTAGTCCGCTTGGGCCAGTGAAAAGAATATTGGGATAATGCTGTTTTTTTTATTTTTATTTTTTTATTTTTAATCCGATCGAATCCCGAAGCTGTTCGTAAAGTTTTTTGTTTTTTTTCATGCACACGTACAGTGTAGCCTATAGAAACTCTGTCGGGCAGAAAGACTGTGCAGCTCTCAAACAGCTGGTTGTTGCTCAGATTATTATTTGAGCCAGTAGATTTTTTTTGCACTGGCCCAGTGTGCCACTGGCAAATTTACCTGAATGTCGAGCCCTGTGTGTGCAGTGCACGTAGTGCTTATATGTAGCCCTTAGCGACGCTAATGATGGCCTACCTGTCTTTAGGTAGATTTTAAGGCAATTAATTAAAAGGTAATGCAGGCACATTGAGACACGGACCAGGTCATTATAAATTGTGACCCGATTCAGGAAACTAGGTGTATGTCGCAAATCACAACTTCACAGGAGAGCCGTTTGAATGTAAAACATTTTTTTTATCAAAATGCGTTTTTTTGGCAGAAATGCCTTCTCGAACATGTGAACTTTCATGTGCCTTAAATACCGAACTTGTATGCCATCTGTAAATACGAATACAATTGTTAAATTACGAGCCTTGTTGGTTAAGCCACAGAAAAAGTGAGCAACCTTCCCACTAGCCATGATTGGCTGAGTTAATGAGTGGGATGGACATACCTATAGAGGAGTTCGGATTGGTCTGCTATATCCAAGGCTTCTGTCTATTTGAGCTCGTCAGTCTGTGTTGGTAATCCTGTCGAACACGGCTTTTTTTAAACATGTATTGTGGAGCTGCATAAGTGTTGCTCTCCACTTTCTGGAGGATCAAGTTTTGAAATCAGTGGAATTAGTGTATGATAACTAAAGAGATGGAGAAAACACCTGTCTCCGGATAACATCTTCAAACTAAGGGCAACAGTGGTATGGCATTCCTGACAGGGAGACGCGTCCATCATGCTTGATGATGTGTACAGTTAAGAAAGTCTAGTGTTAGCTAGCTACATTTTCAGATATTACACGTTTCTAATTTTGACAAAGTGGTTTCATTTCAAGCTAAAGTGTACTGTTAGCTAGCTAGCTAACGTTAGCTGGCTGGCTCCCTAACTGACATTATTTGTTTTCCAGAGCCGTTTGCTTTTCTAGTTATAGCCTAATGCCAGCTAACATTGGACCTGGTTGGTTAGCTCCCAGCACTGTGGCATTGTTGGCACGTTGTTCATTGTTGCTTACCTAGCTAGCTATATGTCTTATGCTAAAGTGTACTGTTAGATAGCTAGCTAACGTTAGCTGGATGTCTCCCTAGTGGATGTTATTATTTGTTTCCCAAAGTGGTTTGCTTTTTTAGTTAGAGCCTAATGTTAGGCATTGATGGCACTTTGTTCATTTTTGTGTAACTAGCTAACGTTAGCTGGCTGGCTCGTTAGCTAATGTGACGTGTGTGCAACACCTGTTGAATATGGCCGGAGTCAGTAAATATCTGCAAAAAAGTGTAATGAAATTGTTGCCAGCAGGGCTGGTTAGACTGTTTTCATGTTATCCAGAGGTAAACAAATCATCGGCCAGAGCGTCAAGTGTGCGCTCCGAGAGCGAAGCGAGATGGGTGAGGCTAAAGCTTAAGATGGCGTGAACAATGTAGAATGGTTGTAGACAAAGAAGAGCTCTTCACTAGATACCAAAACATTCAAAGGTTTTCTCAAAAGTGAATTTACAAGTTCATCAACTTTCAAAGCAGAATTACTTTCCCATTGTTCCTTAAATGAAATACCATGTTGTAGCTCTTTTTTTACCATTTTGATTCTCGACTTTTATCCAATGTCTTTTATCAAAAGACACCATTTCACATTTTGCTACATAAGACCGAATCCAGGTGGTGAGTCACAATTATATATATTAAAAAAAAATATATATATATATATATATATATATATATATATATATAAACAAACAAATGTGTGCTGGTGCCACCAACTGAACCAAAAAGTTAGTAGCATCAGTGCCACCAGTGGAAAAAGTTAGTGTCGAACCCTAATATTAGTTGTTTTTTTACAATCTAGCAAGTGGAACTGTTGTAGTCTATAATAGGATCGTTTTCTGTAGAATCAGCATGTGAAGGCTCTGCAAAGCAGGTTCGAAAGCAGGTTGCCATTAGCTCTTACTTGTTTAGCGAGGCGGACTCCACTGGAGACAGAGAGATTTCAGAGTGCTTTTTCGAGCATTCCTGAGAGATTCCGGCAGAGTGAGTGGAGCGGGCTGTGGCTGGCTGGCTGCTGTCCTAGCCTTTTTCTATGGTCTGAGCTGGAGAAGGGGCAGGTCTCAACATGAGCAGACACAGGCCCACAGGCCCATAGAGTAGTAAAGTAAACGTTTACATATTCACTCAGAGCGAACTGTATTCTATCAGTTATTAGTGGTTAATTTTGAGGAAGCGTTCAAGCACACAAGGTGAGAAACCTGTGTCAGAGGAGAACTTTGAGTACAGTTGCTCAATAGTGTGTGTTTATGAGGAGTCTGTAAGAGCCTGTTAAAGCACTCTGAGGAGGAATGTCCCTGTGTAGTTGCTGCAGCACAGCTCAGTGAATAATGGAATTTCTGAGGAGGGTGTGGACATAGGTCTACAAAATGGTTGATTCCACTTCCACAGTTAAAGGGACAGCCTTGTCCTACATGAGCTTAAATGTTAGCGCTAGATAAAGTGAGTGACTACACATGACATGATAGAGGTTTGGCCTGTGAAAGTTACCATGGAAGTTCAATATGAAGGCATCATATCTGTATGCTATCAGTTCATGATTTGTAGGTTTTGTGTTCCCTTTTACCATTCAAATTAGGGATACACGATATATCGGTGAACATATCGGAACCTGACGATATTAGCGAAAAATGCCAACGTCGGTATCGGCTGTCTAATTTAATGCCGACGTTAAAAACTGATGTCAAAGGTAACATGCATACCTATAAAATGTAGGCATATGACGTAATAACGCCACTTAAAATGTTGCGCTACACATACAACACAGCATTCCTAACCTAGCTCACACAATGTTTGCTGTGTAGATCGAGCAGTCATTTGAAAGAGTAAGAAAATGCCAGCAAGACAACTCTTAAGGCGAAATCCATTAAAGCCAAGATAATGGATTTCATTGTCCTTGACAATCAACTGTTCTGTCGTGGGTGATGTTGGCTTTCGCCGACTGGTCGAGCACCGGTGCACACTACCAAGTGCGCTATTTTTCAAATATTGCCCTTCCGGAGTTACACAGTAATTGCGTCACTGCTACTAGCTTCACAACATACATACTATGGAACGCCGTTTGGGTCTTTGCGTGTCAAAAAAGATACAGTAGCACTGTCAAAGCTGTACAAAAAGTCTGCAAACACCAGCCACGAACGATGTGTTTACAGTACCGCGTTGGTAATAAAGCATAATTTGTTCGACCGCAACTTCTGGGGTAACTAGCTTTAGCTTGGTAACGTAAACTCACTCACTTTTGTACATCGCCTTGGTCCGTACAATTGACCTTTATTTTAGCGCCATAAAAACGTAATACTTCCAGATCAACTGTAATGTCAATACCATTGTAAAGCACTATTTCTCCCCTTTCCAACACAATCAATTACATGACCCCCACGCTGCCCGTTTCTGCATGATTCAAGAAGACAATGAGCCCCATCGGTTCTTTTAAAAAATGGCGGGTGGGGAAGCGAAACTAATGCGTGATAGTGGAAGGGGAGATGTTGTATGGGAAAATTGCTTTTTTTCACTCGATCTATCTAACTTATCACCTTATCGCCTCTAAAATGTAAATAAAACACTATAAAGAGTTTATATAATGTGTCATTACAAACCTATTTGAAGGTTTGTGTCGAATTTGAATCGGGTTTTTAGTGCGGTGCTAAAGTGATCTTAGAAGTAAACAGCAGATTTGAATGATGATCGCATGCAATGATGATGCAAAAAACGACTAGGTATCCCCCCTTACCCCTGTCACTGTCCATTTCTTGTTTTTAAAGGATGAGAGAAGTGCGACACCTGGTGGAGATAGACTGTAAGACAGAAATAGTTGCTTTATGCGTGCTGTACGTTATGGCATGACACGTCACGTTTCAACTTTTCTCCAATACTATAGAGCCATTACCATGTCGATCAACGCTTGAATAGAAACGTAGTTCACACCCCCGATCCTGAGTTCAAGAGGCATTTTGAAGTCAACACAGTCGCTACAGTCCCATTAGTTTTCTTTGTAGCCTCGTTTGAATGTTGCGGTTGCTCACATTTGTACGGAATGGGGTGAGTTTACGTTACCTAGCTATTACCAGTACAACCAGCCTGAAAACAATGCCCAGTAGAAATTGCAGTCATTTCATTATTCTAAGCAATTATTTAGGAATCTTTGTGATTAAGTATTAGCTAGGTTGCCACTTGTTGTTCGCCTATTGAAATTGAACTTCAGTTCATGAAAATAGCTAGCTAGCTACTTAACCCTGTTGCCCAAAGCTAAAGTAATAAGCAGCCAGCTAGCCTCATCTGGCTAGTGAGGCTCTACCGTACCAGGTTATATGTTGTGAGACTAGCTACAATAAGGATTAGGCACAATAGTGGAATTTGCGGTTTTGTCTTCAAAATAAAAGTATGTCATTGACAGTGATGCAAATTAATTCAAATAGTAGAATTATTCCATACTTTTATTTTGAATGCTAACCACAAAGTCCACTATTGTGGGTAATCCTTATTGTGGCTAACTTCACATAGATAAGTCAAATAAGTTAATACATTTGGGTTATTTTAGATGACACCTAGCTATATAGTTAGCTAGCTAACTATAGCTACTGAAACAGATTATGTTGTGTTATTTGACACGTCAAACGGCGTTCCATAGAAATCCTGGTTGAGAATGGAACATATGAACAACGAAACAGCACAGCAAGTAAGTGAAAGAAATAGGTTTTGATTATGTTTTACTAGTAATGGGGACATGCGTAAACGTCAACAAAATAACCTTTATTTAACTAGCCAAGTCAGTTAAGAACAAATTCTTATTTACAATGACGGCCCGGGTGACGCTGGGCCAATTGTGCACCGCACTATGGGACTCCCAATTACGGCCGGATGTGATACAGCCTGGATTCGAACCAAGGACTGTATTGACGCCTCTTGCACGGAGATGCAGTGCCTTAGACCGCTGCGTCCGTGTGTGTGTGTTAACTATTTAACTGTACTAGAATGCTTAAAAGGCCGCAAAAATTTTAAATATCGGTTATCAGTATCGTTTTTTTTTGCAAAGAAAATATCGGATATCGGTATTGGCCAAAAATGTCATATCGGTGTATCACTAATTCAAATAGTGCCCTGCAGTTTCTATTCCCATATGAAACTATGGACGTATTGAACATCTCAAGAGAATATCTTGAGAATACACACCGAGTCAAATAGAATCTCCTGAACTGAACTCAATACAGTAGGCCTACCTCTCGTGCCCACCTCTTGTGCCCACAGCCTCACAATCTCATTGAGCCAGCTAAGTTAAGTCTACGCTGAAACTGCAGCCTCGCGAACCTTATCTAAATGCAGCCCCAGGAGGAGTTGGCTAGCTAGCTCACAGCACACAGCAAATCAGCAGACATCATCATGATTGGGGAATTTCATTATGTGATTGATACTACATTCACATTTTAGTCAATTAAACTACAATACGTGCATTTTACTAAATTAGTTTAAGAAAAACACAGATCACAATCATTGCTTTCTTCAAAACAGCCACTATCAGCAAGATCAGTGTAGGCTACATGTAAGTGATCCTCTTTATAATTAGCCTAAATTAATCATTGTCCTCTCTGCTGTGTGTGGTGTCTCTGGTGGCAGGAGATGAAGAAGGAGCTGAATGTGACAAAAGAGGAGGCCAAGGAGGAGGCGCAGCCCCAGCGGAGAGAGAAGAGTGCAGGGAACGTGGCCAACCTGGTCCAGCGGATGAGCACCTACGGCATCCCAGCTGGGGGCTTCCAGCCACACTCACAGCCCCGCGGTCTCAAGAAGAGTAAGTCAGGTGTGTGTGTGTTAACAGTTGGCTGTGCTTTTATTGTTTAGGAACACATGTAGATGTCTCTACTCAAGCACTACCTGAAAAACTTGGAGGAATGCCTAGGGTCTTCCCCCATTCATTTCTGTGGACTTCAAGGGATATTTCTGGATTTTGTCAAAGAATCACTATCTTCTTCCCCAGAGTCAGATTAACTCGCGGAAGCTGATAACTAGCGTTGCCGCAATTGCTAAATAGCGTTGCCGCAATTGCTAAATAGCGTTGCCGCAATTGCTAAATAGCGTTGCCGCAATTGCTAAATAGCGTTAGCGCATTAATTGGAATTCTATGGGAACAGCTAGCAGGCAGACATAAAAATGGTATCTAAGAGTTCATCTGACTCTGGGGAAGTAGATAAAGGGCTTCATTGCCAAAATCCCAAAGTATCCCTTTAATCTACCATAGGCTAAAGCCTACTGCACACAGATGGAACCCACACATTAAAATATGTAATGCCAATACTGAATGACTCTTGAGTTGTGGCTCTAACTATATTTCCCAGTAATGATGGCATTAAGACAAGTGGATATATTCATTTCAATAGTTTATTATGTTCATATTTAGACATGCATGTACTGTTTTGTCTCTGAATTGGTTCCTAAGCTTATTCCTGGACTAAAAAGCACTTTCAATGAAGATGCTCTCATTGGGCCCATGAAGCAGGACTTTAAGGTATCTTAGTTATTAATTTTCCTTTACTACACACAACAAGCAAGAGAAGGTGTCAAGAAGACTAGAGAATGCTTTTTTTTTTTTTAGATTGTAAACCAACAGAGGTTATGTTCCTCTCTTGAGTATCGCTACTTGAATATAACGCTCAGAATAAACTGCTTTCATTTCATGTTTTCCATCTCACTGTGGGAGGAAATAAATCCGTTTTCTCTTCTCTGAAGTGTGTCATAGATTCTAGGTGGATACTGGATATAGCCTATATATCACCTGCTACTGTATTTGCTAGTCATGGAGGCTTTTCTTCCACCTTGAGTCTTTGTATAGCCTACACAACCATTCTCTTGTGACATTTGTCAATATAACTTGATTTAATTAAAGTGTCAAAAGCACTGTTACGTAAATGTCAAGTAGTCCCTATTGAAATGCAGCATTAAAGTGGAGATGACGAACTTCTGATAATCGTCTGTCTCTGCAGAGGCATGTGTGTGATGGTATTAACAGCAGCACTTGGTCCGACAATGATGCGCACTGACTGTAGTGGAGCTCTTGCCACCTGTTGTTAAAAGTTTTCAGAGATCAGTATATTGGAATGAACAAAAACATTCCGGAGCCTGAAATTAGTACTCGACCACTAGTCAAATGCTGGTAAAATGTCTGAGGGGAGGGTGAATGGTGGAGGACCAAAAAGTTAGTTTCAGGCCCTATACACATGGTGGAGTGTTAGTGCAGTTCTAGTGAGCAGCCATTAGGTCCCCTCTGTGAGGTGACTTCTTGCAGTCTAGTTTACTCTGGCTAAGTCCCAATTATCTCTCCTTCCTCCCAAAATGTGCACTTGTTCACTTCCATTCACTGATTTGAAAGGAACTGATTTGTGGGAAGTGGTGAATGAGAGTACACTTCAGGAGAAAGGAGATATTATTGGGACACATCCCCTCTGTGCAGCTTTGAACTGCCACAGGAACACCTTGCTGAAAGTGGTGTAGTGCTTCTTGCAGGAGGGGAGTATTGTCATCCACTTCTTAGATTCAGACACCCTCTAGGGCTGGGAATTGCCAGGGACCTCGCGATACGATATCACGATACTTAAGTGCCAATTCTATATGTATTGCAATTCAATACTGTGATTTTATTGCAATTCCATGGTCCAAACCTATTGCTCACCATATGTCTGCTGCAGAGGGACAAGAGAGCCATGAGAAAATAACACGTTTTGATCAGTCATGGAAATTAAAGTGCTGAAAACTAATTTGCTCCCTATTTAAAAAGATGGAGAACAAGCTATGAAGGAAAGTTTTTGTGCAGGTACAGCCAACTAGCTCAAAAATAATATTGCGATTATTGTCAAAACGTTACGATAGCATCAAAAATAATATCCCGATATGTAACTGTATAGATGTTTTCCCCCATCACTACTGCCCTCCTCAGGACACCAGGGTACACATACACACGTGTGTCCAGGAAGTTGAAGCCTTGAGGTGGCCCATTGAGCAGCGAGCAGACTGATGTAACTGGTGTTCCCAGTCTTCTCAGGCTCCTGTCTTTTGTGGTTGCAGAACCTAAGAAGCGGCAGTGCAGGGCGCTGTTTGAGTACGTGCCCCAGAACGAGGATGAGCTGGAGCTGAAGATGGGGGATATCATCGACATCAATGAGGAGGTGAGGCTAGTGCTTCGTTACACTGCCCTGCATTGAGCTATTTCCGCTGCTCGTCATGACTTTCCTGCGTTGGGTTTCCTTACCTGAGCTTAATTTAATGTCTCCTTGTTAGACTCATTGTTCTGTTGAGAGTTGATTTGTAGTCTTTCCTTTTCTTTTTAGAGGATAAGTTTTGCATGGGAGAATAAAAGAGAATTGCCATGATCTCTGTAACTAACTTTCTGGTCATTTTAATTCTGTTTACATATTACCATTACATTGGATGCAAATTGTGACAGCTAATAGTATCTTAGGCTGGTGTGATTTATGATAAGGTCTATTCTATTATCATAAGGTTATATTATCATTTACAGATAAGGTGATTATGAGGCATTTATTCTAAGGTGATTAGATGTTTACATCAGGTATTCATTGGCTCCTGGTTGGTTGTTCCAGGTAGAGGAAGGCTGGTGGAGTGGAACCATGAACGGCAAATCAGGACTGTTTCCCTCCAACTTTGTCAAAGAGATGGAGACGAACGCAGACGGACAGACAAATGACTTAACAGATGAAGCAGGTAATTTTGGAGCTGGCAGAGCTTCAGTAATGAAGGCGTGACTCATGTTTAAGCAGAGCGTGTCATAACAAGTTAGTGCTGCTAAAGAATGTAGCTTCTTGGCGGAATCTCCAGGCTTTTATGTTTTAATTATTGTGTCTACATGAGAGACGTTGATAGCCTACCTGTTGAGATGAGTGCATTCGGAAAGTATTCCGACCCCTTGACTTTTAACCAAATTTTGTTACGTTACAGCCTTATTTAAAAAATTGATTAAATCGATTCCCCCCCTCATCAATCTACACACAATACCCCATATTGACAAAGCAAACACCGGTTTTTAGACATTTTTGCAAATTTAAAAAATAATACTGAAATATCACATTTCCATAAGTATTCAGTACCTTTACTCAGTTGTTGAAGCACCTTTGGCAGCGATTACAGCCTCCAGTCTTCTTGGGTGTGGCACACCTGTTTTTGGGGCGTTTCTCCCATTCTTCTCTGCAGATCCTTTCAAGCTCTGTCAGGCTGCACAGCTATTTTCAGGTCTCTCCAGAGGTGTTCGAGTCCGGGCTCCCGCAGGACCACTCAAGGACATTCAGAGACTTGTCCCGAAGCCACTCCTGCGTTGTCTTGGCTGTGTGCTTAGGTTTTGTTGTCCTGTTAGACTGGGGCAAAGGTTCACATTCCGAGATCTTGAGCGCTCTGGAGCAGGTTTTCATCAAGGGTCTCTCTGTACTTTGCTCTGTTCTTCTTTCAATCGATCTGTCTCTCAGTTCCTGCCACTGGAAAAACAACCCCACAGCTTGATGCTGCCACCGTAGGGATGGTGCCAGGTTTCCTCCAGATGTGACGCTTGTCATTCTCAATCTTTGTTTCATCAGACCAGAGAATCTTGTTTTTCATGGTCTTAGAGTCCTTTAGGTGTCTTTTGGCCAACTCAAAGCGGGCTGACATTTGCCGTTTACTGAGGAGTGGGTTCTGTCTAGCCACTCTACCATTTTAAAAGCCTGATTGGTGGAGTGCTGCAGAGATGGTTGTCCTTTTGGAAGATTCTCCCATCTCCAAAGAGGAACTCTGGAGCTTTGTCAGTGACTATCGGGATCTTGGTCACATCCCTGACAAAGGCCCTTCTCCCCTGATTGTTCAGTTTGGTCGGGCAGCCAGCTCTAAGAAGAGCCTTGGTGGTTCAAACTTCTTCAATTTAAGAATGATGGAGGTCACTGTGTTCTTGGGGACATTCAATGCCATAGAAACCTGTTGGTACCCTTCCCCAGATCTGTGCCTTGACACAATCCTGTCTCGGAGCTCTACGGACAATTCCTTCGACCTCATGACATGCACGGTCAACTGTGGGACCTTTATATAGACAGGTGTGTGTGCCTTTCCAAATCATGTCCAATCAATTGAATTTACCACAGGTAAATGTTTGGAAAATATTTGGTGACGTGGTAAAAGAGGATATCAGTGACAGCTATGTTATGTGGTGATTGTGAGGCGCAATACATATTCGACAGTCACAAGACAGGACTTCAAATAGGCTTATTGTATGTCAAGGGAACTGTAGCCTACAGTTTCGATAGGTTAAATGGAAACTGAAATCTGGACACTGACTATAGGTCTATAATCTCTCATAGCCCTAATATTAACTCCTACAGAATTAAGCATTTCTGGCAGTAAAATGATACACAGGTGTGGAGAAATATTATTTATTTATTTCTGCATCTTGAGAGAATGCAATGCTCAGTTAGATACCATCTGTAGAGGTGCCGCCTTCATCATAAAAGCGGATAGTATTTCGACCACATAAAATATGCGTCAAAGCCAAACTGAAATCTTATCAGAAACACGTTGTGTCCTTTTCACCGCTTTCTTTTTTCTTACAACCCGTCAAGCTGATGTCATTTTGACATTTTGCACAGAAAATCTTTCCCGAATTATTTTTATTTTGTATTATATTTATTTATTTTTTGGGGGGGTTTATTGTATTTTCTCCCCAGTACCTAAGCTTCTTTGCTCCACGAAAGGTGAGAGAACGTTACCGACGTCAACTGGATTAAAGCATTCATTCTATCCATCTATGACATTATTCTGTTGAGCAGGGCTTTATTTAGTCTTCTAGGGCAACCTATGATGACAAAAGAGAAGCTACTTGTATCTAGTTATAGACAAGTTGACTAACACACCCTACCAGAATGGCGGAGATTATAAGAAACGTATCTAAATCAGGCCCCCAAAAAAATCCTGCACCCCCTTTCTATATTTGTGGGTTATGGTTGACTGAGGGCCTCAGATGATCACTTTATCACAGATAGTCAGGCGGTTTCAGATGGGTTATTAGCAGGTGTGGGTGAACAAACAGCTGACTCGCGCACCACTAGTTTGTGTGTGTGTGGGGGGGGGGCCTAGCTTGTGTATTTTTCTCATGCACAAGTGTGTACATATACAAATGCACGTGTTTCTGCACGTTTTGCTTTGTTCTCTTTGCCTCATGCGTTGTGTCCTTCCCACAGATGCCAGCGGTAAAGAAGCTCTGCTCCCCCCCTCGCCCACCCACCCCTCTCCAGGCAATGGAGTGATATCCCAGCCCAAGAAGATCCGGGGGGTGGGCTTTGGGGACATCTTCAGGGAAGGCTCGGTCAAGCTAAAGGCCCGCCTGCCCAGCACAGAGGGAGAGGAGAAGAAAGACAAAGTAAGTGAGCTGAGCCGGTACTCAGAGATGTCTGTCTGAGAGGTCACTCACAAGGTGTCATGCACCTCAACAGGTTCCGATAAGACTCAAACACGTGCTTCCCCTTCAAATAGACTGAAGTCCTCTGAGAACCAATTCACAATTGAGAGGAAGACGGAAATGTTTTTTTAAGTGTCCAAAGGTTCCCAACTGTCTGTTACATAACAGTATAACAATAGGAAGAATGTTTATGGTTGGCGTGTTGACATACTGAGGGTCATATGACTGAAGTCAGAAAGGTATTTCAACTGGAATGCATTGAAACCAATGCTGGTGAAAGTAATACGGTAGTTTTACATGGGATATTATTGGTTTATGAGCTTGTTTTACATTAACTAACATTCTGAGTTCAGCCTAAAGCTGGGTGACATGAACAAAAATACATTTCAAGATAAACTGACTGCTTTATCACAGTTACGATAATTTGAACGATATAGCAATGTGCACAAGTTATTTTTTAATATATTACCCTTAAAACTACTACGACTTTGAATGTTGTAGTTATCAATTATCCCATTAACTATCACCCATCTTAGCAAACTTATTTAATTTCAAACTTCACATTTCTCTAGTAGAGCCCTATAAGTTATTTCTTGTAATGAACTATATTAGCAAAATGTCCATGATAAGTGGTCGGTGTCGATCATTTCTGGTTTATCGTCTCAGCGTTAGTTCAGCCACCATTAAACATGATCCTGTATGGGGACCACCAGTCAGCATTGTTTAGTGTTGTGGTGACTGTTTAAGTCCTGGGAGAAGTGATGCAGCGTGGGTTGGGTGTCTTTGTCAACCCTTCCTCCTCCCCAGCTGATAGCCTTTATTTTGGTTGCTAATTGGTTGGATGGCAGGCAGGCAGTTTCCCTGCTCCCTCTGACTGACCTAGTTTCCTGGCATCGTACCTGAGGGCGATATTTCAGCGTACCTGAGGGCGATATTTCAGCGTATCTGAGGGAGACAAACTACAGCAGCACATTAATTTGCATGGATAGTGATAACTTAATAGTCCCGCTAATAGCACACTGTAGGTTTAGTTGACAATTTCTAGCTTCCATTTAACCCCCTCTGAAACTATTCTCTCATCCCCCCCCTCCTTCTCCCTGTTCTCTCTTTCATGGCAGCGTTGGTTCAGTCTTTGTCCCACAGCTTACAACATGGCATATTCCATTACGCTGTCGTTCACACAGTCAATCCATCAGTAGCAGCATCTCTGGCACTTTCCACTCTCGCTCTCTCCCTCTGCTCTCTCGCTCTCTCCCTCTGCTCTCTCGCTCTCTCCCTCTGCTCTCTCGCTCTGCTCTCTCGCTCTCCCCTCTGCTCTCTCGCTTCTCCCCTCTCTGCTCTCTCTCTCTCCCCCTCCACTGCTCTCATACGCTCTCCCCTCACTCTGACGCTGCCCCCTGCTCTCGCTCATCCCCCTCTGCTCTCTCGCTCTCCCCCTACTGCTCTCTCGCTCTCCCCCTCCTTGCTCTCTCGCTCTCCCCCTAGCTCTCTCGCTCTCCCCCTCTGGCTCTCTCGCTCTCCCCCTCTGCTCTCTCTCGCTCTCCCCCTCTGCTCTCCTCGCTCTCCTCGCTCATGCCCCCTTTGCTCTCTCGCTCTCCCCCTACCTGCTCTCTCCATCTCCCCTGCTCTGCTCCGCTCGCTCCCCCTCTGCTCGCTCGCCTCTCCCCTCTGCTCGCTCGCTCTCCCCCTACTGCTCGCTCGCTCTCCCCTCTGCGGCCGAAACTGCCCTCGCTCTCGTTCTCTGCTCTTTCCAACGCTCCGCTCTGCCTCCCCCTCTGCATCGCTCGCTCTGCTCTTTCGCACGCTCGCTCTGCTCTTTCGCACGCTCGCTCTGCTCTTGTGCGCACGCTCGCTCTGCCTCTTTCGCACGCTCGGCTCGCTCTTTCGCTCCGCTCGCTCGCTCTCTGCCTCGCTCTCGCTGCTCTCTGCTCTTTCGCTCGCTCGGCCTCTCTGCCTTCTTCGCTCCTCTCTGCTCTTTCGCTCGGCTTCGCTCGCTCTCTGCTTGCTTTTCGCTCGCTCTGCTCGCTCTCTGCTCTTTCGCTCGCTCTCTGCTCTTTCCTCGCCCTCTGCTCTTTCGCTCTGCTGCTCTGCTTCTTTCGCTCGCTCGCTCTCTTCTCTATGCTCGCCGCTCGCCTGTCCTCCTGCTCTCTGTCCTCGTCTCTGCCTCGATCTTTCCTTCTGTTCTGTCTTTCGGCTCGCTCGCTCTCTGCTCTTTCGCTCGCTCTCTGCTCTTTCGCTCGCTCGCTCGCTCTTTCGCTCGCTCGCTCTCTCTCTGCTCCGCTCGCTCGTTCTCTGCTCTTTCGATCTTTCGCTTGCTCGCTCTCTGATCTTTCGCTCGCTCGCTCTCATCTTTCGCTCGCTCGCTCTCTGATCTTTCGCTCGCTCGCTCTCTGATCTTTCGCTCGCTCGCTCTTTCGCTCGCTCGCTCTGACTTAGTTTCCTGGCGTCGTATCTGAGGGCATTATTTCTTTTTCGCTCACGCTCGCTCACTTTTTCGCTCGCGCTCTCTCTATCCTTGTGACTCAACAGCTTGTTACTTATAATCTAGAGGACATTCACCTTAGCTGAGACAAAACACAGAATAAACGTAGGCCTGCCTGACTCTACCACTTATCTGTCTGCTCACTCAGTAACTAACAAATGCTTTCTGATATTGGTCTATGTTTTAGCTTAACTCATATAACCCATATGACATACTCTGTAGCAGACTGGCATACTCTTCACAAACACTGACCTGCACGCTGACTAACACACTGTCTGTTGACCAATCGGTGAGTCCGCTGATGACCCTGTGCTCAGTGTTCATTCCAGTCAGGCATGCCTAGTCTCTCATTGGTGGGGACCATCTGAGCATTGTACTGTGCATCCAATCATGTCAGTAAATCCATCTGTGGTTTGCTTCATTTTAGCCAATCCCATTATTACCATCTGCCGCAAAGTCCGCCCATTCCAACGTGACAGACTCACAGAAAGCAGAGGGGGACAGCAAAGCAAAAGGTAAGGGGGAGGGTGAAGGTCCCAGTCTGTATGATTAGAAGTGATTGTTAAATACAAAATGTCATCTCGTGTTATGTTCTCAGAGAGTACAATAGGTGTGTTTTGTCATGCACGTAAGGACCATTGTCCAACACTTGATAATCATAGCACAACATTTATGGTGTTTTATTGTGATTGTAACATTTTGTTCTTACATTGAGGTTCAAGTGGGATATATTGTTATGTGGTGTGGGATGTTGTGCTTCCTAAGTGTTCAACTTTTAAAGCCAATGGTAGATTTAGGGTTAGCCAATCGTAAAGGTATCACTAGGAATAAACTTAAAACATCCATCACTTTTAATTAGATTTATTTAACCTTTATTTAACTAGGCAAGCCGGTTAAGAACAAATTCTTATTTACAATGATGGCCTACCTCGGACGACGCTGGGCCAATTGTGCGCCGCCCTATGGGACTCCCAATCACGGTTGAATGTGATGCTGCCTGGATTCGAACCAGGGACTACAGTGACGCCTCTTGCACTGAGATGCAGTGCCTTAGACCGCTGCGCCACTCGGGAGCACTTGACTCTTATTGGATGTGTTCGTTTATTCTGTCGGTTTTGTTGGTGAATGACTGCATTTCTCAAGAACAGTATTGTTCCTCTTTCCCCTCAGTAAAAGAATACTGCAAGGCCACCTTTGCGTTTGAAGCCACAAACGAAGACGAGCTGACACTGAAAGAGGGTGACGTCATACAGATTTTGAGTAAGGTAATTAAAGCCACCCTAACCAGCACCAGCTGCTAGCCTGTGGCCCAGCCAATACTCCGTTGAAAAGCTACTACTTCTCCAAACAGGTTTTAAATCAGTCTACATAACTGTCCCACTTGTAAGGGAGAGAGTTTACTAGACGATGTATAGGCTTGTTCCCAGCCACATGTTTACACTATACACCTGGAAAATGTGCCTGTTTGCGTATCGCTATAACACATATAAACACAGGGAGTTATCTATTTGATCCTGGTCAACATGGTCCATCCCAGTCCGTGCTCCTCAGTGTGTTCATTTCACTTCCCGGACCAGGCCCAGGTATAGTGGTACTGATTGTGCAGTAAGGTGGATGAGGACATTCTCCAGCCTCCTTGTCTATTCTTCCCTAGTGAAGTACAGTTGAAGTCGGAAGTTTACATATACCTTTGCCAAATACATTTAAACTCAGTTTTTCACAATTCCTGACATTTAATCCTAGTAAAAATTCCCTGTCTTAGGTCAGTTAGGATCAGCACTTTATTTTAAGAATGTGAATTGTCAGAATAATAGTACAGAATTATTTATTTCAGCTTTTATTTCTTTCATCACATTCCCAGTGGGTCAGAAGTTTACATATACTCAATTAGCATTTGGTAGCATTGCCTTTAAATTGTTTAACTTGGGTCAAACGTTGCGGGTAAACTTCCACAAGCTTCCCACAATAAGTTGGGTGAATTTTGGCCCATTCCTCCTGACAGCTGGTGTGACTGAGTCAGGTTTGTACGCCTCCTTGCTCGCACACGCCTTTTCAGTTCTGCCCACACATTTTCTATAGGATTGAGCTCAGGGCTTTGTGATGGCCCCTCCAATACCTTGACTTTGTTGTCCTTAAGCCATTTTGCCACAACTTTGGAAGTATGCTTGGGGTCATTGTCCATTTGGAAGACCCATTTGCGACCAAGCTTTAACTTCCTGACTGATGCCTTGAGATGTTGCTTCAATATATCCACATTTTTCCTCCTTCATGATGCCATCTATTTTGTGAAGTGCACCAGTCCCTCCTGCAGCAAAGCACCCCCACAACATGATGCTGCCACCCCCGTGCTTCATGGTTGGGATGGTGTTCTTCGGCTTGCAAGCCTCCCCCTTGTCCTCCAAACATAACAATGGTCATTATGGCCAAACAGTTCCATTTTTGTTTCATCAGACCAGAGGACATTTCTCCAAAAAGTACGATCTTTGTCCCCATGTGCAGTTGCAAACCGTAGTCTGGCTTTTTTATGGCGGTTTTGGAGCAGTGGCTTCTTCCTTGCTGAGTGGCCTTTCAGGTTATGTCGATATAGGACTCATTTTACTGTGGATATAGGCACTTTTGTACCTGTTTCCTCCAGCATCTTCACAAGGTCCTTTTGCTGTTGTTCTGGGATTGATTTGCACTTTTCGCAACAAAATACGTTCATATCTAGAAGACAGAACGCGTCTCTTTCCTAAGCGGTATGACGGCTGCGTGGTCCCATGGTGTTTATACTTGCCAGCTGTTGTTTGTACAGATGAACGTGGTACCTTCAGGCATTTGGAAATTTCTCCCAAGGATGAACCAGACTTGTGGAGATCTATAATTTTTTTCCTGAGGTCTTGGCTAATTTCTTTTTGATTTTCTCATGATGTCAAGCAAAGAGGCACCGAGTTTGAAGGTAGGCCTTGAAATACATCCACAGGTACACCTCCAATTGACTCAAATGATTAGCCTATTAGTCAATTAGCCTATCAGAAGCTTCCATTACATAATTTTCTGGAATTTTCCAAGCTGTTTAAAGGCACAGTCAACTTAGTGTATATAAACTTCTGACCCACTGGAATTGTGATACAGTGAATTATAAGTTAAATAATCTGTCTGTAAAGAATTGTTGGAAAAATTAGCACAAAGTAGATGTCCTAACCGACTTGCGAAAACTATAGTTTGTTAACAATACATTTGTGGAGTGGTTGATAAACGAGTTGTAATGACTCCAAGCTAAGTTTATGTAAACTTCCGACTTCAACTGTAGGTGAATGCTGTGAGCAAGAACTGATCCAGGACCCTAGGGACAGATTTGAGTATTTAGTCCTAATGATTATTTTTAGGATTTTGGTAGACCTGGGTAGTTTGCTGTAGGCACAGCAACATTTTGTAACTGAAAACTAGTGATCATCTTATGGGACCAGTTCAGGTAGTACCTCTTCCATTTCAAAATGGCCTCTAAACATGACCCTGATCACCATCGAGCACCCTGCTGTGTTTTGGAAGCAGAGTGATGGTAGGAAGCTGCGTCGTAGCAAGTAAGTGATCTATTGCAGTTAGCTTCCCTTGACATTGGCCAGAGACTTGGGTCCCTGTTGAATTTTACACCCTGAAGAAGAGCATGAGTGCCATGACTGGGAACATGGCCAAGACAGTGCTAGGCCATATGGAGAGGTTGAGTTACCATTAAGAGGTGGCTCTTGAGTCATGTTTTGTTATTTAAGGCAGACACATTATGACAGATCACGTTTCGCTGTTGATTAATCATGTTTAAGTGCCATCTAGTGTCCATTAAGCAGACTTACATGTGATGTCTAACATGAAGTGAGGTTGTAGGAATCTCCACAGATGCCTTTTATCAGCTTTGAAGCTGATATTGAATCAAAAACATAATTGTTTATTCAGAGAATTTGTTTTGATTACCAAATGGCCCGAGGCAAACATTTGGAAACACTCCTGTCCCTTTTTATTTAACTAGGCAAGTCAGTTAAGAACAAATTCTTATTTACAATTATGGCCTACCCCAGCCAAACCACCTAACCCGGACGACACTGAGCCAATTGTGCGCCGCCCTATGGGACTCCCGATCATGGCCGGTTGTGATACAGCCCGGGATCGAACCAGGGTCTGTAGTGACTCCTCTAGCACTGAGATGCAGTGCCTTAGACTGCTGCGCCACTTGGGACTCCCTTAGAATAACATAGTAAAGACTCCTATCCTAGCCTTTTCATGGTAATGTTTAAAAAATGCTTGACCAGTTAAGTTATGTTTCAGGACACAGGGGAGCCGGGGTGGTGGAGAGGGGAGATCGGCGGTAAAGAGGGGGTTTTTCCTGACAACTTTGTGGCTGTGATGTCAGACGCAGACAAAGAGGTATGATGAAAGAAATAGTGAACACCAGATCACATGCAGTATGTGTTCCCTAGTGGTCTTCTCCCTAGATAGCTTTTGTGTAAAGTCAGTCATTTGTGTAATGATCATACATGTTTAATTTATAAAAACGTAAACTATTTCCTTTTGTTGCAGCCGGCTCCCACATCAAGAGGATCAGTCAAACTCTCTCCCAAGCAGGAAGCAGAAGAGGTAGGCTGAGCTTTCCACATGCTTGTGTTAGAGTACATGGTGTTGGTGTATGCTCACGGAATTAATGTGGGACTTTTCCCTTGATATGGAGAGCAAGTCTAATGAGAGTGGTAGCCTGGGAATGTTCTGTTGACTGGTCAGATTGGGGTCTCTGTCAGGAGTCTCCTATAAGTCATCACACACTTTAGACTGGACATGATGCTTTCTCTAGATATTTATACGCGTTCTAGTCAGTTTTGATCTTGTCTCTAGCTAAGCCCTTTCACAGCTGTTCTGTTTAAAGAGAAGTGCAAAATATCACTTTTGTGAGTCTTTGCCTTCAAAAAAAGTATCCTCCAGCTAAATTATTTTAATTTGTTAAGGTTGAATTTCAGGGAAGTTCTTTTAAGAGCAGACTAAAATATTCCTGGTACTTGAACTTCAATGTCCCTGTTTATTAGCTCTGTTGCCTCCCCGGCCCACACAGTGGCTGCTGTTGTGTCACGGCCCGGTGGAGAGACCATGCTGCTCTGCATCACCATATGGGGGTCAATGGGTCAAGCAGCAGTGGTGGTGAACAGCCTTCTGGCCCAGAGCATTAGGAAGTTCTTGCGCCATAATGGATCTCACTGTTGCCCTTTATGTTCTCAGTTCTGCTAGATGCTCAGTAGAGGGCAGACATGAACAATTCTCCATTAAGAGAGGCGGTCAGGCCAGTCTCTCTCACTTTCTCTTCCCTTCTCTATTTCTAGATTGTTATTTTGAGCATGTTATAAAGAAGTCCCAGTTTTTGGATTGTTACAGGATACATACTAGTAAAATATGCATCTTTGCGAAGCTGGCAATCTGAATTGCAACATTTCAGTTTGATGTCTAATATTTCAGTTTGAAATTGTCTTCCTGACTGGCTGTATCAATCTTGTTATCAATTAGGAATTACCGCAATTTATTATTTGTATACATTTTTTGCATGTACAGACGTCTAGTGCTAGCTACATGAACTACCTAGCAAAAAATGTTACTCATAGAATCAATATAATATTGTGATACTCTTCTGTATTGATTTTCCCTCCATCCCTGTTGTCAATGCAAGTTTAATTTACACGGGGGAACAACTGTGCTTTTAACCTCCTAACGACTGAGCTTTTAACACCCCATATAGGTGTTCCACTGATGCTGTTGATAGAGTGAAGATTGTTTGTTTATTTAAATATTTTCCCGGTTTCTCACTCTAATGTATAGAGAATGTAAAGTCCCACATTCCCTGTGATTCTTCATGATGCGGACCCTCGTGACCACAGCATGTAAAAAACATCAATTATAGCTCTCAGATTAGATACTGGTGGTAGCTACCACAGTTTGGCTGCAATTCATTCTCAGATATAGCCTTAATAAGGAAAGTTGCCATGGAATTTGTCATCAAACAATGAACACTGTTTTTTTTTTGACACAGCAAATAGAACAACAGAGCATGTGCTACGATTATTTGATTCTTCTTTGCTGGACATCGCCTCCTTTTCAAAAATAAAACAAAAACAATAAATGCGTGAGCCTGGGGAGACCAGTGGCGTTGTTTCAACTTTCGCAGATCTCGACTTTAAGATCATTGTAGAACGGAAAATAATTGCTTGTTTTCATTTGGAGTACTTGCTTCTCTTCTGACTGATGCTCTTGCCTCAGCAGCATTAGATGTCTGGCGTCACTCCTCAGCCCCCCATACTCTCACACACTGATGGGCCTGATTCTTTCTAACTCAGAATCAAAGTGTTAGTTGATTTGTAGATCAGTGATTCGGCACAGTGCGTTGCTCAGGCTGACTACGTGGAACAGCTGCGGCATTATCTGCATCTGTGGCACATGAAGCCTTGTGTTTCGATTGATATACTGTTTTAAATTGGAGATGTGTCGGGTAAGAATAAAGACGAAACATGTTCGTATGTAATTACAGAAGCCAGGCAGAAAGGAATAACATAAGGAAGAATTTTAAGAAACTGATGAAGACCAAGGACCAACAATGATTGAACCGACCCTGACTTTCTTCTTTGTTAAACGTGATGCACCTGAGCCAAAGTAAACAAATGTTGTTGGTCACTGGAAAAAACATGAAAACATTGTCCCCCTTGAACAAACTGTTAAACCCAGGGCACCTTTCTTTGTTGCCATAGCGCCTATTCAAGTAGCTAGATGCAGAGAGACACTCCCACACCTTAATACATTTTTTTTTCTCTATGCTTAAATAAGCCTTTTGCCTGTCCTTATTATTGTCCTGTCAGTGCATTATGACTTGTCAGCTTGTGTAACTCCAGGTATTTTGGGTTGCTTTTCTTTAGAAAAAGGCTTGACTTGTTACCTCACTACGTACTGTCATTTTGAACATATTCCCTGAATGTTAAACTGAAAACAGTGGAGCAATGAAGTGCTCTTTCGCGCTCTGCTTGTTGGCCATCATGGTGCATCTGCTGGGAGTCTGTTCATATTTAAACGAATGAGGGCTACTGTAGCTGAATGAGAAGTCCTCTATGTCACATTGACCTACTTTTTGTTTTTCAGAGACCCAAGAAGCCACCCCCACCATCAAAAAGCATAGGTAAGGCCTGCTTATAATGAACGTGTGACCGTCGTCAACCTCCTTTTTAGATGATCATGTCAACGATTGTAAAATTCAGGGGCGCAACTTTCTCTGGGGACGGGACTTGTCTGAAATGGCATTTTTGCCCCCCCCCCAGTTTTTATAATTGTGTGCTTTAGAACCATGCAGACACCTCCGAGCGGTCGGGTAAGCAGTTTGGAGTGTTTATCCGACAGGATTAAAAATAATAATGATGTCCCCCCCACTTCTAAAACAAAGTTGCGCCCCTGGTAAAAGTACATCGCTATCATTTAACAGAGAGGCAGGCGGTGGATGACTTGTCTCTCAGTGTTAGTTTCCAAGAAGCAGGAACCTGTGGTTTTGCATGCGACTCTTCACTACGTTTTCAAACTTCCCCACTGGTGTCGTCTCTTGCCGAGTGTTAGTACATTATCAATCAATATGGGCAGAAGAACACAAACATGTACCTCTGCTTGTCTATCAGTGCACCCTGTCACCTAATATCATAATCTCTTGTTATGAATGCTTCAGAGGTGATCATGATTGTAGTTAGTCGTTCACGTCTCCATCGGTTTGGTTGACAAGGCAACCGGTCTTGGGGGTAATGGCCAGAAAGAATGCGATGGAGAGGTGGAGTGTTCTAATCGCTTCCTCGCTTGCTCAAAATGATTTATAGATTGGAACGATTTTCTCAGAAGTGGCGACGGCGATATCTGTGAAGCTCCGGGGGGGGGGGGGGGGGGCTAAATTGTGACATTATTAATTAATGCACTTCCTGCCTTGAACTGGGAGGACTGTGTTGCACTACTACCCTGAGGGGTTTGGGATTCAGGGAAAATAAACATCTATGAATTCCCCAACTTTGTTTTGTACCATGTTGTAAATTCAGTCCAGATCTGAATCCTTGATTGTCTGCCAAGGTGAACAGAGATGTGATGCATGTAGATATTTAGGAGCCTTTGACTCCTGTCTAATGGCCCACTGTAGTCTCACGTAGCAGACTTCTAGGTCCCACATCCCGGCTGTTAAAGCGATAAAACCCACTATACCCGGAGGTCTTAACTTTGCCATAGATCTACATCTCTAGAGCGGTGGTTTTCAATGAGGTGTGCCGCAAAACTTTTCCTAATCTTGATTTTAACAAATGTAACACTCACTTTAAAAAAAACTTTTAAAAAACAGGACCTGTGGAATTAACATGTAATTTTGATTTGGGAGCATGTTAACATCTGTATCGTTGTTTCAAGTCCAGTGCGCTCATGCTGATGTCAAATTTGTATCGTTTAACCTCTACAGGATCGGTGTCCCGACCTTGTGACGGTTGAGCTAACGTAGGCTAATGTGATTAGCATGAGCTTGTAAGAAAGAAAAAAAAATCTCAGGACATAGACATATCTGATACGGGCAGAAAGCTTAAATTCATGTTCTAACTGTACTGTCCAATTTACAGTAGCTATTACAGTGAAATAATACCATGCTATTGTTTGAGGAGAGGGCACAAATATGAACTTGAAAATGTATGAATAAACCAATTAGGCACATTTGGACAGTCTTGATACAACATTTTGAATAGATATGCAATAGTTCATTGGATCTGTCTAAAACGTTGGACATACACTGCTGCCATCTAGTGGCCAGAGTCTAAACTGCGCCTGGGCTAGAATAATTCATTATGGCCTTTCTCTTGCATTTCAAAGATGATGGTACAAAAAAAACACGTATTTTTCTTTGTATTATCTTTTACCAGATCTAATGTTTTATATACTCCTACATTCATTTCACATTTCCACCAACTTCAGTGTTTCCTTTCAAATAGTATCATGAATATGCATATCCAGAGCTACAGGCAGTTAGATTTGGGTCGTATTAGACGAACATTGAAAAGGAGTGCGTACCGCTCTTAAAGCGGTACACACAAATTAATCATCATGAGTAAGGAACTTTGAATTTTTTAAAACCATGTCACAGAAAATTGATGATTTGCAGTCGTTGGTTAACATGATACAGTGCCTTTAAAGTATTCCTACCCCTTGACTTTTTCCACATTTTGTTATGTTACAGCCTTATTCTAAAATGGATTAAATCAAATCAAATCAAATCAAATCAAATCTACACACTACCCCATAATGACAAAGTAAAAACAGGTTTTTAGAAATATTTGCAATTGTTTTGAAAATTAAAAAACAAATGCCTTATTTACATAAGTGTTCAGCTCCTTTGCTATTAGACTTGAAATTGAGCTCGGGTGCATCCTGTTTCCATCGGTCATCCTTGAGATGTTTCCACAACTTGATTGGAGTCCACCTGTGGTAAATTCAATTCATTGGACATGATTTGGAAAGGCGCACACACCTGTATATATTAGGTCCCACAGTTGACAGTGCATGTCAGAGCAAAAACCCAGCCATGAGGTCGAAGGAATTGTCCGTAGTGCTCCGAGACAGGATTGTGTCAAGGCACAGATCTGGGGAAGGGTACCAAAACATTTCTGCAGCATTGAAGGTCCCCAAGAACACAGTGACTTCCATCATTCTTACATGGAAGATGTTTGGAACCACCAAGACTCATCCTAGAGCAATCGGGGGAGAAAGGCCTTGGTCACGGAGGTGACCAAGAACCTGTTGGTCACTCTGACAGAGTTCCTCTGTGGAGATGGGAGAACCTTCCAGAAGGACAACCATCTCTGCAGCACTCCTCCAGTCAGGCCTTTATGGTAGAGTGGCCAGACAGAAGCCATCCTCATTAAAAGGCAAATGACAGCCCCCTTGGAGTTTGCCAAAAGACACCTAAAGACTTTCAGACCATGAGAACAAGATTCTCTGGTCTGATGAAACCAAGATTGATCTCTTTGGCCTGAATTCCAAGCGTCACATCTGGAGGAAACCTGGCACCATCCCTACTGTGAAGCATGGTGGTGGCAGCATCATGCTGTGGGGATGTTTTTCAACTGCAGGGACTGGGAGACTAGTCAGGATCGAGGGAAAGATGAACAGAGCTAAGTACAGAGATCCTTGATGAAAACCTGCTCCAGAGTTCTCAGGACCTCAGACTGGGGCGAAAGTTCACCTACCGACAGGACAACGACCCTCATCACACAGCCAAGACAATGCAGGAGTGGTTTCGGGACAAGTCTCTGAATGTCCTTGAGTGGCCCAGCCAGAGCCTGGACTTGAACCCAATCGAACATCTCTGGAGAGACCTCAAAATAGCTGCCCAGCCAACATGACAGAGCTTGACAGGATCTGCAGAGAAGAATGGGAGAAACTTCACAAATACAGGTGTACCAAGCTTGTAGCGTCATACCCAAGAAGATTCAATGCTGTAATCGCTGCCTAATTTATAAATTAGCAAACATTTCTAAAAACCTGTTTTTGCTTTGTCATTATGAGGTATTGTGTGTAGATTGACTTGGCTATTCTATCAAGCACCTTTCACCTAGATATCTGTCTTTATTTTTTTTATTTCACCTTTATTTAACCAGGTAGGCTAGTTGAGAACAAGTTCTCATTTGCAACTGCGACCTGGCCAGGATAAAGCAAAGCAGTTCGACACATACAACAACAACAGAGTTACACATGGAGTAAACAAACATACACTATGGGGGATGAGGTAGTTGGCTGGGCTATTTACAGATGGGCTATGTACAGGTGCAGTCATCTGTGAGCTGCTCTGACAGCTGGTGCTTAAAGCTAGTGAGGGAGGTAAGTCTCCAGCTTCAGAGATTTTTGCAGTTCGTTCCAGTCATTGGCAGTAGAGAACTGGAAGGGTAGGCGGCCAAAGGAAGAATTGGCTTTGGGGGTGACCAGTGAGATATACCTGCTGGAGTGCGTGCTACAGGTGGGTGCTGCTATGGTGACCAGTGAGCTGAGATAAGGCGGGGCTTTACCAAGCAGAGACTTGTCGATGACCTGGAGCCAGTGGGTTTGGTGACGAGTATGAAGCGAGGGCCAGCCAATGAGAGCATACAGGTCGCAGTGGTGGGTAGTATATGGGGCTTTGGTGACAAAACGGATGGCACTGTGATAGACTGCATCGAATTTGTTGAGTAGAGTGTTGGAGGCTATTTTGTAAATGACATCACCGAAGTCAAGGATCGGTAGGATAGTCAGTTTTACGAGGGTATGTTTGGCAGCATGAGTGAAGGATGCTTTGTTGCGAAATAGGATGCCGATTCTAGATTTAATTTTGGATTGGAGATGTTTAATGTGACTCTGGAAGGAGAGTTTACAGTCTAACCAGACACCTGAATATGTGGACAACCACAAATACCTAAGTCAGAACCGTCCAGAGTAGTGATGCTGGACGGGCGGGCAGGTGCGGGCAGCAACGGTTGAAGAGCATGCATTTAGTTTTACTTGCATTTAAGAGGAGTTGGAGGCCACGGAAGGAGAGTTGTATGGCAAAGAAGCTCGTCTGGAGGTTAGTTAACACAGTGTCCAAAGAAGGGCCAGAGGTATGCAGAATGGTGTCGTCTGCGTAGAGGTGGATCAAAGAATCACCAGCAGCGAGAGCGACATCATTGATGTATCCCTGTGTTGATTGGAAAAAATCTGAGTTTTCTGTTCTTTTAGGTTCATGTTTCCAAAGGGTGTTAATACTTATTGCAAGAATGCCTCATATCTAGGAAACATCTGAAGTTTCAGGTGCTTGCAGAGCACTGCAAAGATTTCTGTTCTCTTGCTTTAGTCTGCACAGGAAACACTTGAGTGTCTCACATCCTCCTCCTGCTTGCAGAATGTCTGTTCAGTTTGCTCTGTATACAAGTGGCTGCCCTCATGGACTCGTAGAGCGATTGTAAAGAGAGGAGGACGTTACTAACCAACAGGAACATGTTTCGCTTTTCAGCTCGCAAACCCGAGGTCCCGTTGGCTGACAAGAAGCCCCTGCATCCGCATCCTGAGGACAGAGGTAAGGTTCGCCCTCTTCCCCATCCTTCCACCTACCTGCCCTTTCCCATTAAGGGATGAGAAACCTTTCCCCTCTCCTCTCTGGGTGCTGCCAACACTTCCCATCCTCCAATCAGCTCCAAGGGACGTGGCTCTCCAGATGAGGTCAATAGGCTCACACCGATCACATTCTCCCAGATATCACATACATTTTATATTAGTGTTACTACACAACCTGGCCCGGTTGTGTGTGTGTGTGTAGTTACGAAAAAGCGACACTGCTACGTGCCGAACCTTTCGTCTCCGTATAGTATAAAATAGTCTTAAGTCTCACACCACTGAAGAGTTTGCTCTTCATTGCTCTGGCATTTGCACCTGGAAGATGTAAGCTCTAATTTTGACATTTGCCTTTGTGTTTGGGCCCCTCTTAAAATCACATGAATAACTTCATGAATAACTAACTGTATATGCTCACTAAAGCTGATCCCAAGGGTCTAGACTCAAGACAGACAGATCAAGAGAAACACAGGGATTCACATCCTTGTAGTGTTTGTGTTGACAGTTGATCCACTTGTAGGGAAATGATGATGCAAATATCCCTTTGGTCCCCTCACTTAGTCAGTGAGCAGCAGCTGCACCAGTCCTGCTATGCCTACCTGACCATAGCGTATCCTACCACAGGCTATTAGAGGAAAACAGTCTGATCTTTTCATTTCACATGTTGGGCGTCGTGTCGTCTTGGATAAAAACAACTTGTGTCCTCTTCAGCCTTCTCTTTATTAACAAGTGGTTTACACACTTATTGGACAATCAGATGTACAGTGAATTGCAATCAGAAATTTGAGAGCACTTTGGCCTCCACTTCACATATAATATGAATGGTTTTAATAATTGATCCTATAGAAATTCTATGATAGGAGACATTATGCATCTCTTTGGAAGTGTGTGTGCGTGGGAGCGTAGGGCCAATATATATATCGATTCGATATATTAAATTAATTTGAATTTGTTTTAGTGCGGTGTTCCAAATGCCTGTATCGTGAGAATCGCGGTTTCAATTTCTTTCCATTTTTATTATTGTTTGTCTTTTTGGTCTCGTCTCCTTCGCTCCTTCTGTGCTGTGTGCACTGTGTGCACTGCGCACCTTCCCACTCAGACATCAAGCCCCACCCCCTGCCACTCACAACAAAGACGAAAGATCGTCTTCCTCTCTGACAACAAGCAACTTCAACTTGCTATTTACATTTGAGGTTTGGTTCAACATAATCGGTCATATGGACAACGAAAACGCATTGAGACATTATTTTTTTCTGTAATAGAGGAGAACTTAACCTTTTGTGATGATACATAAAAAGGGTATCAACTCCTAAAATGTGAAACAGAGCAGACCCTACTAAGACGAGTATCATTGAACAAGATTGTCAAACATTTTTCCTCAGTTTCTGTCGTGCACAGCATTGCGGTACCACATACTGCTAGCAGCATTTTATCCACTGACTTACAGTGCCGTTGGAAAGTATTCAGACCCCTTGACTTTTTACACATTTTGTTACGTTACAGCCTTATTCTAAATGTTTTTTTTATTTTTATAATCCTCATCAATCTACACACAATACCCCATAATGATAAAGCAAAATGTGTTTTTGCTAATGTAACTGAAAATATTCAGACCCTTTACTTTGTTGAAGCACCTTTGGCAGCAATTACAGCATTGAGTCTTCTTGGGTATGACGCTATAAGCTTGGCACACCTGTATTTGGGTTTCTCCCATTCTCTGCAGATCCTGTCAACCTCTGTCAGGTTGGATAGGGAGTGTCGTTACAGAGCTAATTTGAGGTCTCCAGAGATGTTCGATTGGGTTCTAGTCTGGGCTCTGGCTGGGCCACTCAAGGACATTCAGAGATTTGTCCCGAAGCCACTCCTGCATTGTCTTGGCTGTGTGATTAGGGTCGTTGTCCTGTCAGTAGGTGAACCTTCGCCCCAGTCTGAGGTCCTGAGAACTCTGGAGCAGGTTTTCATCAAGGATCTCTCTGTACTTTGCTCCGTTCATCTTTGCCTCGATCCTGACTAGTCTCCCAGTCCCTGCCTTTGAAAAACATCCCCACAGCATGATGCTGCCACCGCCATGCTTCACAGTAGGGATGGTGCCAGGTTTCCTCCAGATGTGACGCTTGGCATTCAGGCCAAAGACTTCAATCTTGGTTTCATCAGAACAGAGAATCTTGTTTCTCATGGTCTGAGAGTCTTTAGGTGTCTTTTGTCCAATCAATTGAATTTACCACGGGTGGACTCCAATAAAGTTGGAGAAACATCAAGGATGATCAATGGAAACAGGATGCATCTGAGCTGCGTTTCGAGTCATATAGCAAAGGATCAGAATACATGTAAATAAGGCATTTAATTTTTTTATTTTTAATACATTTGCATAAAATTCCTAACCTGTTTTCGCTTTGTCATTATGGGGTATTTTGTGTAGATTGCTGAGGATCTGTATTTTATCCATTTTAGAGTAAGGCTGTAACGTAACAAAATGTGGAAAAAGTAAAGGGGTCTGAATACTTTCCGAAGGCACTGTATGGGCTATCTTTCTAATCTGTTTTTATAAATGTACAATGAGCATATAAAGACACGTTTACTTGTGTGTGTGTATATAAGGAATTGGCAACGCGTTCTCATTCTGAGAAATAAGCACCTTATCCAGGTAGGCCGCTTGATTTCAATATCTTAGTGAACAGGCTGTTGTTCAAACAGTTGGAGACTGACAGGAGGGTGTATTCATTGTTAGCAAGCAAATAGATCCAAGTTGGCTAGACTTTAAATATAACGATTAGCTGGTTACTCACTACCAGGTGGGCTTGTTTTCTAAATTGCCTGCTTCCAGAAGTTGGTCATTTAGTGGATGTGCATTGTGCATATTTTTGGTTAAATTTGTAACAAATTATGTTTTTTTTTACCTTTAATTGTGCAACTGAGCTTATTTAGAGAGAACGTGAAAATAAAAAAAATCTAGATATATTTTGTGAATCGCCCATAAGTTTGAAAAGACTCGTGATGTGATTCTTAGGCCATATCGCTCAGCCATAATCCCTGTTGGTTTCAGAACAGTCAGCTGCAGCCCATCGTCTGGTAATTTAATGTGAATTGTGTCACTGACGCTGTTGCTCTACAGCAATGTGCTACTTTTCCAGCATGTTTTATGAACAGGCAATCAGCTTCCTGACCAATGTCTCTGGGATGTTCATGTTTACAATTAACACACACTTCTTCCAGGGGACTAATCAAATAAATCAACTCGATTGGGCCTAATCTATGATTTGAGAGAGGGGAAGCGAAAGGGAACACTGATTTGCATAAGAAGGCTGGAGAGGTTGTTAACAATTGTCAGACGTAAGGTTGGACAAAGTGTTTGTTGTGAGTGTGCTGTTAACACGGTGATTAAGTTGTCTCTGTAATTAGTCACTTATTATAAGAAACAAGGAGGTGGATCTATCTGCTGAAGACATATCACAGGCCTGTCTTCTGACTTTTGTGTGTGTGTTTTCAGGCCCTTTTTGTATACTCAGTCTCTGCAACACTTTTACGTAATTCAATGGTGAATCAATCAATTGTGAATCCATCGTGATTCAATATTACTTCCAGAATTTTTGTGGACAAGCAAACTTCCATCATATGTTAAGGATGTCTCGAGGTTCTGCTCACCTGAGTTAGAATACCTCATGATAAGATGTAGACCACACTATTTCTGTAGTGTGATATAGGACATCCCCAATCAATTGGATGAGTCACTTATGTAGGTGGATGGAAATGATCCAAACATTTAGTTTGTATATAGTAATAATAAACTACACATCAATCTTACTCCATTATGCTGTGACTGCTTTAGGCCCATAATCGTATCCAGTGGGTATAGCCAAGGTTGCTAGCCTTGCGCCACCACTCGGAATACTATAAGATGCACGTGTCTAGGTTAACCGTTTTGCAATTATTAAGAGGCTAAGCAACAAGGAGCTAATATCTTGCAATCGATGTCTTCGCATACAATTATTGAGTAAACTTTAGCTCAGAGATGCACAGTTAGAGAACAAGCATATATGCTATGTAAATTGTGAATTCAATTTACCATTAGACATTTTACCAAATAATTCAAGGAATATTATTCAAATGTGAGGACTACAGTTCGTATCCATTTAAAAGTAATGCGATGTTTTACAGTAACACAATACGAATACAATAAAAAAAACAGTACATACCAGAAATCTTCACTATAAAAAGAAGAAAAAACTATTTCACCTGTATGACATACAAACGATCATAGCGTCATTGGTAAACCGATCTCCTGATGTACAATGTTTAAACCCAGCTTTTATTCTTACAAAAGCGCCAAATCCCAGTATCTCCCATCGTCTAATTAACATCACTTTGCATGACCAAAAACATTCAAACAAAGTCATTAACTTCACACGCATTCTCTAATCTAATCACCACACCTCAACACTGTATGATACAGTAAGAACACACCCCTGTATCGCTCCTCTTTGAACTATCCGCCTTCCGATGAACAGAATAACACAATTTCTCTGTATCGCTCAATCCAGAGCACTTGCAGTACAATGAAGCATATCAACATTCAGAACTATTTCTGAACACTTGAAACAATCCAAACATGGCAATTAAATTCACACAGTAATATTCATTTTGCCAATTAAAGTTTTTTCATCAGTTTCCCCACCTTTCCTGGCGTAAGTGACCCCAGGACTTCAGTGAGAATGTCTCTTCCTCTAAATTGCCACAGATAAGGTGTTTGACCCCTGTGGTAGCCCACAGATGGTATGTCATTAAACAATGCCATGAATTGGGATTGAGTCATCACGCTGGGCCTCGGCCCCAGCCAGTCACCAGGTGTGAGTATCACCTTCTCTCATTCTTCCACTACATTACCAAGAGAATTTATCTATATTTTTCGTAGCTGTCTATTTACCAGCACAAACTGATGCTGGCACTAATACCGCACTCAACGAGCTATATAGGGCCATAAGCAAACAAGGAAATGCTCACCCGGAGGCGGTGCTCATAGTCGCCAGTGATTTTAATGCAGGAAACTGAAATCCGTTTTATCTCATTTCTACCAACATGTTACTGTAGGCTTAGCCCTCGTTTATGTGCTCTCTGTCACCTGGAGCTGCATGGCAAATGGTGCAGGAACACAAAGAAAGCACAAAGAACAATGCCCAAGGATTAGTCAGCCCTAACATTCACAAGGCCTAACATTCCCAACATTCAAAAGGTCACAGGGCCAGACGGATTACCAGGTTGCATACTCAGAGCGTGCGCTGGCAAGTGTCTTCGAAGTGTCTTCTCTTCGTTGACCCAATCTGTAATACCTATGTTTCAAGCTGACCACGATAATCACTGTGCCCAAGAACACCAAAATAACCTGTCTAAATGACTCGCCCCGTAGCATTCACATCTGTAACCATGAACTGCTTTGAAAGGCTGTTCATGTCTCCCATCAACACCATCATCCCAGTCACCCTGGACCCACTCCAATTCGCATACCACCCCAACAGATCCACAGATGATGCAATCTCTATTGCACCACACTGCCCTTTCCCACCTGGACAAAAGGAACACCTATGTGAGAATGCTGTTTATTGACTAGAACTCAGCGTTCAACACCATAGTACCCTCCAAGCTCATTACTAAGCTAAGGACCCTGGGATTAAACACCTCCCTCTGCAACTAAATCCTGGACTTCCTGACTGGCAGCCCCAGGTGGTGATGGTAGGCAACAACACATCCGCCACGCTGATCCTCAACATGGGGCCCCCTCGTACTTAGTCCCCTCCTGTACTCCCTGTTCACCCATGACAATGAGAATGCCTATAGGGAGGAGGTCAGAGACCTGACCTCCCACTCAACGTCAGCAAGACAAAGGAGCTGATCGTGGACTACAGGAAACATAGGGCAGAGGAATTATCATGGTCCTTACACAACAACACAGTTGTGAGGAGGGCACACCAATGCTTCTTCCCCCACAGGAGGCCGAAAAGATTTGGTATGGGCCCTCCGATCCTCAAAACGTTCTACAGCTTCTCCATTGAGAGCATCTTGACTGGCTGCATCACCACTTGGTATGGCAACTGCTTGGCATCTATCTGCAAGGCGCTACAGAGGGTGGTGTGTTCCGCCCAGTACATCACTGGGACTGAGCTCCCTGCCATTCAGGACCTCTATACCAGGCGGTGTAAGAATAAGGCCTTAAAAACTCCAGTCACCGAAGTCATAGAATGTACTCTCTGCTACCGCACGGCAAGCGGTACCTATGCACCAAGTCTGGAACCAACAGGACCATGCACAGCTTCTACCCCCACGCCATAAGACCGCTAAACAGTTAGTTCTGGTAGCTATTGGTTAACTATATGCATTGACCCTTTTGGCACTTATTTTTTTACTCATTGCATACGCTGCTGTTACTGTTTATTATCTATCCTGTTGCCTAAGTCACTTTATCCCTACCTATATTGTACATATCTACCTCCAATTACTTCATACCCCTGCACATCGACTCGGTACTGGTACCCTGTGTATATAGCCAAGTTATCATTACTCATTGTGTATTTCTTTCTTTTTTTTATTTTTCTATTATTTCTCTATTTTCTTTCTCTCTGCATTGTTGGGATGGGTCCTAAGTAAGCATTTCACTGTTAATCTACACCTGTTTACGAAGCATGTGACAAATACAAGTTACATAAAATGTAATTGTATTTGAATACTTAATGTTATAATCAGTCATGCAGTATGTAATTACCCATCAATAGCAACATTTCATAGCTCATGGGGTTAAGGTGCTATCAATGAATTAGTTCCGGAACTGTCAGCTTGTGTGTGCAGATGTATCTCAACCTCGAGACAGGCTTGAATCATGTTGGACCGCCGTGCTAACGGCACATTATGTGAGTCCAGAAAACCAGAAGCCTAATATACACTGAACAAAAATATAAACGTAACATGTAACATTTTGGTTCAATGTTTCATGAGCTGAAATAAAATATCCCCGAAATGTTCCAAATGCATTACACTCAAACTTTTGTGCACACATTTGTTTACATCCCTGTTTTATTGAGCATTTCTTCTTTGCCAAGTTGTGGCATATGTAGAAGCTGATTTTAAACAGCATGATCATTACACACGTGCACCTTGTGCTGGGGACAATATAAAGGCCTCTCTAAAATGTGCAGTTTTGTCACACAACATAATTCCATGGATGTCTCAAGTTTTAAGGGAGTGTGCAATTGGCATGCTGACTGCAGGAATGTCCACCAGCGCTGTTACAGATAATGAAATGTTAATTTCTCTACCATAAGCCGCCTCCAACGGTGTTTTAGAGAATTTTACAGTACTTCCAACCGGCCTCACAACCGCAGAACACATGTATGGTTTGCTGATGTCAACGTTGTGAACAGAGTGCCCCATGGTGAAGTACAGATACCGTGATGAAATCCTGAGGCCCATTGTCGTGCCATTAATCCGCCACCATCACCTCATGTTTCCGCATTATAATGCACGGCCCAATGTCGCAAGGATCTGTACACAATTCCTGGAAGCTGAAAATGTCTCGCCTGCACACTCACCAGACATGTCACCCATTGAGCATGTTTGGGATGCTCTGGATCGACGTGTACGACAGCGCGTTCCAGTTTCCCGCCCATATCCAGCAACTTCGCACAGCCATTGAAGAGCAGTAGGACAACATTCTACAGGCCACAATAAACAGCCTGATGTCAAGAAGATGTGTCGCACTGCATGAGGCAAATGGTGGTCACACCAGAATCTGACGGGTTTTCTGATCCAAGCCCATACTTTTATTTTATTTTTTATGTACAGTATCTGTGACCAACAGATCCGTTTCTGTATTCCCAGTCATGTGAAATCCATAGATTAGGGCCTAATGAATTTATTTCAATTGATTTGATTTCCTTATTTGAACTGAAACTCAGTAAAACCTTTGAAATTGTAGCATGTTGTGTTTATTTTTGTTCAGTATATATTTAGCAATTAAAACTTCTAATTTATATGTCCTGTACTTTATTTTTACTTAGTAACTCTGGATAAAAGTGTCAGGTAATTAACAAAAATATACATTTAGCCTAAGTGTTTAGCTTTTTATGAGTTTAATGTAAGTTTTCTTTTAGTTTCATCCTAAAGTTCCCTTTGCTTTTTATATCTATCGTAGCTCCAGGGTTTTAGTCTGATATTGGATGAGTTAACGGATGTTATTGGGAGTCTCATAGGGCGGCGCACTATTGGCCCAGCGTCATCCGGGTTTGGCCGGGGTAGGCCGTCATTGTAAATAAGAATTTGTTCTTAACTGACTTGCCTAGTTAAAGGTAAAATACATTTTTTTAAATGTACATGTAGCGTTATGTCATCAGGGTAAATGGAGGGACAATGTGACAGTGAGCGGACGGCTACTGCATGTTTTTTCTTCCAGGCAATCCATTGTGACAGGCCTTTATTAGCAGTGCTTTAGCCTAGATTATGTGTCTGTTTTTGGCTTACCTCTGGGCTTCTTGCACATTTGCCCATTTCATGCACGAAGGCGCTTTGGTATTAACGTGAAGTGCTGCACTTACACACATTCACTGTACGCTACAGAAGTGATGTCACTGGCAGTCCTCAGGGTGGCTGAAAAGCTTTCCTTCGCCCTGGCACTAACCCCTTTCAAAGGATGACTTCAGGGACAGGGTGACACTTCCCTTCTCTCTAGGCCTCGATTAGCTAAAAGAAACACCTTGCTGTTTTACACTTGTTCCTGCTTTGCATATCTTATCGCTCTCTATCCATATGAATAATTTGTCACAGCGTTGTTTGTTTATTTCTCTGTCAGGAATGAAGCATTTCCCTAATGAGATTAGGGGTTGTCTATTTTAATATTTCAGTGGAATATCCCTGGGAATAGTTGATGCTTACATGTCCTGGCAGCCGAGAATGAAGAATGAATGTGCCTAAAACAACCAGGACCTCGTGCAACCTCCATGATCTTGAAATGTGTACAGTGCATACAATGTGAAATATTTTATCACAATGATCATTCTGACTCTGTCTCTCTCTCTGTCTCTTTCTCTCTCTGTGTGTGTGTTTGTGTGTGTGTGAAGGTGACAAGACGGATCAAAAACTGTCAAAGCCTACTGCCCCTCTGGTCCCGCCCAAGAAACCTGTACCCCCGCCAGGCAAGGGTAAACCAGGCGTCCTCCCCCCAAAACGTCCAGACAAGCCTCTCGCACCCTCCCTAGGGGCCAAGTAAGCCTCCCATCCTTCTACCGTCCCCCTGTTCTTCCAGCTTTCCCTTTGTTCATATTGGATATTCACTTGAGGAAGGACAACATTGTGCTGTAGTAGGTTTTATTGGCAAATTCGCAGTCATAGACTTAAGTTGTACACCAATTTACAATCCTAATAATACAATAGTAAAATCCTAAACTAGCATAAACATTTAATATGATACCATTTAAAATATGCAATGTATACAAAGCAACAATAGCAAGGTTTGGAGTGACCGCTTTATAAAATACAAGAGTTATGTAGGCATTTCTTAGGCATCTGGGCTGAATGGTGTGTGTGTGTGTGTGCAGGTTGATCAGTTTAGGGAAGTATGGGATGGGAGAGTTCTGATAGCAGCTTGTCTGTGTCATGGGAGAGTTCTGATAGCAGCTTGTCTGTGTCATGGGAGAGTTCTGATAGCAGCTTGTCTGTGTCATGGGAGAGTTCTGATAGCAGCTTGTCTGGGTCATGGGAGTGTTCAGTTTGTGGATGTTGTGGGTTACGTCCAGTGACCTGCTGTCTGGTTGGGGGGGGCCAGTCTGCAAACTGGGAGCTCTGCCGAGATTTAGCAAATGTCAGGCAGATCTGCTTCCATCAGTTCTCCCGGGACATGATTCCTAAGGTTTCATGGGCTTCCCCATAGCTGGTGTACGACTCGCCCAGAATTATTCTGCACGCTCCCTTCTGGACCCGCTCCAGCTGAGCAGTCAGGGTTTGAGTGAGGCCAGGGTGCCAGGCAGGTACCGTATACTCTAGAAACTAGTCTAACGTATACGATGTCGATGGATAGTAGGTCTGCTGTGGTAGTATAGATGCATTTGAGGAGGAACAGCTTCAAACTACAACAATATTAATAACCAGTATATTTAGTTTGTCAGGCATTTGTTTATGGCTTCGAAATGATTGCATTCACGCTGAAAATATCTTTCCTGTTTTGGTATTTAAGTCTCAATGTGTATGTACCACAAAGGCCTTTGAAATCCAGTTGCATTCCTAACATAATGTACCTATAACTCCAGCCATCAGGATTGTATTACTGCCACTACTGTTTACAGCTCTAGTAATGTTTTGCTACTGTTATTGTTGTTATCCCCCTCTACAGGCACAATGGAGAGGTGCCTTCCACACTTCCAAAGTCTGACTTTGAGCCAACGTTACCCAGCAAACCAAAAACGCTGTCGGGTGACTGGGGGGACAAAGCCCTTGACATGGGTATGTATGGCTCCACATTTTATTTTGAAGAAATTCCTAGCAGTAAAACCTTTATAACAAGGCATGCAATGAAACGTTCATAAGGGGTCCGATAATATATATATATATATATATATATATATATTCACAATTTATACAGCTCCGTGACATCATTATTAGTTATGCTCAGCTTACTCCAAACGCAGGATCACGTTTCATCTATAAAACCATATATACTCTTCCAGCTTATTAGGTTGAATATTTCTTTATGTGTAAAACCTCCTGAGTGGCGAAGCGGTCTAATGAGGCGACAGACACCCTCGTTCGAATCCAGGCTGTATCACAACCGGCCGTGATTGGAAGTCCCATAGGGCGTCACGCAATTGGCCCAGCGTCATCCGGGTTTGGCCTGTGTAGGCCGTCATTGTAAATAAGAATTTGCCTGTTTAAATTTTTTTAAATTATGAAATGCGTAAAACCAGTTAGTCTATATAGCTGTGGTAAAATAAAGTTCCTTTACACTCGTGGGATTTGGCCTATATTGATAGGGCTGCATTTAAATGTTTCGTACAGAAGAAATATGAAAATGCATAAGCATGGTGGCAATTAAAAGAGCACAGTTTGGAGGTTTCAATGACTCAAAGAAGAGTCACAAGGTGCTTTTTTTTAAACTCCTAGCTGTGCTGTTGAGGAACAAGAGCAAGCTCACGTGTAGTTTTGTTTGGAACACAAGCCTGCATCCCCGCCATCCACACAATTGCTGTTTTACGCAATCCTAGAACGGTCCATTTTAAATACTGATCTGGGTCAGGAGGGCATAATTTGAAAGCTTGTCACAATAGACACACACACGCTAATTGTGTTCAGAACATCCCAGGGTATGACGCGATGTCATCTTTTTAACTGTACATCGAACACAGTGATCATAAATGTTGACACTGTATATGACATGATATGGAGAATGGGAAGTGTACATTTGGACTCACAGGTGTTTGGCTTGCTTGTATGACATCAACTCTGTATTTATTTTAATCCTAAATGTCTCATCTTTCAAAATAGATTGAGTCCTCTTAATTTACAGCATTTCCCTGACAACACTTTTTTTTCCAAAAGTTGCCCAATTAATGGGAGGAAGGGGGGCAACTTGTCGCGTGTGGTGCTCAAGTTCAGAACGGCTGTCAGTCAAAACCCATACAGAGCTGTGAAGCGTAGAGCCAGAGCTCTGACATCATTTATAGCATATTACTGTACAGCCACTGTGTTCCAATTTAGACACTTATCAGTGCCCAGATCAGCCATTTTCAACCTACATACGGCTACGAGTGTAAAGGGCTACGTACTTTTGTTTTTCAAAAATAAAGAGCTTACTTCATTCATTTTACAGTTCAATACTTGCTTATAGACATTTCGGTAATGATGTTTTTTCTTCAGTGTGTGCAGACCTTATTGTTTCTGCATCCATTAGCAGTACCTACCTACAGTTATGACCCCAACGAGTTGTTTATGGCCCTCCACTATGTCACATTTAAAGTGTCTGTGTGCCTGTCCATGTGGAGTACCACCAATGACTGTATATCAATGGACAAAGCCATCGATCACGTGACACCATTCATGCTTATGTGAAGACGCAATAGTGCATTGAAGCCAAATGAAGTCGGTTGAGATGGCGTCTCATGGAGACATAACATGTGCGGTTTGAGCTACTCTGGGGAGTGATGTTGCAGGCTAGCTCAGTGCTGCTCCCTCTCATTGAGTAACCGAGGCAGACCGAGGTACTGCAGGGTGCCATTAGCAACTAAATTGTCCTTAACTACTTCTGTGTGCGATAATCAGTTCAAGGACATCTGGTGTATTAGAAACAATTATTGGGACCATGATTGTCTTCGAATTTATTTATTTTTTGCACGGAGATTGACCACAAGATTGCCATTTTTTCAATCACTAGAATGGGGGATGCTAACTGCCTGCAGTACCAGGGTCGGCCTTTAACTTCCGTGGCTTCAATGAGAGGGGGCAGTCATTCACTCCTGCGTACCACCAGCACCAGTTGTGTGTGTGTGTGTGTGTAGCATTCTGCAGTAGGTCCCTCCTGTGTTTTTAATTGAGTTTTGGGATGAGTTGCTCCTGGCTGATGGTGTTCTTGCTCCTGGCTGATGGTGTTCTTGCTCCTGGCTGATGGTGTTCTATCTCAACTGAGGATTAGTGCAGTAGATCCATATTGGAGTTGTGGATTACTCCTCTTGCCACAACAGGCTGTTGGAGTAATGTTCCCAAGAACAGGAAACACTGACCTAAAAAGAGGGGGATGAGCTGAAACCCCTTTTTAATAATTCAGATATTCATTTGTGGGCGACGACATGTTTACTGTTGCCTTTGTTCTTTTTTCTTTAAAGGTTGATTCGGGGACATTCTTTAAATTTTTTCCTTCCAACATTTAAAAAGTCCAGTATGCTTTTTGTGTCCATTAAGAGCTTAGTTTTTTACTAACATTATGCATATTTCATGTGTTTGGTTTGCCCTTTGACACATACCGGTAGATTCACACTGCATCACAGATGCAACAGGAGACATCCGTAAACTCTGAAACTAATTCAAAATCGACTGGTTTAATTTCAGCATCACGATTTCCTCTCTGAAGCAATTCAGGCCTACTGTAACACATGATCAAATGCTGTAAGATATATAGACAGCTTTGTCTGTAAAATCCCAAATTACTAAAATACTTAGTTTTTATTTTTAGAGTTTGTGTCGCTAATGTGTTGATTTAATCCTCTAAACCCATGGGTGAATAGGTTTTTGGATGATAGAGGGAGAGAGGAGGAGGATGGCGGGATAAAAGAGGATGAGAAAGAGGGATGGAGGTTGGCTATGTTTACATCACCTCTCATGTCATGCCAAGGACAATCACAAACAGGAATACACAAGAGAAAAGCTTTTAGGAAGAGATAAAGGGATGGAGATCGATCTAAGGGAAGACAAGGGAGTTTAGGCGAGGTGAGTTCTCAGAATCATGACATCATGGAGGTAGAAGTTCCCTGGGGAGTCGTGTCTGTGACCCACGCCGCTAAAAGCATCAAAGAGCTGCTAAAACCATAGGTCATTAGCCCCGTGGGATTAGGGTGTGAAAACAAACAGGGAAAAACACTCCTCCTCATTCTCCTTTATGTCAACTTGACTCCCCTGGGAGTTCTGCAATGTTAATAAAAGTCCTGCCTATAGTCTTTATATAGGACGTTAACACTTCATTTTAAGGGTACCTAATAATCCATTTATAAGGCATTCATAAAAAATACAAAAAATGAATCATTACTCCCGCATTTGTTATTGTTACTAAGCTAGTTATTCTCACATTTGTGTATATTTCGTTAAACATTCTGCTTATTCTTTTACCGGGTATTGCTGGAATATCTACCAATGGCATGCCCATTTTTTGTGAGAAATTGCAGGTTACTCAAAACATTAAGTATTTATATAAATCGCTCTCACTTTAGGGACTGCAAAAATACTTTACTAATGATTACTAAATGGTTTATAAGTGTGGGAGTAATGATTAATAAATGGTGATCACACAATTTTATAAATACCTTAAATGGTTTATTATGTGTTACCCGTAGGACTATATAGTGCTTAATGTTTTTCTCAAAGATTGTCATACTGTGTGGCAGTTTCAGTGTGTACAATTCTCCATGAAATCTTAACAATGAAATGTGATTACAGCCCCATTCCTTAGTTGGTCTTCTTCCCAGAACTGTGTCTCTTCAGATGAAAAACCTGTGTGTTCTTGTATTTCTCATTGAAAGGAAAACACAAGGCGATAGAATGACAACTACTGTTCAATGGTTTTGGTTGCAGCGTCTTATTTCTATCCAGTTCTTTGTTCCATTTCATGAAAAGCCGATGATCTTTCTGCTGTCTGCATTTGTAAAGAAAAGTGCTGTTATTTACTTTTCTCTTTACGCCTCTCCCTCTGTATCTGTCTCGGTATGTCTCTGAAGACCTGATGAGCTTTGATGATCTGTCGTCTACCTCTGAGAAGCTGTCTCACCCCACCGCTAACAGACCAAAGATGGCTGGCAAGAGGCTTCCTGCTCAGTTTGGAGGAGGCCACTCTGTGAGTACACAGACATACCAACACGCTGCTGAGGACACAACTCTGCACACAGACATACCAACACGCTGCTGAGGACACAACTCTGCACACAGACATACCAACACGCTGCTGAGGACACAACTCTGCACACAGACTTGCAAAACCACACACGTTAATCTCGCTCCATACATTACGTTTACACATCAAATTCCTCTCAAAAACACATTTGGCTTGCGGGCCCTATCTGAACAGCAAATGTACATCACCCCATTCCATACACAGATATCGCACCTTATCTGAACCTCATGATGGGTCGGGGGAGTTGACGTGAGATTGGGATCAGGTTGCTACATGTCCACTTGAAAAGACATCAGACATTTGAGAACAGAATAGCAGACATTTGAGTTGCATGAAGGCCTGAGAGGAGAGCTGTCAGGTCGCTCTGATTTGTCTGAGATTGACTGAGTTCCATGAAGAGTAATGTGAAAGCCTTCCATTAGAAACAGATTAACAAGCCTGTGAGTCTGCCTGTGAGAATGTCTGGCAAGGTGTGTCAACTACTGAGCAGACCTGTTTTGTATTTTTGTCTTCTCAGCCAAACAAGGACATCAGCGTGGAGAAAACCTTCAAGTTTGACGAAGAGGACCGCCCCAAGCCAAAGTTGATAGACGCAAGAAAGGTAACAATGACATTGACGTGTCTGATTGCATTGGTTAGTGTCTAACCTGTATTGAACTTGTATGTGTGGTACACCAACCTCATTCCAGAACAACTATTTTGTATGTATGGCAATAAAGTTTTCTGAGTCTGAATCAATGGCCCAAATGCACATTAGATCTATTTCTACCCCTATACAAATCATCCCAAATGGATGCTATTGCTGCAAATTAGTCACTTCAGCCAATATTTGCACTCAGCAAGGAATTAATATAGACGATACAACACCCCAAAAAGAACAGAAAATATATGTCTCAGTTCAGAAACTGAGTCAGGTTTGTCTATAGATATTAACTAATACATCCTCGGAAAACTGCAACCGTCTTGTGATCTTCTGTTAAATCATAGAGACCTCTCTCAGTTCCTCTGGGCAATCCCTCACTAATAGGCGCCGTCCTCCTGCCAGGTTGTTTTCCTCCTGGCATCCCTCTCGCCGTCCCTCCCTCCCTCCCTCTGTATGTAAGCCACCCTTTTACTGTATGAAAGCCCTCTTATCTTGATGAACCCTGATCCCACCGGCTCCAGTACAGCACAGTCGCAAGCCTCTGGCATTAAGCTCCCTGAGGTCACACAAGATGTACGTACACATACGTCCAGTTAATAATTCACACGCATGCAGTCACACGCACTCACGCAGATATTCACATGCATTCACAAAATAATGCTCTTTTGCAATCCAACAAATCCACTCAGGCCCAGTGTAAGGCCGGTTTTAGTCACACTGGGAGACGGTGCTAGTTGTCCTACAGAGGCCAAACGGAGGGCATCCTCATGTTTCTAATGAAAACTTCATGTCCATCCTCGTGTGTATCTTGTTAGCGTTTCCTCAGATGCCCAGTGGGGGAGTAAAGCGGACATGCACCTCACGCTGACTCTGTGTGGGCAGGCCAGTGCCACTGGAGGCCCTCTCAAAGCACCCACCAGACTCTGCGGTCACCAGCTGTTTACCTGTACCACTTAAATCGAGTGACTAATCCCTGCGCATCAAGCCCCATAACTGTGGGTTACAAAGTTCTATAGGTTGAATTAAAGATACCCTTTGGCTCCTTGGACATTTAAATCCTTTAAAATTAGATGTTGACCCTCTCGGCAGAGGAAAATAAGGAAATGAATGAAAACTATATCCTGAGGTGATGGGAGGCAGGAGAACACAATATTAAAGTACCCCTGACATAACTTCAGAGGGAGAAACAGGGGATCAGTTGTGTTCAATCCAAATGAAATAGCCTTCCACAGCTACAGTACGAACTGAATGCTCTGCAACAGTGTTTCAAATGGCTACTGTAGCTCCCTCCTAGCAGTCATGGCTGGTCGCTGAAGACTACTTACGGTATGTTACGACCAGAAGAATTGACTTGATTAATTTTGAACAAAGAAACACTGACTTCATTCGTTAGTCAAAAGCATTCAGAATGGAGGTCACAGCCAGGACAAAAATATTTTTATACCATCTCTCTCCTTCTTCCGCAGCCATCCATGCCCAGCTCACACTCCCAATCTCCCGTCCCCGTCCCCAAGCCCAGCCCATCCCCGTCAGAGGGGCTCAAGCCCAGTGCGGCTTCGGCCCCTGGCCGCAGAAGCCCCAGCCCAGGCCCCAGCGCGGAGACCAAGCCCAAGGCAGAGCCAGAGGAGCGGAAGTCTGAGCTGCAGGACCTCAGAGGCCAAATGAAAGAACTGCTGCTGTCTGTGGAGCTCCTCAAGACCCAGCAAATGTAACTAACTACCATTTTCCTTAGATCTGGTATTGTTCAGTTCCTACTATTTACTCTGTACTCCTCAAATGAAGCGTTATGTTTTTGTTAAGATGTCCAAACAAATGTTGCCTTGTTTAGATGATAACGCTTCATTATAAAGCTAGCTACATAAATCAGTCAAAATTGTTCTTTGTGTACCCTTTTCAGAGCATTATTTTAGCTACTGTCCTATTTTTTTTTTGTGCCCTACGGCTTGTATATAGGCGAGTCACTGTTGGAGCTTGTGAGTGGAGCCTGTTCAGGCAGAGTAATGGTGATGTGATCTTATTGTTGATCAGATGCTAGCCTGTCATGTGTTCAATCTCTGAGGAGCCTTGTAAACATTCAGGCTTTGCTTTGCAGGAGAGAGATGGCAGAGCTGAGAAGCGAGCTGGATGAGGAGAGGTTGAAACGAGTGGCCCTGCAGGTAAGTTGATGACGGTATCCGTCTTTACATCGCAGCTTGTCAGGTCCAGTCAGCGGGTGCGAGGTGGGCTGGAAAGACAGAGGTTCATACACACTGTGGAATGCTTTATGTCCCTACTCAGCACTAGTAGGGCTGTGGAGGTCATGACATTTTGTCAGACGGTGATTGACAAGCAAATAACTGCCAGTCTTACGGTAATTGACCATTAATTTACATAAACACATTTAGCATCTCCTGGCTTCCACGCACAGCCTACCACTGATGCAGACCTTTTGGAACATCTACATTTCAAAAAGTCTAAAATCCATGTAATATAGCCTACACCATCACAATAAATCCAGTATTTATTTTTGACAGGTTTAAGGAAACATGATATGAAGAAAATGTAGTCTATATCAGAAGAACAGAATAGCATACTCCGAGTTGTCCTTATGTTAGGCCCCGGCTGTGGGCTGCACTAGTTCATTTAACAGACGACATTTGCTTTGAATTCCGTTGCGTTGTTTTATAGTATTTTATAGTATGAAGAATAAAATTGAACATAGCTGAATAAAATCAAAATTATATTTTCTCCAAACAATTTCTGAGGGAGTGTGCACATGCGGTTAACATAGAAACAGGTCCTCCTATATCCTTAATTTGGAGTTATTTATGCAACTTTATTTGATACAAAGTTGGGCTATATGTTTAGATGTTTAATACATTCTAAGGCTGCATGTTGCGACTAATGATGATTTGAGCTCTGCTTTGTTTCTTGCACAGGCTGCACACTTCATCAGTCTCTCATTCACAATTTGACAAGCACATGATAATGCCTAGAATTTCCGCTGCGGCAATGCACACTAAAAAATCCATGCCTTTTGCGGGCAATGGCCGTTGTGCCCTTGAGCTGAATATAATAATTATAATTCCCTTCTCCTGGCAGCCAATTGCCGTGCTCCGAAGCACTTCTCACTCACAATTCTTATTAGCCAATGCCTGTCACGTGATCGGGTCCTTCTCACAGGCATCTCAGCTCCGAAGTAGGCTACAAGAGAAGACAAACATATCGGGGACGCAGTTGCGTGCTTCCTTACCTAATTCTGAGGCGCATATTGAAGATGTTAGTAGAAATGTCCATCTTTTTGTCAGCCAACAAGATGAGGAGTTCTAACGAACAGCAAACGCAGTAGCCTGTCAATCTACTATTCCCCCATATTACAGAAGTTGACATTCTATTGTCCTTCTGTGCGAGATAAATATTCCAAACATAGTCTGGGACAGTTGTGGGATGCGATAGATCCCAAATTAATACAACCACTTGCATCAACAACAAAACATTTAAAGCAACAAAGCTGCTGCAACAGATCAGAACGTTTAGCTTAAAATGTTGGTGAACTATTAGGCTATTTCTTCACATTATAAGCGCAGCAATGCGTACACGGCAGTAGGCTATACGCAGGATTTGCCAGTTAGGCGGCTCTACATCGGTTGTAAATTGGATGAATCTGCTTAATTTTAAGAAGTTATTTGGCCACTTTAGTTGTGATACAAACCTTATCAAAACATATAGGCAGGCCTATGGGCTAGGCTACATGAGGTGTGCGACTATAATTTGAAAAAGTCGCAAATCAAATATATGATCTGTTTCTTGCCTTACTGCACGCAAGCTGGGCATCATTCACAAGTGATAGGCTAATGTTGTCCCACATCAGACTATTCTTAATTTAATCTTGCCTTTACATATACTAAATAATATATTTGTGAAATTAGTTTTGATTTAGAATGGACCGTTATCATGCACCTGTCTCAGAACAGGGGGAAAAATACATCTCATCTATGCACTTAAATAGCAAATTGAGGAGCTTTTTCATTTTAATGCTACCAGGAATACAATACGCCTGTTGCAAAGCAATGTGCTTAATATTAGGAAAGTTGATAAATACATATAGTAGGCCTAGCCTGTTTTCTCACGCAGTTGCATAGCCTATAGAAATGTTGCGCCACATGAGCTCATGGGCTCTCATGAATTGTTTTATTTAAATTTCATTGTCATGATTAGATTGACAACAGAGTGCTGAGTACTAGGCAGTTAGCAAGTTTGGTAGGCTACTAATGACTATCAGCAGCATCAGCACTTGGAGAAGCCTAGTTACCGTGACTAAACGGTCACGTGGAATTTGACTCGTGACCGCTGGTGTGGCGGTAATACAGTCACCACAACAACCCTAAGCACTACTCACGGAGTCGGACCCAGTATACCCCAACCTTGTCCATCCTCCCCAGTGGTAGCAGTGAGGGGAGGTAGGCCTGTGCAGACTCTCTCTCTCTGCCTCTCTCTCCTTTTGAATTCCATTTATGTCAGAGCTTTTCTCTGATGAATGCAATAGATTTTCATATGGTGTCTTATTTCTGCCGTTGTCAGTCAACCTACATATTAGTATTCAAATGACACTGAGCATGAAATGGCAGTGTGTTTTACACTTATATTGTAAATGGTATGGATGGGTTAAATTGGACCAAAAGTGGAAATAAGACTTTAATTTCATTCAAGATCTGATACCGACGTACCTCCCTGTGAGACTGTTAGCTATGATGTTATCAGAATTGCATCCGGTGCTGGTTTCCCATGAGAAATTAGTTAAAATGGTGTCTGTGTGTGTCTGTCTGTGTGTCTCTCTGTGTGTCTGTGTGTGTGTCTGTCTCTTTCAGATGGAGATAGAGAAATTAAAGAAGATGGTTCATTTGACGTGAAGTCTGACCCAATCAGCCTGGAACATCAGTCACCTATCGGTCTGTCTCTAAGTAGAAACAGGAAGGGGACGATGGCATTCCTATAATACTTTTAGTTATCATCAACCTATTCCACATTTGTAAGATTTACATTTTTGCACATATTAAGGTTTTCTAGTTCTAGAAAGGTGTAATTAAATACAGATGTATATGTTTTTTGTTACTTTTTTTTTTTTGCCAACACAAACGATCGAGGCCTTACTAACTACTGTGCTGGACTGGCAGTCTCTGCATTCTCTATGGGAATGTGTGAGGGTTGCTCTCAATACTACTGATTCTGTATAAAGCGATAGGGGATTCCTTTTTTTTTTTTTTTTTTAATGACTTGCAGGTAGTTGATTTTAAAGATGATTCTGATTTTCAGTTAAAGTATCCATATTAGCCTCCTTTAGATCATAATGAATTATATTGTGATATGTCCCTGTTGCTATAGCAGTGTTGTACTCCATTGCTATCGCATAAGGGATCATTTTCTTTGTTGGTTTTTTTATTCTAACATTCCTATCCAGGGTAACACTATTGTGCCTGTTAAACACATATTAAAGTGTTAATATTGGGAGATTACATTTATCAAACTGTTTAGACTTGCTGATGATATGTATTTGTAAGTTCTGACAATGTGCTTAGACATATAGAGGGTCCTTTTTTCTTTTAATTTTGTTCTTCTTGTAAAGTACATGTCACGTGGAACGGTTCTCTCAGAAAGAGAGTGACAGGTGTGTTATATAGATCATATATTTGGTACCATCAAATACAGCCAATAATAGCGCTACTTGAAAAGAGCACCAGTGGTTTATGAGATAAACCTAAATTTTATTTCACGCCACGGTCAGAATTGTGGCTTACTCATTGATTGTTGTTATCTTGCACCAACTCCTGTACGCCAAATTTCTCTGACCCCTCTTTTATGAACCATATGCAGCTCTCTAAATCTCTCTCTGTAAACAAAATCATGTGTGCTTTGAAGAGTGAGCAATCTCTTTCTAACCTCCCAGATGAGACCTGAAGTCCTGTATAGCAGTGACCTTTGTGTGTTTCCATGTTGTTCTGAATGGGTCTGGTTCACACGTCTTTATACTTGGACCAAGTAGAAATGTGGAGCATGGAGGCCAACTGAGCACATAGTCCAGTACACAGTATCTCTGCCATTTCTCATTACTGTAAGTGAGAGGCTGAATGGAAAGGCATTGGGGAAGAGATCTACTTGATACAGAAGGGTTAAGCTCTGCACTGTACCTATGCACAGCCAGCACCACTTTGTCAATGAAATGTACGTGATTGAACTCAACGAAGGACAAAGTGTTTTTGATGGGATGCGTTCAGTGTACCGGACAGACAAATCATAAAAGAAATTGCCTTTGATGAAAAGCATCTTTGAGGTTGTCGCTAGATTATGCAGCATTTTGTTGATTCCTAACGTGTTATTTACCCATCATGACCAGAAGGATGTTTGCCTCGACTCCAGATCATCCTGAACACTGTGGATGGCCTTCTTTCTCTGCATCCTTCTTCATATTCTTTTTTAGCAAGCGAATTATTTACATTTTTTTCTGTATGTGTGTGTATATATATATATATATATATATATAGTACCAGTCAAAAGTTTGAATTCACCTAGTCATTCAAGGGTTTTTCTTTATTTTTTATTATTTTCTACATTGTAGAATAATAGTGAATACATCAAAACTATGAAATAACACATATGGAATCATGTAGTAACCAAAAAAGTGTTAACCTCTCTAGGCTAGATGGGATGCTACCGTCCCACCTGACCAACATCCAGTGAAAGTGCAGGACGTCAAATTCAAACTACAGAATTGTAAATATTTAACATTCTTGAAAATACACATGCAATATGTCAAATTAAAGCTTGACTTCTTGTTAATCCAGCCACGGTGTCAGATTTCAAAAGGGCTTTACGGCGAAAGCAAACCATGCGATTATCTGAGGACAGCACCCCATCAAACAAACACAGACAATCATATTTCATCCCGCCAGGCGCGACACAAAACTCAGAAATAACGATATAATTCATGCCTTACCTTTTGAAGAGCTTCTTCTGTTGGCTCTCCAATATATGTCCCATAAACATCACAAATGGTCCTTTTGTTCGATTAATTCCGTTGTTATATCTCCAAAATGTTCATTTATTTGGAGCGTTTGATCCAGATAAACACCGGTTCCAACTCGCGCAACATGACTACAAAATATCTAATAAGTTACCTGTAATCTTTGTCCAAACATTTCAAACAACTTTCCTAATACAACTTTAGGTATTTTACGTAAATAATCAATCAAATTTAAGACAGGATAAACTGCGTTCAATAGCGGATAAAAACAGTGGAGCGAGCTTTCAGGTCACGCGCCCCAACCACAACAGTACACTAGACTCGACCCTCGTTCTGAACAGCCCAACTTCTTCATTTCTCAAAGGAAAAACATCAACCAATTTCTAAAGACTGTTGATATCCAGTGGAAGCGATAGGAACTGCAAGCAAGTGCCTTAGAAATCTAGATCACCATAGAAAACCCATTGAAAAGAGAGTGACCTCAAAAAAAAGAAATCCTGGATGGTTTGTCCTCGGGGTTTCGCCTGCCAAATAAGTTCTGTTATACACACAGACATCATTCAAACAGTTTTAGAAACTTCAGGGTGTTTTCTATCCAAATGCATAATATGCGCAAACCAGATGGGATGGCGTATCACTGCAGAATGCTGTGGTAGCCATTCTGGTTAAGTGTGCCTTGAATTCTAAATATATCACAGACTGTGTCCCAGCAAGCACCATCACACCACCACCTCCATGCTTCACGGTGGGAACCAGATATGCAGAGATCATCTGTTCACCTACTCTGCGTCTCACAAAGACACGGCGGTTGGAACCAACAATCTCAAATATGGACTCATCAGATTTCTACCGGTCTAATGTCCATTGCTTGTGTTTTTTGGCCCAATCAAGTCTCTTCTTCTTATTGGTGTCCTTTAGTAGTGGTTTCTTTGCAGCAATTCGACCATGGATGCCTGATTCACTCGGTCTCCTCTGCACAAGTGATGTTGAAATGTGTCTGTTCTTGAACTCTGTGACGCATTTATTTGGGCTGCAATTTCTAAGGCTGGTAACTCTCATGAACCTCTCCTCTGCAGCAGAGGTAACTCTGGGTCTTCCTTTCCTGTGGTGGTCCTCATGAGAGCCAGTTTCATCATAGCGCTTGATGGTTTTTGAGACTGCACATTTTTCAAAGTTCTTGAAATTTGCTGTATTGACTGACCTTCATGTCTTAAAGTAATGATGGACTTTCGTTTCTCTTTCCTTATTTGAGCTGTTCTTGCCATAATATGAACTTGGCCTTTTACCAAATAGGGCTGTCTTCGGTTTACCACCCCTACCTTGTCACAATACAACTGATTGGCTCAAACGCATTAAGAAGGAAAGAAATTCCACAAATTAACTTTTTACAAGGCATGCCTGTTAATTGAAATGCTTTCCAGGTGACTACCTCATGAAGCTGATTGAGAGAACCAAGGCAAAGGGTGGCTACTTTGAAGAATCTCAAATATAAAATATATTATGAGTTGTTTAACACTTTTTTGGTTACTACATGATTCCATATGTGTTATTTCATCGTTTTGATGTATTCACTATTATTCTACAATGTAGAAAATAGTAAAAATAATGAAAAACCATTCAATGAGCAGGCGGTGTCCAAACCTTTTGACTGGTACTATATCTATATATATATATATATATATATATATATATATATATATATATAATCTCACACACACACACACACACACACACACTGATCTCACAAAATGGGAAATTATTGTTATTCCTCCTTCACATGAGTACACCAAGTCGTGTACTATCCTCAGGCTTAGAATCGTATCCCTTAAAAGAAAGCATTCCTGATCAGGGACTGTGCTTGCACGTGTTTGTGTATGCATGAAAGGAAACCTGAAAGCCTGTGTATGTATCTGTGATGTTGGGTTTGGGGTTTGTCCTAAGTGTGTTTGGCCTTGTTGACTGGTCCGGGTAAAATAAAGGGCAAGATTACACATTGATCCCTAAAGCAATAATATCTTTCTCTTTTCCATCCCTCAATGTTTCTCATGCTACATTCTAAGTTGAGCTTGAGCAAAGAGTTAATCATGCAACAAACAAAAAAAGTATATATATATATATATATATATATATATATATATATATATATATGAAAAAGCTATCCATATAACTGTCATTCAGCTTAATACTGTACATTCAATTATTTGATGCAAAGAAAATAGGAATTATGTGCACATTTAACATCTGTTCAAGTTATCTTGTTTACATGTGCTGTAAAATTGCATGAACTGAGATTCTTCCAAAATGAATAAATATAATCTTTATTTACACTCATGAGTACCAGGTTATTTTATGTGATATTGTCCACTAGTTGGCCTCTATCTTGTCTTTTCTCTCCAACACTAGAGGTGGGTACACTATACCCTCATGGGGAGTCCTTTTCATGGCTTGGTAAGCGAGAGAAAATATTTACTCATCAGTAAATGGAGGCAGAGTAAGAAGACTGACACACTGAATTGATTGGTCCACAACTTATTATAACGAGGGAGTCTATCGGATGAATCAGGGCTGACTGATAACATTTTGATTTGATTTGAACACCTTATGGGGAATATGGATAGGAAACTGAGTTCAGCAATGACAGGAAACGTATTTTACGCGTGTGCATTCTCTACGGATCGTTAAGCATGAGCCTGACAGAACCATAGGCTACCTGCATATCTGACATCGTTGGACAGGTCGAACCTAGTCAGACGTCAGTGTTGGCCCTTGGAGCCCTGCTGTTCTGCAGAGAGACAGAGTGTGAGGGACTTACTCTGTCCGAGGCTACAGTCAATTCCACTGAACCGTCACACAATAACATCCAATGTCTTAGCACTGCCAGAATGGTAATTTCCTGCACCTTTTCGCAATCTGAACTTTGACTCCTCTGTCTCTTATGAAAGCATTTTCTGCTCTCATCATTCAAGGAAAAGGGGAACGGAGAGTCTCCCAGAGACGAAGACGGGTGTCCTCCTGCCTCACGTGTCAGCTTGACAATAGCAACTGTGAGCACTTATGCCCTCCATACACAAACCCTGGGTAGGGGTTGACTAGCATTATGGCATAGTGCTTTCTCCTGCATTCATATGGTAACACTGTCCTGGGAATAACACAAGGTTCATTTTCTCCTACAATGACTGGTATTGTGACACCACAAAAGTGAAATGCACTTGGTGTAAAAGATTGTCTAAATATGGTGTTCAGTGCAAGGAAGGTCAGTGAGGGTGATGCGTAATTGATGCAGTAGAGTGGGTAGTAATTGTAGCTTCACTTCCAATTGGCTTGTTGACCATGGAAGAGACATGGGGGGTTTTGCCATAGTGATTCGTGAGCATCAAGATGTGGTTTTACAGTGCGATTGTCAACGGCCTAAGTTCTGTTGATTTTCCAGTATATTGCGATATACAGTTGAAGTCAGAAGTTTACATACACTTAGGTTGGAGTCATTAAAACTCGTTCTTCAACCCCTCCACAAATTTCTTGTTACAAAACTATAGTTTTGGCAAGTCGGTTAGGACATCTACTTTGTGCAAAGTAATTTTTCCAACAATTGTTTACAGACATATTATTTCACTTATAATTCACTGTATCACAATTCCAGTGGGTCAGATGTTTACATACACTAAGTTGACTGTGCCTTTAAACGGCTTGGAAAATTCCAGAAAATTGTCATGCTTTAGAAACGTCTGATAGGCTAATTGACGTCAACTGGAGGTGTACCTGTGGATGTATTTCAAGGCCTAGCTTCAAACTCAGTGCCTCTTTGCTTGACATCATGGGAAAATCAAAAGTAATCATCCAAGACCTCAGGAAAAGAAAACTGTAGACCTCCACAAGTCTGGTCCATCCTTGGGAGCAATTTCCAAACGCCTGAAGGTACCACGTTCATCTGTACAAACAATAGTACGCAGTATAAACACCATGGGAACATGCAGCCGTCATACCACTCAGGAAGGAGACACGTTCTGTGTCCTAGAGATGAACGTATTTTGTTGCGAAAAGTGCAAATCAATCCCAAAACAACAGCAAAGGACCTTGTGAAGATGCTGGAGGAAACAGGTACAAAAGTATTTATATCCACAGTAAAACGAGTCCTATATCGACATAACCTGAAAGGCTGCTCAGCAAGGAAGGAGCCACTGCTCCAAAACCACCATAAAAAAGCCAGACTATGGTTTGCAACTGCACATGGGGACAAAGATCATACTTTTTGGAGAAATGTCCTCTGGTCTGATGAAACAAAAATAGAACCGTTTGGCCATAATGACATCAGTCAGGAAGTTAAAGCTTGGTCGCAAATGGGTCTCCCAATTGGACAATGACTCCTAGCATACTTCCAAAGTTGTGGCAAAATGGCTTAAGGACAACAGTCAAGGTATTGGAGTGGCCATCACAAAGCCCTGACCTCAATCCAAAATTCACCCAACTTATTGTGGGAAGCTTGTGGAAGGCTACCCGAAACGTTTGACCCAAGTTAAACAATTTAAAGGCAATGCTACCAAATACTGATATAGTGTATGTAAACCTCTAACCCACTGGGAATGTGATGATAGAAATAAAACCTGAAATAAATAATTCTCTCTACTCTTATTCTGACATTTCACATTCTTAAAATAAAGTGGTGATCCTAACTGACCTAAGACAGGGAATTTTTACTAGGATTAAATGTCAGGAATTGTGAAAAACTGAGTTTATATGTATTTGGCTAAGGTGTATGTAAACTTCCGACTTCAACTGTATTACTCCGATATTTCGATGAAAAACACAGCCCAAAAAATTGGAAAGCAATGTCTGCCGGAACACTTTAACATCATAAGATATTTGCAGTTGACTGTGACAGGTATGGGATATTTGTCATTTGTACAGGTATTTCACCGAATACAATAATACCGTGTTTGGTCGCTCTCACCACTCAATAGATTGACATGGTAGTTAATTGAACAGACTTGTTTAATTTTCTAAGGTGCCCATAGAAGTGTTGCCCGTCTGAACCATCTGTGTTGTTGATATTTCATAACAAGCAGCCTGTTTCATAACCGGTAGCTAATGCTCTATGGAAGAGGAGGTTATTATGATAATTGTCAGCCAGGATTATGCAGGGTGCCATTTCTTTCATTCTGAACATGTTTGTGGGCATTCATTTAGAGAAAGAGGGTCTAAACGTGTATGACAGTGTGCAAGATCTAACATGACGTAACTTGTTAGGTTGATTAACTAAGAAAAACGTTGAACAAGTCATTGTAAATAATAAGCATCTTCTTATCAGGTTTTGTTTTGAGTTGTTTCTCTTTTATAGCTTATAAACAGTTGAGTATCGTTTAATTTTCTTTTTGATGTTACAGTAGAAGCTGAGCCAAATGCTTTCCACATGTTACATGGTGTTCCTGTGAGAATCAGCTGACATTACATTTGATAGACCCTCTGGTTCAAAGCGTGTCGCTCCACTGTTCTTAGCAGCATGGTCACTGCACACACTGACTCAGAGCACCACCCCGCTGCTTGAAGATTGCATGCTGCTACCTCTCAGGATTGAATTATTGGATTTTGGAGCTTTTGTCCATAAACAGAATAACTCTTTATTCCTCCAGGACTGAAGTTCACTGAATCTCAGCCCGGTCATCAGGAACAGCTGTGGAGGAGTTTGTATTATGTTCATGCCAACTGTTGTTCACTTGGTTTGCCTCAGTTTGACAGTTTCTGAGGAAGTATTTGGGTGTACAGGGTTCACAAACAGAGGGCTGATTGGTCTCTAGCCAAGGGACACCGTTGCCTTTCAAGGCCAACCCATTCTGTTATAAAATATTTGGATTGCCTGTCACTTCTCATTAGTTCAAGTTCATGCAGACAGACATAAAATATGAAATTCACAAAGAATGTAATGTTTCTGTCTAACTGTAATGATAGAGTAGCTCGATGTTGTAGTGATGTATGTAGGCCACATCGTGTATGTGTGTAATCTGTTCACTACCATGTTGTCTTGTTCTAGTTCTCCTTTGAAACATTTTATTCAAATTTGTCCCTCTGGCCTGGTGTGTGACCAACATGTTTTCTTATCTGTGCAATCATACAAGAGCAAATTTAACTTTTAACATTCACAAAGGATGTCTCTCATGTTTCTCTCAAACTGTAATGTTGAAGTGATGTGTATAAGTAGTGTGTTTGTCTCATGTATGTAATCTGTTTTCTAACACAGTCTCACATTATAGTTCTCCCTTTTGCTCTAATTACCCTCTGGCCTAGTGTGAGTCTGGACATCATTGTTTCCTATCTGGACAGACTAAATATGTCAACCCCCTTTTCTTCAGTCTTTTCAACCCAGTTCCAGCATTTCAAAAAGGATGACAAGAAGATTTAGGATATTTATACAGTATATTTATTTCCAGCATCCTTTGCTAAGCCGTATATTCATAGCTGTATGGCGAGTTTGAAGGTTAGTTAGATTGAGCAGAGAGTTGACGAGAGGCGTGTTACTTGTAGCAGGCAGTTTACAAAGTGCATATGATGGATGTTGTCCACTCCATATGTTCAAGGGAATAGAACAATGTTTGACTTATGTTTGAGGTATGTAATGTTTGACTTATGCATGTGTCTATTTCTTGACAGTTTCTTTGGATTTGTAGAAGGCAATCTCTTGGAGTAAATTTTTTTTCTTAAAGATGATTCCACCCTCTCGCCATCCGTTCCACCCAACCGGCCCCAAGGTCCGACTCCACAATGTCATGCATGTTTTGTATCCAGTCCTTGAAGTCACAGCAAATACTTGTCTGTGTAGGTTTGTTACTTTATTTCAGCTTTAAATAAATAATCAAGCATAAATGCAACCTCCGAAAGGATCGCGTTTGAATACATCACTTTTGCAATGTGTTCCATTATGTGACATAATTTAGAGATTCATTGATTTTGTGACAGACATTCCAAACTAAACTAACAGATGGATAGGCCCTGTGGTAACCTGTGTCTTGTGTTTGCTATGATAAGGTGTTGCACCGAAGAAAAGAAGACAGAGCATGTGTTGAAAGTTATTTATTGGATGATTGCTTTTATAAAGACAGAGGAGTCCAGGGATACAGTCCACTGTAAATCTAAACGCATGAAATTGGGTTCAGAACTGGTGAGATAGCAGAGAAGTTTGAATAGACTCAAGTCATTACCCCTGAAGGACGCAGAGATATATGTTTACGCTCTTACTCTGGTGATGATGGGGAGTTTAGGGCATCCGACCTCCATGTTGTATGGATGTACAATACCAGTCAAAAGTTTAGACACACCTACTCATTCAAGGGTTTTTCTATATGTTTTACTATTTTCTACATTGTAGAATAATAGTGAAGAAATCAAAACGATGAAATAACACATATGTAATCATGTAGTAACTTGCTTCTACACCTGCATTTCTTGCTGTTTGGGGTTTTAGGCTGGGTTTCTGTACAGCACTTTGAGATATCAGCTGATGTAAAAAGGGCTATATAAATGAATTTGATTTGATAGTAACCAAAAATTGGAACAAAAAAGTGTTCAACAACTCAAAATATATTTTATATTTGAGCTTCTTCAAAGTAGCCACTCTTTGCCTTAATGAGGACCACCACAGGAAGGAAGACCCAGAGTTACCTCTGCCGCAGAGGATAAGTTCATTAGAGTTACCAGCCTCAGAAATTGCAGCCCAAATAAATGCTTCACAGAGTTCAAGTAACAGACACATCTCAACATCAACTGTTGAGGAGACTACATGAATCAGGCCTTCATGATCGAATTTCTGCAAAGAAACCACTACTAAAGGACACCAATAAGAAGAAGAGACTTGCTTGGGCCAAGAAACATGAGGAATGGATATTAGACCGTTGGAATTCTGTCCTTTGGTCTGATGAGATTTTTGGTTCCAACTGCCATGTCTTTGTGAGACGCAGAGTAGGTGAACGGATGGCCCCCTCCAGTGATATGAGCAGGAGCCAAGGCAAGGCTGGCAAAAATATGCAAGGAGTCTTCGTCTGTTTAGGGACTGCCCCAGGCTGCTTATCAACATGAAGGATTGTAGTAAGAGGATGATATGCAGAACAACACTCAACATATTGCGTACAATATTTTGCTCCACTTCCTAGTTGAGTAGTTATTTGCAGACAACAATATATAATACATAGACTACACAGGACAAGGTATTGGTAAGGGAGGAACCATGTCCCATTAATTAACTAGCTGGTATAAAATTTCCCCCAGCTCCTCCTCTGATTCCAATGGTCTCTTGATGCAGTCTAGTTAGTTTGGCTCTGTTCTGTACCATCATGCTATGTGTTGTTTTGAAAAGGAAATGCTCCTCACAAGTCCATAAACAAATTTGAAGGAACGTTATGGTACAGTATGTAATAGGTCAGGGTTCCCCAACTGGCGGCCCACGGGTGATTTTATTTGGCCCTCAAGTTTTCTGAGCATTTTCACTGTTGTACATAAAAGACTGTAAAAACTCCAGGAAATTAGCTCCAAGTGATTTTAATTTAGGAAATCTGTTCCCAAATATTCCCACACATAATAGACACGTGATCGTATACAAATGTAAGCAAGGTTTGAAATGATTATGTTTTAGTCAAACATATCTGTTTGGGCTTCTTGCAGTCAATATGCAGTCTACAAATGATTTGTAATTATTAACTGGGTGGATCAAGCTCTGAATGCTGATTGGCTGACAGCCGTGGTATATCAGTCCGTATACCACTGGTATGACAAAACATGTATTTTTACTGCTCTAATTATGTTGGTAACCAGTTTATAATAACAATAAGTCTGTGGTATATGGCCAATATACCACGGCCAAGATCTGTATCCAGGCACTTCGCATTGCGTCGTGCATAAGAACTGCCCTTAGCCATGGTATACTGGCCATATACCACACCCCCTCAGGCCTTATTGACCATCCGCTCAAGAAAAACATCGGCCCGTGGCTGAATCTAGTTAATGATCCCTGTAATAGGTCCACTTCTGACCTCTGGGAGTCTATTGCTTGAGCTGTTTGCCTGTAGTTGATCTTTGACCTCTATACTTATATATGTAGCGAATGAGGAGGAATATCCAGGAATGGAGTCTGGAACCAGTGACACTATGTGGGTAATCTCTTAAGACTCCTYTGGTCTGTTTGGTAGTTGGCGGCAGGTTCCCCAGCGGTTAGAGCGTTGGTCCAGTAAGGTAGCTAGTTCCAATCCCTAAGGCAACAAGGTGAAAAATCGGTCAATCTGCCCTTGAGCAAGGCACTTAACCTTAACTGCGTCAAAAACATACTTCCATTTCAAGTCTACAGGTTACACACTTGTACATGCAGTAAAACAGGACAAATATAAGCACCCACAATTTGAGTTAAGGAGCAAGATGTCCGAGCAATATGTTTAGGAAATACCTAAACATATACCTAAACATATACCTAAACATATATCTAAACATAAAGCCATGAATAGTTACCAATTGACTCTGTTTTTGTGTTCGTCTTACGTAAGGAAAAATAGCACCTTGTTTTTCTTTGTTCCATTTGTTTTAGATGAACTGCTGTTTTTGGAAGCCGGACACGTCCGATGGTACTGAGAGGAGAGTATATCCCTGTGGCATGAATACTATTCTGCACCATCAGGTGTTGTTTTCTGAAGGAAATTGGTCCTCACAAGTCTATTCATTATTTTGGTTGTACCCTTATTTCATGGTCCACCTCTGACAGTGTGTTGCTTGAGCAGTTTGACTTGTTATTATCTAACACACTGTTATTAGATAATACATTATTGTTGTTGTTATTATTATTACACTGGGTGCATTTAGTAAAATACAGATGAATCTTCAACTGTGATTTAATTTAACTCGCCATCTGCCTCTAGTGTGTGTGTGTGTGTGTGTGTGTGTGTGGTGTGTGTGTTGTTGTGTGTGGTGTGTGTGTGTGTGTGTGTGTGTGTGTGTGTGTGTGTGTGGTGTGTGTGTGTGTGTGTGTGTGTGTGTGTGTGTGTGTGTGTGTGTGTGTGTGTGTGTGTGTGTGTGTGTACGTACGTGTACACGTTTATGTGGTGTGTGTGTGTGTGTGTGTGTGTGTGGGTGTGTGTGTTGTGTGTGTGTGTGTACGTACGTGTACACGTTTATGTATGCGTTTGTGCTGTTTTTGAAGGCCAACACTTTGGATATGCTGTTAACAAACAGTCATTAAAAATGCAAATCCGGCTGGCACCACATATGTTTGCTTTGTCTCTTTCTTTAGTGTAATTATCATTTCAGAATAGTTTATGTTATCTGGCCAAATGCTTTCAACTGCAGTGCTGCCAAGGCTGGACTTAAGGGGATTGTGTTTAGCTACCATGAACATATCAGTCAGCCAGTATTCATACGCCTGAGTAAATGGCATGTAACTGAATTCCTCCATGGGTATGCACTTCAGTCAGATCCCCTTGAATGCTTTATAATCCTGTCCAGTGTTTTGGCATATAATGTATTTTACAAGGGCCTCCAGGCAGCTCACCTCTAGCTTTGATCTTGAGGGAATGTAGGTCAAATGTAAATACCCTTCGCCAATTACAGGGTAGATATGTACAGTTCGGAAGACATTTGCAATTGACATTTTAATGTTTCATGTCTGTTTTCATCCTGAATCATTGGTATTCATATTGTTAACGGATGATGATATGTTGAGACGTTGGTGTTCTTTCCTCTTTCTCTTTGCCCTTAAATGTTCTCTTTTAATCAAACCCGACATCGCTGGTGAGAGCAACCGGAAATCCAAACTGATGAAATAATACTTTACCTGATAACTACAATTATTTATTGCGTGCACCAGAAGACGAAGACTATCATTGACATATCGACCGTTCATATCCATACTGAAGAACCTGCTAATGTTCCTCCTGCTGGAAGAGAAACCTGCAAAGCCCCACCATATGCATGTGATGAAAGCATGTCAACCACACACCATACCCTTATCTCCGACACTTTAACTTTCTCTCTCTCTCTTCCACTGCACACACACACCCACACACACCCGCACACGTATGCACACACACACACACACACACACACACCCACAACACCACCCGCACACACACGTATGCCACACACAACACACGCCACACACACCCGCACACACACGTATGCACACACACACACACCGCCACCACACCCGCACAGCACAACACGTATGCACACACACACACACGCACACACACCCGCACACACACCCACACACACACGTATGCACAGACACACACCTTCAGATATGATGTGTTTGTTTCTTTTCACCTTAAAGTGACTCTTATGTGGATGATGTTAACAATATTTGTTGGTCTGATGTGAGTAATAAGGAGCATCCAGATGCTGTACTTGATGAATTTATGAAATTGCTTCTTCCAATTATTGATAAACATGCACCTGTTAAGAAACTGCCTGTTAGAACTGTTAAGGCTCAATGGATTGATGAGGAATTGAAAAACTGTATGGTTGAAAGAGATGGGGCAAAATGAGTGGGTAAAAAGTCTGGCTGTACATCTGACTGGCTGACTTGCTGCAAATTGAGAAATTATGTGACTAAACTCAACAAAAAGAAGAAGAAACTTCATTATGAAGCCAACATCAATGATATAAAGTTTGCAGTACTTTAAATTAAATTATGGGCAGAAAGATATTCAACTCCATCTATTATCGAATCAGATGGCTTATTCATCACAAAACCATTTGATATCGCCAATTATTTGAATGATTACTTCTTTGGCAAATTGGGCAAACTTAGGCAAGAAATGTCAACAATGAGAAGTGAGCCATCATATTCATGCATATATATTAACAAATAATGAAAGGAAAGAATTGCAAGTTTGAATGTTGTAAAGTTAGTTTGGGAGAGGTGGAAAAAGTATTGTTAAAGATCAATAATGACAAACCTCCTGGCATTGACAACATAGATGGAAAGCTACTGAGGATGGTAGCTGACTCTTATTAAGCCACTCCTATCTGTCATATCTTCAATCTGAGCCGAGAGGAAAGTCTTTGTCCTCAGGCCTGGAGGGAAGTCAGTAAGGTAATTCTGCTACCCAAGAATGGTAAAGCGGAATGTACTGGTTCTAACAGCAGACCCCTAAGCTTGCCGCCAGCTCTTAGCAAACTGTTTGAAAGAATTGTGTTTGACCAAATGCAATGCTATTTCTCTGTAAACAAAATAACAACAGACTTTCAGCATGCTTATAGAGAAGGGCACTCAACATATACTGCATTGACACAAATGACTGATGATTGGTCGAAAGAAATTGATAAGAAGATTGTGAGAGTTGTAATGTTAGATTTCAGTGCAGCCTTTGATATTATTGACCAAAACCAGTTGTTGAGAAAACATATACTACCGGTCAAAAGTTTTAGAACATCTACTCATTCAAGGGTTTTTCTTTATTTTTACTATTTTCTACATTGTAGAATAATAGTGAAGACAAACTATGAAATAACACATTTTTAATAATGTAGTAACCAAAAATTGTTTAACATAGACACTCTAATGTACTTGTCCTCTTGCTCAGTTGTGCACCGGGGCCTCACACTCCTCTTTCTTTTCTGGTTAGAGCCAGTTTGCGCTGTTCTGTGAAGGGGTTGTTTGGGGGGTTGTAACACAGCGTTGTATGAGATCTTCAGTTTCTTAGCAATTTCTCGCATGGAATAGCCTTCATTTCTCAGAACAAGAGTAGACTGACAAGTTTTAGAAGAAAGTTCTTTGTTTCTGGCCATGTTGAGCCTGTAATCGAACCCCACAAATGCTGGTGCTCCAGATACTCAACTAGTCTAAAGAAGGCCAGTTTAATTGCTTATTTAATCAGGACAACAGTTTTCAGTTGTGCTAACATAATTGCAAAAGGCTTTTCTAATGATCAATTAGCCTTTTAAAATGATAAACTTGGATTGGCTAACACAATGTGCCATTGGAACACAGGAGTGATGGTTGCTGATAATTGGCCTCTGCACGCCTATGTAGATATTCCATTAAAAATCTGCCATTTCCAGCTATAATAGTCATTTACAACATTAACAATGTCTACACTGTATTTCTGATCAATTTGATGTTATTTTTAATGGACACAAAATGTGCTTTTCTTTCAAAAACAAGGACATTTCTAAGTGACCCCAAACTTCTGAACAGTAATATATACTTGCATTGCCTAGTGAAAGTCCACATACACGTTGCACAGTCTTCACATTTTGCTGCTTTAAAATGAAATCTAAAAAGGGTGTCAACTATATTTCTCTCCTTACAGATCTACACAACGTACTACACATTTGTAAATGAAAGAAAATGATAGAAAATGTTCTCAATTTTGATATATACAGTATATATAAAAAGATGTCTTGATTTTGCATTTCTTCACACCCCAGAGTTAATACTTATTGGAAGCACCTTTGGCAGCCATTACAGCTGTGGATCATTTTGAGTAAGATTATACCATTTTAGTACAAGTCTTAATAAGGCAACATGGTTTCATCAAAATTACTCAAGCTCAGTAAATTTAGTTGTCTCTGATTTTCAAGCAAATGTAATTCAGTACTGAGACTAGACCACTCAGGAACACTCAACAACTCTTGTCTTCCCATTTGGAAAATATATAGAATAATTTAACAAATGTCTTATGTTTTAACTTGTAATACATATGGCAGCAAATACACATACAAGATTCATAGAAAATTATTGTAATATCTGACTTAATATGGGTGATTAACATTTAGACATAATATAAATGTTGCCTGTACTGTATAAAAAACATACAAGAGACATGTAATGTAAGCTTTCTAAGGTCTCATACATGGGACATACGAATTTCAAAGCACTTGGATCATAGTAATAACAAGCTGTTGCATGTATTGTACAAAAAACATACTGTACGAGAGACATAAGCTTTCTAAGGTCTCACATACATGTACATGGAACATGCACATTTCTAAGCACTTGCATATCACTGTCTGATGTCATTGACGGATGCAATGTGACACTTATTGAAAAAAGAAGAAAAGTCTGCCATGAGGAGGAGCAGGAGGAGGTAGGGGGAAAGCAGGAGGGGAGGAGGAGGAGCGAGAGGAGGAGGAGCAGGGGGAGGAGAGGAGGTGGAAGACCAAAGAAGAGGGGGAGGAGGAAGTAAGGAGAGAAGAGGTAGAAGAAAGAAGGACAGGGAGGTGGAGGAGGAGAGGGGAATGAAGAGAGGAGGGGAGAGGAGGAAGAAGAGAAAAAGGAGGAGGACAGGGAGGAGGAGGAGGAGAGGGGAATGAAGAGAGGAGGGGAAGAGGAGGAAGAAGGAAAAGGAGGAGGACAGGAGGTGGAGGAGGAGAGGGGATGAAGAAAGGAGGGGAAGGGGAGGAAGAAGAGAAAAGGAGGAGGAGGAGAGGGGAATGAAGAGAGGAGGGGAAGGGAGGAAGAAGAGAAAAGGAGGAGGACAGGAGGAGAGGAGGAGAGGGGAATGAAGAGAGAGGAGGGGAAGAGGAAGGGAAGAAGAGATAAGAGAGGAGGAACAGGAGGAGGAGGAGAGAGGGGAATGAAGAGAGGAGGGGAAGGGGAGGAAGAAGAGAAAGGAGGAGAGGAGGAGGAGAGGGGAATGAAGAGAGGAGGGGAAGAGGAGGAAGAGAGAGAAAGGAGGAGGACAGGAGGAGGAGGAGGAGGGGATGAAGAGAGGAGGGGAAGAGGAGAAGAGGAAAAGGAGGAGGAAAGGAGGGGAGCAGGGGAATGAAGAGAGGAGGGGAAGAGGAGGAAGAGAGAAAAGGAGGAGGACAGGATGAGGAGAGAAGGAGAGGGGAATGAAGAGAGGAGGGAAGAGGAGGAAGAAGAGAAAAGGAGGAGGACAGGGAGGAGGAGGAGGAGAGGGGTAAGAAAGAGAGGAGGAGAAGGAGGAAGGAAGAAGAGAAAAGGAGGAGGACAGGAGGAGGAGGAGGAGAGGGGAATGAAGAGAGGAGGGGAAGGGGAGGAAGAAGAGAAAAGGAGGAGGACAGGAGGAGGAGGAGGAGAGGGGAATGAAGAGAGGAGGAGGCACATTTTCAAGTATTGTGGTGGCAGCATCATGTTATGGTTATGCTTGTCATCAGCAGGGACTGGGGAGTTTGTCATGATCAAAAGATATATGAAAGGAGCAAAGCCCAGGTAAAAAGTTAGAGTTAAACCTGCCGTAGTCTTCTGAAATCCTAACCCAGGATAGAGTTGTATTTTTCAACGGGATAGTTACACAAATTGAATGGCAAAGACACACCAGAATGTCTTTCCAAGAGGTTGTTAGTGTCCCTGAATGGTTCAGTCTCAGTCCTGACTTTAATCTGTTTGAAAATATTGCTTTTCATCAATGATTCCCAACCAAATTTACTGAGGTTGAGCATTTTTTACCAAAACAATGGATAAGCCTATATGTTGCCATAAGAGTTGTGCAAGGTTGGTAGAATCTTTTTCAAAATTATTCACAGCTGTAATGGCTGCCAAATGTGCTTCCACCAATCAAGACATCTTCATGTTTTACTTTTTATTAATTTGGAAAATGTTCTATAATTTTTCTTTCACTTTGAAAATGTGGAGAAGGTTGTGTAGATTGGTATCACCCTGCATACCTTCAAAATTATTTGGCAATCATTTATTCGAACAACACAGTTTCCATCATTATTTGTCTCAAAAAAGAAAGTTTTACAAAATAAAAATCCACCCCTACAGCTGTCGTTTCCATTACATATGTCGCCATTTTTTTGTTGCAACATTGCTTTTGTTGAAAATACCTTGGTCAATGAAAACCTGCTTAGTGTCAGTCACGGTTAGACGGTATACTTATCCCTTGGCTGTTATCTGTGAAAAGTGTACAGTGAGGCGCTATAGCAACGGTATGTGCACTTACAGTGCATTATGTGGGATGTTTTTGTAAGTGGCTCAACCCTCCGACATTACCAAGAATGGAAATAGTCTCTTCGAGCATCTTTTTAAATAGCCTTCCACTAAACTGAATGCATCATAGGACTTTTCATCCACATAATCCCTCAAGGCTGTCATCAAATCAGATCCCCTTCCCAGCACACTATAATTTCCTGTCATAGGAACCCTCATATAGTACAGCAGAGGCGATGTTAGGATTTCCACACGTGGAGATTTTTTTTAGCATCGTCTGAATAAAAAAAACATAATTTTAAAAATGAATTTCATGCAATTTTATGTAATTTACATTGCAGAAGACATTAGCAGAATATTTTTTAATACCTCACAAATTATCGAAATGATGAGTGGCTACTCTGACACTGACAAACTGAGAGAAATCTGGTCTTGAATTCAAACAATAGCCCAGGCCAAAGAAGTGACACACAGATTGTACAATATTTGGAGAACAAAAATATATGCAACAATTTCAATGATTTTACTGTTACAGTTCATATTAGGAAATCTGTCAATTGAAATACATTCATTAGGCCCTAATCTATGGATTTCACATGACTGGGCAGAGGCGCAGCCATGGGTGGAGAAGGTTGTGGACCTGGGAGGGCATAGGCCTACCCACTTGGGAGCCAGGCCCAACCAATCAGAATTAGTTTTTCCCCATAAAAGGGCTTTATTACAGAAAGAAATACTCCTCAGTTTCATCAGCTGTCCGGGTGGCTGGTCTCAGATGATCCCGCAGGGGAAGAAGCCAGATGTGGAGGTCCTGGGCTGGCATGGTTACACGTGGTCTGCCGTTGTGAGGCTGGTTGGACGTACAGCCAAATTAACATTCCATTTTCTGGCAACAGCGCTGGTGGACATTCCTGCTGTCAGCGTGCCAATTGTGTGACATTGTGTTGTCAGATTTTTAAAGTGGCATTTTATTGTCCCCAGCACAAGGTGCACCTGTCATCAAGGCAAAGGGTGGCTACTTTGAAGAATCTAAAACATCAAATATATCTTGAGCAAACAAAAGGTAGTAGGCCTGTGCTTGTTTGCAATTTAACTTAACAGAAGGTAGGCCTATGGCATACGCATACCCTCTCATAACCCTTCAATTTGAGTCCTGGTTTTAACTTCACTGACACAGAGGTAGATTATTTAAAGAGTGGATGGTGGGTGCAGAAATTGAATGTGCCTATTTTCAGCACCATGAGGTGTCCATTTAAGATTGATTGCTGCCGCTTCAAGTTTCAGCATCATTGTTTCTCGAACCACATTTGTATGATGCGATGACCCACCCACTTGATTATAATAACTAGGTTAGCAGTACCGATTTCAGCATGTAAATCTTGGTGGGAAATATTTTTTCTTTAGATGCATGCCAGCAAAGCCACAACACAACAGAACACTAAACAATACATTAATCAGAATTTAACAGTGACAAACGGTGCCCACAAACTTTTAGGGCCTACATAAAGCTGTCCCAACAGCAGAGTACCAACAGCAGTCCCAACACCGTATCACTGTTACACCTGACTATCAGCAGAACATGGGCTGTTCTTACAGTATTCTCCCTTTACACCAAGTCAGAACCGTAGGATAAATAAAAGGGGCATATAAGCAGACAACGAAACCTCGTACAATATTCGATGATGACATTTCTCTAAAACAGGCTATAGGCTACATGTGCAACACCAAGTCAGAACAGTAGGCTAAATTATGAGGGGAAAAGGGACCAAATTATTAGGGTGAGGCACATCAGCTACTAACAGCTTACTACACAACATACACTTAGTATAACTTTCTTAGCTACTGTATACATACAGTTGAAGTCGGAAGTTTACACACACTTATGTTGGAGTCATTAAAACTATTTTTCAACCACTCTACAAATGTATTGTTAACAAACTATAGTTTTGGCAAGTCGGTTAGGACATCTACTTTGTGCATGACACAAGTAATTTTTCCAACAATTGTTTACAGACAGATTATTTCACTTATAATTCACTGTATCACAATTCCAGTGGGTCAGAAGTTTACATACACTAAGTTGACTGTGCCTTTAAACAGCTTGGAAAATTCCAGAAAATGATGTCATGGCTTTAGAAGCTTCTGATAGGCTGATTGACATAATTTGAGTCGATTGGAGGTGTACCTGTGGATGTATTTCAAGGCCTACCTTCAAACTCAGTGCCTCTTTGCTTGAAATCATTGGAAAATCTAAATAAATCAGACAAGACCCTAGAAAAAAAATGTGGACCTCCACAAGTCTGGTTCATTCTTGGGAGCAATTTCCAAATGCCTGAAGGTACCATGTTCATCTGCACAAACAATAGTATGCAAGTATTAACACCATGGGACCACGCTGCCATCATACCGCTCAGGAAGGAGATGCGTTCTGTCTTCTAGAGATGAACGTACTTTGGTGCGAAAGTGCATATCAATCCCAGAACAACAGCAAAGGACCTTGTGAAGATGCTGAAGAAAACAGGTACAAAAGTGTCAATATCCACAACAAAACAAGTCCTATATCGACATAACCTGAAAGGCCGCTCAGTAAGGAAGAAGCCACTGTCCTAAAAACCGCCATAAAAAAGCCAGACTACAGTTTGCAACTGCACATGGGGACAAAGATCGTACTTTTTGGATAAATTTCCTCTGGTCTGATGAAACAAAAATAGAACTGTTTGGCCATAATGACCATCATTATGTTTGGAGGACAAGGGGGAGGCTTGCAAGCCGAAGAACAACATCCCAACCGTGAAGCACGGGTGTGGCAGCATCATGTTGTGGGGGTGCTTTGCTGCAGGAGGGACTGGTGCACTTCACAAAATAGATAGCATCTTGCGGATGGAAAATGATGTGGATATATTGAAGCAACATCTCAAGACATCAGTCAGGAAGTTAACGCTTGGTCGCAAATGGGTCTTCCAAATCGACAATGACCCCAAGCATACTTCCAAAGTTGTGGCAAAATGGCTTAAGGACAACAAAGTCAAGGTATTGTAGTGGCCGGCCATCACAAAGCCCTGACCACAATCCTATAGAAATTTTGTGGGCAGAACTGAAAAAGCTTGTGCGAGCAAGGAGGCCTACAAACCTGACTCAGTCACACCAGCTCTGTCAGGAGGAATGGGTCAAAATTCACCCAACATATTGTGGGAAGCTTGTGGAAGGCTACCCGAAAAGTTTGACCCAAGTTAAACTATTTAAAGGCAATGCTACCAAATGCTAATTGAGTGTATGTAAACTTCTGACCCACTGGGAATGTGATGAAAGAAATAAAAGCTGAAATAAATAATTCTCTCTACTATTTTTCTGACATTTCACATTCTTAAAATAAAGTGGTGATCCTAACTGACCTAAGACAGGGAATTTATACTAGGATTAAATGTCAAGAATTGTGGAAAACTGAGTTTAAATGTATTTGGCTAAGGTGTATGTAAACTTCCAACTTCAGCTGTATCTCCCTGGCTGCATACAATACCTTTTTGGACTCACCTTGTTGTGCTGTGCTCACTTGAACAGGAAGGTGCCGCGGTTGTCCTCCCTGGGGAAATATTGTCATCAAACTTTTTCATCAAAGTCTGGCATTCTCTGGATTTATGGTGTTTCAAGACAACTGGGAACTCGGGGAAAAAACAAGGTCAAATCATGACGTCAGTGTATTTGGTCCCATGTATTCCTAGCATGCTATGACCATCAAGCTTGTGACTCTACACACTCTGATCTTTGTCCCTCTGTAACTTTCTCACTTTTTATAATTCACAATTCATTCATGATTATCCATGGTGCATTCCACTTTAATGTAGATGTGTTCAGCAACATCTTCCATTCTTACTTACTTCCTTCCTTTCCTAAGTCTCTTTCTTCCTTCCTTCCCTAGCTTCCTTTCCTCATTCCCTAGCCCCTTTCCTAGCTTCCTTTCCTTATTTACTTTCCTAGCTCACATTACTTTTTTAGACAGTCAACCTTCTTATTAGTCAGTCTCTTTGCTCTTGTCAACCTCTATTCCACCAGATTCCTCAAGACCATGCAAGACCTTGGCCCCACAAAAATAAGGATTTATCAGACGCACAATTGTGTGATGGGGAGGATGTGTCCATCTGACATCAAGGATAAACACATGTTCCCTGTCTTTCCTCCTTCTCCAGGTGGACAACAATTCGTCACTCACTCATGTTTCAGTATCAGCTGATGGTGAGAGAGATGGGGAGGATGTGTCCATCTGTTGCATAGGAAAGACACATTTTCCCTCTCACCTTCTCCTGGTGGGCAACATTATACACTTACCTCACTCTAATCCACCTTGTTGTGTAATAGTGAAATGCCCCTTAAAATGTCTTTCAGCGCTAATTCTGGAAATGCTCAACAAGCAAGAAAAAATCCTGGAACAGCAAACCCTCATCCTACCCCTCATAGCAGAATGCTGCAGAGTATGTGATCGAACAAGGCCTACTGCGCCAGAGCCTGGAAACCAAACCTCAGGGGTCTGACTTCAAACTGAAACTAGCGAATTTCATTCCACTTTGTATTCAAAGCTCTTTTTGAGAGATTCCATTTCACAGCATTCCATTCACCCTGTTGCTACTGCATTTTCACATATTTGCTACCTCTTGTGCCCTTGTTCATTAGCTGCTGTCCGGAAGAATCCGAATAACATCTAAAGCGCCCGACAGCGAAGTGGAGTAGGTCATGGAAAGGTGGTTGCAACTGGCAGCAGACCGGGAAGGAGAGAGAAGGAGATGAGCCAGGGGTGTGGAGGCACTTGTGCCATGATAGACATGTGGAGAGGGGTTTATTTTGAAGGTGGATAATGGTGTGGAGGGAGGGATGGTATGTGCTAGCTAGTGGAGGGAGAGATTGGGAGGATGTGTTCATCCATTGCCGAGGAGCGACACATATTTCCTGTCTCCCCTTCTCTTGCGGGGCGTCAATATACACTTACAGTACTTCACTCATGTAGGGAGATGGAGAGGATGTGTTCACCCAACAACGAGGATAGAAACATCTTCCCTGTCTCCCCTTCTCCTGCGGGGCAACAATACCTCACTCATTCATGCTTTATTACCAGCTGGTGAAGGGAGAGATGTGGAGAATGTGTTCATCTGATGCCGAGGATAGACATCTTCCTTGTCTCTACTTTCAGCAGCTCGGAAAATACACACTAACCCTATCAACACTAGGTATAATGTTCAGGTTTTGGCCTCCTGTTGTTTAAGTGTCATTTGAGTATGACGATCCCTTTTATTCCTTTTTCCTCTTCCTACTGGGATCACAAATAGGTAATATGACACAACAGTGCAAAAGTCCTACTACAGAAATTAATGAGTCCTATCAACATCAGTGGGATTCCCATGGGAAGGGGAAACAGTAATATTTGTATTTATTTAACTAGGCAAGTCAGTTAAGAACAAATTCTTATTTACAATGACAGCCTACGCCGGCCAAACCCAGATGACACTGGGCCAATTGTGTGCCGCCCTAGCCCAATCACAGCTGGATGTGATACAGCCTGGATTTGAACCAGGGACTACCTGTTGCACTGAGATGCAGTGCCTTAGACCACTGCTCCACTTGGGAGCCTAAGATAAAGGGAAAGTTCACCCAAATGCCCTTACCCTGTAAGCAGTCTATGGACAAAGTCTGCCAGCATACCTTACTTTGGTTTTGTTAACCTGGCCACTGTTTCAAATGTAAAAAATGTAGCATTTGTGGCGCCAATCCAATGCAAGTCAATAGTACCTATATTAGAATTGTTTTGCACTTCATGTCAGAAACTGTCTGTTTTTCTTTGCTTCAGGTTTTTTGTTGCAACTTTTAATAAACCAGATAGATTTTTTATTGACTTTATCTGCTACTGCTCTTCTCTTTTGGTTAAATACAGCAATTAATAGCAAAGTATTTTAATGTAATTTGGGGAGTAGCTGGTTTAATGTAGCCCCATATAAGATCTGAGTGGCAGCCTGTATCTGGCCCACCTTTTGGATAGGGGACCTACACGGGAACTCAGCCGTAACTTTCTGCAGTATGTGGGCCAAACCTTTACAATCATTTTGCACTATATAGCCCACTATATCAGAGCTGGGCCACACAGAGCTGGGCTTTTTTCTAATTTGATCGGTCTGCAGTGTGTGGGCCAGATTTGGGCCACTCCATTTTAATCTGATGGTGATGCAGTATGTCCGTCAGCTTTGGGCCAGGGAAACTTATAATGTAAGGGAATTTTGTATTTTTTCACCCAACTTTTAACCTAAATCCAATGACATGGTGACATGTTTTATTGATTTCATGTTGAATTCACATTATTTGACAACTCAACCAAATGAAAAATCTAAACTAGACGTTTTGATCAGCAAGAGCAAAGCAGGGCCCGATTTCCCAATAGCGTTGGTACTCAGGCTAACCAGTGTTTTAAGGATGCATCTTTCCTACAAGGGCCGAAGATGTAACATGCGTTTTCCAAAACACGTGTTTGGAGCATGTGTTGATAACATAGAAAATGATAGAGGCCTCTAGTAGAGGTTGACACGGAGGTGAAAATTCATTCATTCCTGTCCAGTCTTGTCCTGTCAATTATTTTCCTGTACTATCCTGATTTTCCTGGCCCATCCCAATAAAAATCACTCCCATCCCGTGCTCATTTTTGCGCGCAGAAATATATACTGTAGGTTATTGTGTTTGTTTAGGAAGTATTGAAAATGAATTCAGTAATGCAATATGCGACTGTGATGTGGTTGCTTTACCTATAATCTTAGTTATATGTACTGACTTTAGGCCAAGTCACTCTGGATAAGAGCATATTCTAAATGAACTAAATGTGTACTGAACAAAATAATGAGGAGTATTTCTGTCTGTAATAAAGCCTCTTTGTGGGGAAAAACTTATTCTGATTGGCTGGGCCTGGATCTCCAATGGAGATTTTTGTTTCAGTGTTCAGTTTAATAAATTATCATGAACACGTACCACGCTGCGCTTTGGTCCACTCCTTCTTCATCAGACGAGCGTGACAATGGATTTCACATGAGTGGGCAGGGACGCAACCATGGGTGGTGGGCCTGGGAGGCATGGGCCCACCCATTTGGAGCCAGGCCCACCACCCATGGTTGCGTCCCTGCCCACTCATGTGAAATCCATTGTCACGCTCGTCTGATGAAGAAGGAGTGGACCAAAGCGCAGCGTGGTATGTGTTCATGATAATTTATTAAACTGAACACTGAAACAAAAATAACAAAGAGCAAAATGAACAGTTCCGTAAGGTAACTACAACTATACAGAAAACAACTACCCACAAACACAGGTGGGAAAAGGCTACCTAAGTATGATTCTCAATCAGAGACAACGATAGACAGCTGCCTGTGATTGAGAACCACACCCGGCCAAACACAAAGAAATAGAAAACATAGAAATAAAGAAACTAGAATGCCCACCCGTGTCACACCCTGGCCTAACCAAAATAGAGAATAAAAGCCTCTCTATGGCCAGGGCGTGACATCCATAGATTTGGGCCTAATGAATTTATTTAAATTGACTGATTTCCTTCTATGAACTGTAACTCCGTAAAGGTTTGAAATATTTTTTTATATTTTCGTTCCATGTAGATCGATTAAGCTGAAGGGTGAGGACCGAGACCCCAGCAGATTGGTCTGCTCAGAACAGCACTGGCATAAAACTGTAGCCGAGCAGTGCGCAGACATTAACATTTAACAACACATTAACATCTACAACGTTTACATAATTATTATTTATTTTTTAAACTGTGCGGCAGTACTGCATAAGTCAATCTTTTTTTATTTTACTCTTCAGCTCAGATGGCAGGGGTTTAGTTAAATAAACAAACAATTGGGTTTGACAGTAAAGTTGTTTGGAGTAGAGCAGCTTCAGGTCGCTTATCCAGCTCTCCAGTTGGTAGCCTATTTGATTAAACCGCAGGATGGAAAAAAATAGGGGTAGGATTGTAGAGAATCGAAGGACCATGAATGTAATAAGAAATGTTAGGTGCTGGCTTAAGGCCGGTAGCAACCACTACAGAATGTCCAGTCAGAACAAGGATGAGGTGGATGTCCAGGTTAAGGGGAGTTTAATTTGAGACTCTGCGACAGGAGCTGGTTGAAGCACAGCTGTGGGAGTGGCGAGCTAAAGCTCTATGGCAGGAGCCAGTGTAGTAGGCCCCACTACTAACTTAAGCTCCATTGTCGAAACAGACTGGATCTGCACGCCTGTGGGTTGGCTGGAGCACAGTGGTAGGGTGCTCCGCCAGGGTGAGCTCCAGTAGCTCCTCTGGCCCTGGAGAAAGTTGTAGCACCGCTGTGATGGACTCAACAGCAGGGGTCCGATCCGAGAGACCGGGATAATGGTGAAGCTAATGTGGAATGGCTCTACGTCTCGAGCATCTTGACGCAGCATCTGGCGTCAATGAGCTGGTCACGATGGTGCAGCAGAACCTCTTTCTGGCTCATCCGTTGTAGTATCTGTTGCATGACGATCTCTGAGATCATGCCATCAACTTATTGGGCAGCTTGGTTGCACAGATCTTTGTTCTCTCCCTCTAAGACATCTTTCAGTTGCAAGAGTAGAGAACTGTTGAGGGACTGGGTGAGATGGTCAGGCTACAACTGGCAGTGTCCATCAGGTAAGTACTGGCGACGGTGGTCAGGTGGACTTTAGGAACCTTCCATCTTCCGGACTGCTTCAATGAGCTCATCAATCTCGTCACACTGGCTGTGTAAACAGCAGTGAGACCTCTCCGGGTGTCACTGGCGGTCCACGCTCAGGTCCATGCTGATCTCGGTGATCTCTGGTCGAGGTTCAACACTGATCCTGAGGATTTCTGGTCGAGATTCGACAGTGATCTTGGTGATCTCTGGTCGAGATTAGCCTGAGGTGGGAACCCGGTGAATTAGCAACCAATGAAAAGGCTGAGGCTCTGTCCTCTATTCTGCTGATCAGCCTGGGTGGTGACTTGGACCGGTGATGAGTTGTTGAAGGGGAAGAAGGCCACTTTAACTGCAGTATATCCCATCTCAAGTACTCAAGAAAACCCTCTAGCTACTCTCCCTCATAGGAGTGGTATATGGATGTGTGTGGTAGACTGTGCCTTGACTCGTAGCCATCGCCGTAATTGTCGAGATATTTTGGCAGGTGAGCTGGTTGGTGCGAACGGTCCACATCTTGTGGAGAATCTTTTCTGTTAACTGGCATGCTTGGGCTGTAGCAGTTACTGGATCCGGCTCGTAAGGACCATGAAAAATAGGGGTAGAGTTGTAGAGAATTGGACCATGAATGTTATAAAAACCTTAGGTGCTGGCTTAAGGCCGGTAGTAACCACTACAGAATGTCCAGTCAGAATAAGGATGAGGCGGATGTCCAGGTTAAGGGGAGTTTAATAGAAGAATATGTCCACATTCACACACACATCTGACCACTCATGGTTCAGATAACTGAGAATCATGTCCGGTGAGAACTAATATTAATTATGTTTGTTTAGATGCAGGCACAATTAAACATCAGACAAACAGGGGTTCAGTCGACAGGAGAAAACGTTCAACAGGAGGGAAAACTGTGGAAGTAATCATCAGGATAGGGAAAGCATATTTCTGACCACACAGCGTGTTGGGGTCATAGACTAAATTAAACTGAAGTCCCGGGAATCAAGGCCTCTGATGTGGTGATAAGTATTTGGTGTGACCTTGACTATTAAGACACTAACAAAAGTGTGGGTCCTCTGAAATGGGAGACTAAGCTGCCCGACTAGAACTAACCAGAAGGGATGGCTAGAATCAGCTGACTGAATCTGGTCATTTTAACAAGCCGTGTACTCGGTTCCTTTATTGTCAAAGACAACTCCATCTACTTTTGCTAATAGATCGCTCTTTCCTTGGCTCTAATATTAATGTTAGTGATGTGTCCTTGGCTGCAACAAGGCATTGCAATTCCTCTATTGAAAGCTCCATCATTTAGCATACTGACATAGATTGGCATCTGTTGTAACCTATATTGACTGGCTACAACTGGAGCAAGGCGCTAAAACAGCCTCCACTCTTCTGGGAAGGCTTTCCACTAGATGTTGGAACATTGCTGCTGGGACTTGCTTCCAGTTGGCCACAATGGCATTAGTGAGGTCCGCACTGATGTTGGGCGGTTAGGCCTGGCTCGCAGTCGGTGTTCCAATTAATCCCAAAGGTGTTCGATGAGGTTTGAAATCAGGGCTCTGTGCAGGCCAGTAAAGTTCTTTCTCACCGATCTAAACAAACCATTTCTGTATGGACCTTGCTTTGTGCACGGGAGCATTGTCATGCTGAAAGGAAAGGGCCTTCCCCAAACTGTTGCCACAAAGTTGGAACCACAGAATTGTCTAGAATGTCATTGTATCCTGAAGAGTTAAGATTTCCCTTCACTGGAACTAAGGGGCCTAGCCCGAACAATGAAAAACAGCCCCAGACCATTATTTCTCCTCCACCAAACTTTACAGTTAGCGCTATATATTGGGGCAGGTAGTGTTCTCCTGGCATCCGACAAACCCAGATTCGTCCGTCAGACTGCCAGATGGTAAAGCGTGATTCATCGCTCCAGAGAACATGTTTCCACTGCTCCAGAGTCCAATGATGATGTGAGCCTTAAACCACTCCAGCCGACGCTTGGCATTGCACATGATCTTAGGCTTGTGTACGGCTGCTCGGCCATGGAAACCCATTTCATGACACTCCCAAGGCAGTTTGGAACTTGGTAGTGAGTGTTGCAACTGAGGACAGCTGATTTTTACGTTTCCACTTCACAATAACAGCACTTACAGTTCACCGGGGATGCTCTAGCTGGGCAGAAATTTGACACGCGAAATCGAGTGCTGTTTAATGTGCCAAAGTGGTCTTTGCGATAGTCACATCCATCCACTGAGGAGGACAGGCAGCATCTCTGGTGCAAGGGTTCTACAAACATAATCCTAGAGATCATTGGAGATGTAGTATGTGAAGATTCCACCCTCTGATATCACAGGCTTGGTTCACAAGCAGACAAATAAGGGGGAACATGGAGACATCACTCTTCATTTCCACCGTATAAGGCCTACGCTATAAGGAGGATTGAGTTTGAGTGATACAGCATTGTGAAAATGACTCAGTCACATCACAAAAGGTGATAAAGGAAAGCTCTCTCTCTTTCATCTTAGCTTTATCTGCTAAGCATTGAAGTAGATCGTTTTTTCTGCATGCATGATGTTTTTAGAGGGCAATTCCACAATAACGGAATTGCACTGAGACTCATACAACTCTATGCACAGGACTACTTTTAACAATTTTACAATGAACATTTCGCAAAAACACATTTGCTGGAAAAACTGTGCAGATGCAAACTTTGGTAACAGAATTTTGGAAAAATCTTCCTCCGTTTTGTATGTGACCATGTTTTCCCCAAATTCTGTTTAATATCTGCTCCGAATGAAGATGTCTGCAGAAACAATGCGTGACAGCTCTGACATGACACCTCAATTTTGAAAACATTGATTTTAGTTATTGAACTTCAGTAAGTGAAATGGTGAAAGAATTGCGGTAACAGAATTTAATCATGGGTCCCTGATCTGTACTGCACAGAAATGCATAATTATGGATATGAATGTCATTCTCTTAATGGTGATGTATCTTAAATAGTTACACAAAGGTAGAAATATGCAATATCCTCCTTTGCATATTTGGGAATTCTTCTGTTTTAATGAGCTCCGACACCAAACAAGACCAACTGTGGTTGGTCCGAACTAGACCAAATCTGAACTAGACCAAATCTGAAAACAATCATAGACGTCTATGTTTCACATGTTTGGACAATCAAAGTAAAGCACAGTAGAGCTCAGTAGAGTACAGTACAGTACAGCATAGTACAGTATAGTTCAGTACATTAGAGGTCAATACAGTACAGTAGAGTACAATAAAGTTAAGTATAGTTCAGAACATTATAGTGTACTAAACTCTAGTGTGCTCCATTGTGCTCCATTGTGTACTGTACTCTACTCTATTCTACTCAACTGTACAAAACAATAGGTTACTCTACTTTTCATTACTGTGCTGTACAGTGCTGTCCAACTTGTGAAACATAGACGCCAGTTTGGTAACTGAATTTCGAGTTTTAATTACTTAATAATTCATAGCTGACTTCTCAGACCATGATACCTCCTCTGGGAAGTTTGAATACATTTGTTTTTGTTTACTTGATGCAATGATGGTTATGCTTTCTGACTCTGCTTCCTTGAGTTTAGTGCAACATCTAAAGTAGAACTTGGTTGATATGATGGTTAAGAAAGTGTAAGAAATGGGTCAAGTGAGCTCCATGCAGAATTGAGAGAAATGTCATGTGCCTCTTGTTTGTTTCTATGGCCTCCTTGCAATATCCTATATCATATGTGAGCACCTACTGTATGGTACTTCATATAGCCTGCTCTTTGTTTTACATTATATTGGCTGAGTGAGATGGGTTGTGCTCAACCCACGCCTAAATGAACAGACTTCAGCTATGTAGCATAGCTTGGAGCTGCTTGGATAGGCTACTCAACTCATTCAGAGATTAATTAATGAAAAAATCTTCGATTGCAACCTGATTCACTTTTTGGGATTATATAGAGAATACGCCTAATGACGCCCTATTTTATCCAGCTATATATGGATTTCAATGGCATCCAAATAGGAGCCAGCGCGATTTCCTGTTAGTCCAATCTAGATGCGATGTGTTGAATTCCGTAATGAAGTCAGCACATGTCACTATTGTAAATTACGGAACGCAATGATTCTGCTGTGGTCGATTTACTCGCCGCGGTAGTTTGTAGGCGCATCACCAAAGCGCTCAACTGAGGATCCCAGCCACTGACTAGTGCAATTTCTGTCCACCGGCTATATTACCACAAGAACATTTACAAAGTATTTTCGATTTTTTTATTGGCAATTTTGTGGAAGGAGACAGTATTATTTTGTGGACAGTATTATTTTGGTGGAAAGTGAACAAAACTAAAGGGATGACTGAACACTTGTAAGGTAAGTAATTCCAAAAGACTCACATTGTTATTTTTATTCTATACTTCTCTTTGTGGAGAACTAATAAGAATTTTGACAAAATATTGACATGAATGTGAAATTTAGTCAAGGGTAGATATTACATTTCTGGTTACAATGTTGTACTGTCACGCTGGTATAAAGGATTTGGAGACAGGCGCCGGAATACACAATATGGGGTTTTAAAACACCCAAAACAAACACGTATACAAAAACCCTGGGCTGTACCCAAGCGAAAGAGCGAGGGTAACCTCGTTGAACGACACCCGTAAAGCACGTAGCATAACAGCGGCACCAACACATAGGTACTCACACGACCAACGGACATGGGAACAATAATCGACAGGACAATGGTGAACAATGGGCACACTTATACAATTACTAAACAACTGGGAATAGGGACCAGGTGTGCGTAATGACAGTTCCGGAGGGATCCGTGACATGTACAGTAGGCCTAGCCTACGCCTAGATCAGACCGACAGGGAGTGCGTTTTGGTACACCAGAACATTCATTTCCAATGGACCACTGCGTTTGCCTTGCAGAATTGCGTTGCAGAGGGAGTTGCAGTGTGTTCTGTGTTCTGTGTGATGCATATACATCAACTTGTATGCATGGACGTGATAGAAATAGTAGCAAAAGGTGAATGTTCAACTTTTGTTGCACACATATCCAGTAACAATTTTGAATTACATAATGGAAAAGTTTGACTGATATTTTATTAAGCAGCGTTGATGCAATTGTTTTGTCAGTCTGATCGAGGAATATCATTGCTCAATGCGCTGTCAAGAAGCAAGGAATGTGTTGCATCGATTTAGGCTACATCATTATCACTTCTGCAACTATCTCTAGGTAGCCTAATAAACCATATGAGAGCAAACAAGGCATTTTATAGGCTATAAGCAACTATAGTATATCCATTGGGATTTATGTCATCGTGCATAGGACTATCCCACTGGGCACAGACATCAGTTCAATGTCTAGTTTTGGTTGAGTTGTTTAACTAATGAGAATTTAGCATGAAATCAACAACAAATGTCACCACATCATTGGATTTAAGTTAAAAGTTGGCCCAAAAAAACATGAAATGACCTTACATTGATGACTGATTGTCAAACAAATCACTTCAAAAAGTAAGCTACCTGTGCATGTTCATACACTCCAAAATAGTATCCAAACAGTGTATTGTGCACCAGCCTTTTGATGAATGGAAAGTCACATCTGTTACAAAACAGCAATTGTCATTAGGTCTACACTCCTCTGGCCTGAATTAATTAATGCGTCTCGCTGACAAATTACCTTTTTTATAGAAAGAAAAACCTGAAAAGGGGCAATCCATCCACCGTATCACAACAAAAGAATCACGCTACACGTTAGCACCTTCGTTCTGATACTGCTTGGAAAAGCAACGCAGAAGTTGGAGAAATCCAACGCGTGAGATTCACTGCATGCACTGCAACCTACTCCAGCAGATGAGTTGCAGCGGTGCAGAATCCCTCCCATTGAAATTAATGGACTTCCACCGGAACACATACAGTTTTACGCAGTTGGTGTGCTTGAGGCTTATACATAATGCATGCATGCATAATACATTGCAGATGGAAGACCAAGGCCTAAAGTACATGATGTATGCAGTGCACATATGACTCTGGAGGAAAAGTTGATGCAGAGCTGCAGGCTCATATTTGGAGATAGTTAAAACAGCACTTTTTATTTACTTATCGGCTGTGGCCACAGACACAAATCTGATTAGATAATGCTCACTCATATCTACATTTTCGTTTATCTTCAGAAAATATCTGAACCGAGGAAATTGCATCGTTTGTAACAATCTAGCATTAGTGAGATGTGAATATATCTTAAAATATTTTAAGTTGTATATAAAAGAGTTTAATGTAAAGGGTTTGCATTCCAAATCGCATTCTCTTGCTGAGAACAGAGAAATGTGTCATAGTACACAAGTAGACAAGTTTTGGGCTAAGATACATTCGATTTCCAATGCAATATCTCCAGCAAAGGGTTCAGGGAACTTGACAAAAACGACTTTCCTATTTGCATATCACACATACATTTCTCCCATGTATTTATTTCTGCCGTTTATGTACACGTGCAGAAGCATCAAAGGGAAAGTGGAAGTGTAGTCATTATACTCGTGAAAAGCTTGGCCTTTCAGATTGCTGCATCAGCCACAATCAACATTCAGAATCTTCATGTCAATATACGAAGTCATCCCTCTCCTCCCCATTAAAATGCAGCCCTATCAATTATGTTTTTCCACTTATTCTACTTGTAAAAAGATCAAATTGTATGAAAATCAATGATAATCCACCTCACAGAAGATCATTGGACCTGACGTTCGATAGACCACAATACTCTCAAACAGAGTAGTCATTCCCTCCGCAAGGCAATCAAATAAGCAAAATGTCAGTATAGAGACAAAGTCGCAATTCAACAGCTCAGACACGAGACGTATGTGGCAGGGTCTACAGACAGGGTTTACATCACGGACAATCACCGACTTCCAGACAAACTAAACACCTTATTTGCCTGCTTTGAGGATAATACAGTGCCACCGACGCGGCCCGCTACCAAGGACTGTGGGTTCTCCTTCTCCGTGGCCAACGTGAGTAAGACATTTAAACGTGTTAACCCTCGACAGGTTGCTGGCCCAGACGGCATCCCTAGCCACATCCTCAGAGCATGCGCAGAACAGCTGGCTGGTGTGTATACGGACATATTCAATCTCTCCCTATCCCAGTCTGCTGTCCCCACATGCTTCAAGATGTCCACCATTGTTCCTGTACCCAGGAATGCAAAGGTAACTGAACTAAATGACTATCGCCCTGCTGCAGTCACTTCTGTCATCATGAAGTGCTTTGAGAGACTAGTCAAGGATCGTATCACCTCCACCTTACCTGACATCCCACTTAAATTTGCTTACTGCCCCAATAGGTCCACTGACGATACAATCGCCATCACACTGCACACTGCCCTATCCCATCTGGACAAGAGGTGTGTGCTCAGCCCCCTCCTGTAATCCCTGTTCACCCATGACTGCATGGCCATGCACACCTCCAACTCAATCAACAAGTTTGCAAACGACACAACTCACTCAACGTCAAAGGAGATTATCGTGGACGTCAGGAAACAGCAGAGGGCCCCCTATCCACATTGACGGGACAGCAGTGGAGAAGGTGGACAGTTCCTCGGCATACATATCACTGACAAACTGAAATGGTCCACCCACACAGACAGTGTGGTGAAGAAGGTGCAACAGCGCCTCTTCATCCTCAGGAGGCTGAAGAAATTTGTCTTGTCACCAAAAACACTCACAAAGTTTTATAGATGCACAACTGAGAGCATCCTGTTGGGCTGCATCACCGCCTGGTACGGCAACTGTACCGCCCACAACCGCAGGGCTCTCCAGAGTGTGGTGCGGTCTGCACAACGCATCACTGGGGCAAACTACCTGCCCTCCAGGACACCAGAAGCTGTTTTTCAATCTCAAGGCCATCAGACTGTTAAATCCCTCTGAAACATCCTGCTTTAAAATAATTGATGTGCCGACTGCCCTCAGTCTGTAGTGTCTACCCCCTAGATTAAAGCTCTCATATGCAGTAGCCTAGTTTAACAGTGAAAGGGAGGTTCATGAAAGATTTTTTCAAATATAACCACTGGGAAGAACTAAGGTTTGAATACAACATAGCATTTGTATTTGTTCTAAAAATCAGTTGTCTTCGCTTAGGTCACATTGGAAAATATGTCATTGGACTTGTGTCCCTTCTTTGTTGAATAGCTCCTTAAAGAGACATTATTTTCTCACAGAGGTTGAATGATTTCTCAGGTCTGCATGACAAACTGTGGATGCGCTATAGATGTTTGTAACCATAAACAAACAATGCACTAAAATTGTTAATTTCAACACACTCCATTGATCGTGGACTACAGGAAATGTAGGACCATGCATGCTCCCATCCACATAAACGGGGCTTTAGTGAAGCAGATCGAGAGCTTCAAGTTCCTCGGTGTCCACATCACAATGGACCTATCATGGTCCAAACACACCAACACAGTTGTGAAGAGGGCAGATCCCTCTTGGGATCTGAAAAGATTTGGCATGGGCCCTCAGGTCCTCAAAAAATTCTACAGCTACACCATTGAGAGCATCCGGACTGGCTGCATCACCGCCTGGTAACTGCTCGGCATCCGACCGCAAGGCGCTGCATAGTGTAGTGCGTACAGCCCAGTATCACTGGGGTTGAGCTCCCTGCCATCCACAACCTCTATATCAGGTGGTGTCAGGCCCGCAAAATGCTACCGCATGGCAAGCAGTACCGAAGCACCAAGTCTGGGACTAAAAGGCTCCTGGACAGCTTCTACCCCCAAGCGATAAGTCTGCTGAACAGTTAATCAGATGGCTAGCAGGACTATTTACACTGACCCCCTTTTTTTCCATATCTCTATGCACCACTCACAAAACGTCTCTACCCACCAACATCACACACCACACACACACACCCCTACACACACACACCACACACACACACCACACACACAACACACACACACACACACACACACACACACGACACACACACACACCACACACACACACAGACACAGACACACACACACACAACACACACACAACCACACTGAACACACCACAACACACACACACACACACACACACCACACACACACACACACAACCACACACACCACACACACACACACACACACACACAGCACACACACACACACACACACACACACACACACACACACACACACACACACACGACACACACACACCACACTACACACACACACACACACACACACACACACACACACCGCACACACACACACCACACACACACACCACACCACCACACACACAACACACACACACACACACACACAACACACACACCACACACACACGTACTAACACTACACTAACACTGCAACACACACCAAACTACCACCGAACCACCACACACACACACCCACCACCACACCACAACCACACATCACACAACACACACACACACCCACACACAGCACAACACACACACACACACACACTCTTTCACACAGTATTCAGACCCCTTGATTTATTCCACATTTTGTTACTTTGCATAAAATTTAGCAAATTTATTAAAAAGAAAAAACTGAAATATAATTTTCACATAAGTATTCAGACCCTTTACTCAGTACTTTGTTGAAGCACCTTTGGCAGCGATAACAGCCTCTAGTCTTCTTGGCTATGACGCTACAAGCTTGGCACACCTGTATTTGGGGAGTTTCTCCATTCTTCTCTGCAGATCCTCTCAAGCTCTGTCAGGTTGGATGGGGAGCGTCGCTGCAAAGCTGCAGGCCTCCAGAGATGTTCGATCGAGTTCAAGTCCGGACTGCCACCACAATGCTTCACCGTAGGTATGGTGCCAGGTTTCCTCAAGACGTGACATTTGGCATTCAGGCCAAAGAGTTCAATCTTGGTTTCATCAGACCAGAGAATCTCGTTTCTCATGGTCTGAGAGTCGTTTAGGTGCCTTTTGGCAAACTCCAAGCGGGCTGTCATGTGCCTTCTACTGAGGAGTGGCTTCCATCTGGCCACTCTACCATAAACGCCTGACTGGTGGAGTGCTGCAGAGATGGTTGTCCCTCTGGAAGGTTCTCCCATCTCCACTGAGGAACTCTGGAGCTCTGTCAGAGTGACCACTGGGTTCTTGGTCACCTCCCTGACCAAGGCCCTTCTCCCCCGATTGCTCAGTTTGGCCGTGCGACCAGCTTTAGGAAGAGTCTTGGTGGTTCCAAACTCCAAATTTAAGAATGACGGAGGCCACTGTGTTCTTGGGGACCTTCAATGCTGCAGAAATTTTTGGTACCCTTCCCCAGATCTGTGCCTCGAGCCAATCCTGTCTCGGGGCTCTACGGCTCTACCTCATTCCTTGGTTTTTGCTCTGACATGCACTGTCAACTGTGGGACCTTATATAGACAGGTGTGTGCCTTTACAAATCCTGTCCAATCAATTGAGTTTACCACAGATGGACTCCAATCAAGTTGTAGAAACATCTCAAGGATGATCAATGGAATCAGGATGCACCTGAGCTCAATTTCGAGTCTCATAGCAAAGGGTCTGAATACTTATGTAAATAAGGTATTTCTGTTGATTATTTTCATAAATTAGCAAAAAATTGTAAAAACCTGTTTTCACTTTGTCATTATGGGGTATTGTGTGTAGATTGATGAGGGGGAAAATTATTTAATCATTTTTAGAATAAGGCTGTAACGTGACAAAATGTGGAAAAAGTCAAGGGGTCTGAATACTTTCCGAATGCACTGTACGCTGCTGCTACTCTTGTCACGCCCTGACCTTAGAGACCTTAGAGATGACCTTAGAGGTGTGACTCGGGTGGGAAAATCTATGTTTTCTTTGTTGTTTTGCCGTGTGCGGTTCCCAATCAGAGGCAGCTGTCTATCGTTGTCTCTAATTGGGGATCATATATAAGTTGTCATTTTCCGTTTGGGTTTTGTGGGGTGTTGTTTTCTGTTTAGGTTGTTTCCCTGACAGAACTGTGCGCTTTCGTTTTCTCCGTTTGTCATTTTGTGAACATTAAATCATGAACACTGTCCACGCTGCGCTTTGGTCTCATTCCGACGACGAACGTTACAACTCTGTTGTCTATCCGGATTGCCTAGTCACTTTTACCCCTACCTACAGTACACGTGCTGTACATATTACCTAATCTACCTCATATCCCTTCACATTGACTCGGTACCACTACTCCTTGTACTGTATAAAGCCTTGTTATTGTTATTTTATTGTGTTCATATTTAAACATTTTATTTAGCACATAAAAAAAATGACAAAAACTTTAAAACTTTGAATTGTTGGGAGAGAGCTTGTAAGTAAGCATTTCACGGTAAAGTCTACACCTGTTGTATTTGGCGCATGTGACAAATAACATTTCATTTGATTTATTTTTCTATTATACTCCGCAGTATTTGTATTTGTAATGATGTTTGACCGAATTCTCAAAGCCCGTCACAGTCAATACTAAGTCATGTGATTCACTAGATTTGATTAAACATCAACAATACAAGTCCTTATTATTTTTTGGAACACCAACAATCATCTGTAACTTCAAGTCAAGAAATGTATAGAGCAGGCAGGCAAGCGGAGAAAAGTCCACAAGGCACATTTTACTAACATGGTCTTAACTTGTAAGCTCTGCATGGAATATTATAGCATTATTCATGAATTTAATGTATTAAAGCAAAACAAATGTATTTCAAGTCAGCCACAGTAGCCTACAGGGGGTGAGAGCACCAAGTTGACTGTCTTAAGTTATTTCATATATTTACTTAACCTTATATCATTATCATTCCCTTGAAGACATGTGCATTTGCTGTCAGACTGAATGTCTCACTTTTTTTATGGTGCTAGATTCTGCTACCACCTTTCTTGAGGTCATACAGTTCTTTATCGGGATGTTCTCTCTTTTTAATATGTTCATTGGAATATCTTCTATAGAAGAAGTCCTGCTGTACAGAGTCAGACCCTTCTGCCTTGGCATGGACTGCTCATCACTGATTCAAATAAACAGACAGTTTCCCAAGAAGTATTACACATACTATATGTACTATATGGTATCATTATACACTGTCGGAAATGTTTATATCTACCCTGCATCTCTACCACGTATGGCCATTCATCTCCAAACAGAATTTCAAGTTACATTTTAGTTACACTCAAACAGTTCCAGTAATTATTATTTCAATAGTGGCACACACGTCTTTTAGCCATACAAAAGGATTGTGTGACACCCAGATATTTCTTTACAGTTAATTAACTATTCATTCAACTTTTACATTATAGTCATTTAGCAGATGCTCTTATCCAGAGCGACTTACAATAGTGATTATATACATTTTCATACTGGTCCACCATGGGAATCAAACCAACAACCAGGGTGCCCTGGTGTTTCAAGCGCCATGCTCTACCAACTGAGCCACACAGTTAATTATATTGTGTGGTTGTTTTGTGGTGTCTCTCGGAGTCGTCAAAAATACTGAAGTTTTAGGACCTGCCGGTGTTTTACACGTGATTGACAGACGTTGGGCGTACATTGGGGGGAGCCATAATAATCTGATACTGGAAGCATCCCCTAAAGGGGATTCTGAAATCCTTTTTTCTGAAATGATTTGTTTTAAAAGCTTCTTTTTTTTAAAGAAACCAAATATTACCAACGTGACTGTTCACAGATCTCCTCATGTGTCACTGACTCATTTTATGTAGGCCTACACCATGACTTGTCAAATACTAAGAGCATAATAAAGTGAGAGATGATGTGACTGTGCAAACTTCTGTTAGAATGTTTTAGTATTCTTCAGAGAGTGTGGTACCTAGGCTGAATTGCAGAAAACTGCACTGCTGGAAACCTGGAGCAAGGAAAAAATAACATTCTCCTCGCATATTGTGATTTTGTTTAATCTGGTCGACTTTGATGAAGTGTTTTGACACTGACAAAAACTATTTTGGGGTGTGCAATGTTGTAGCTTCGACACAATGGCGGAATGATTGGCTCGCACCTGGCCTTCAGAGTTATAGAAAAAGTTAACCTTTTGTCTGACTTGTTGGGAAAGGTCAGCTGTAAATGGACGATTGCTTTGTGAGATGAAGTAGATTTTTAAGGCAGAAGTGCCCACTCAGAATTGCCTGGCTGGCTGCTGGTTCTCATAGCTGAGACACACCTTCAGAGGTTGAGGGTGTCTGTCACAGGATTCACTGCACTGATACTGGCCACAACAAACAAACTCCCCAGTCCACACGTACAGTGCCTAGTGAAAGTCTACACACCCCTTGCGCAGTCTTCACATTTGCCTACCGATGTACATAACCTACTCCACATTTCTAAATTGAACGAAAAACTATAGAACATTTTCCAAATGAATGAGATAAAAAAGTATTGATTGTGTATGTCTTCACACCCCAGAGTTAATACTTGGTGGAAGCACCTTTGGCAGCCATTACAGTTGTGAAACATTTTAAAAAGATTCTACCAACTTTGCACAACTGCTAAGGAAATATTACTAAAAACATTGTCAACATTGCTCATGCTCAGTAAATTTGTTTGTGAGTCACTGATGGACAGCAATATTCAAACATTGTCTCTGATTGTCGAGCAGATTTAAGTCAGGACTGAGACTGGACCATTCAGGAACACTCAACACCTATTGGAAGGCCATTCTGTGTTTGGCATTAAAATGTGTGTAATTGTCCCTCTGAAAAACACAACTCTATCGCAGGGTTAGGGATTTAGAAGACTATGGCAGGGTTAGGGATTTAGAAGACTATGGCAGGGTTAGGGATTTAGAAGACTATGGCAGGGTTAGGTATTTAGAAGACTTGGCAGGGTTAGGTCTTTAGACGATGTGCAGGGTTAGGTATTTAGAAGACTGTGGCAAGGGTTAGGTTATTAGAAGACTGATGGCAGGGTTAGGTATTTAGAAGATATGGCAGGGTTGGTATTTAGAAACATGTCGCAAGGGGTATAGGTATTTAGAAGATATGGCAGGGTTAGGTATTTAAAGACTATGGCAGGGTTAGGTATTAGAGACTATGGCAGGGTTAGGTATTAGAAACTATGGGCAAGAGTTGTAATTTAGAAGACTATGGCAGGGTTTAGGTATTTTAGAAGACTATGGCAGGGTTAGGTATTTAGAAGACTATGGCAGGGTAAGGTATTTAGAAGACTATAGATCTGAGAGACTAATCAGGGTATGTTAGAAAGACTATGGCAGGTTAGGTATTCAGAAGACTATGCAGGGTTAGGTTATTTAGAAGACTTGGCAAGGGTTAGGTATTGTAGAAGACTATGGCAGGGTTAGAGTGGGTTAATTTTAGAAGACTATTGGCAGGGTTAAGGATTGGTTTAGAAGACTATGGCAGGGTTAGGTTATTTAGAAGACTATGCAGAGGTTAAGGTATTTAGAGATAGGCAGGGTTATGGGATTTAAGAAGACTAATGGCAGGGTATGGTATTTAGAAGATAAGTGGCAGGGTTCGGGTATTTAGAAGCACTAATGCGCAGGTGTAGGTATTTCAGAAAGACTATGGCAGGCGTTAGGTATTTAGAATATGAGTTTAGCGTATTTAGAGACAGGCAGTTAGGTATTTAGAAGACATGGCCATGGATTCAGCTGGGCAATTAGGTATTTAGAAGATAAGTGACAAGGTTTGGTATTTAGAAGACACTATGGGCAGGTGTGTATAGAAGAGTGCCGGTGTTAGGTATTAAAAGACTATGGCAGGGTTAGGGTATTTAGAAGACTGTGCAGGGATTTGGTATTTAGAAGACATGGCATGGGTTAGGTATTTAGAGACTTGGGCAGGGTTTAGGTATTTAGGAAGACTAATGGCAGGGTTAGGTCATTTAGAAGAACTAGTGGGCAGGTTTGGTATTTAGAAGACTATGCAGGGTTAGCGGTATTTAGAAGCATAGTGGCAGGGTTAGGTATTAGAAGACTATGGCAGGTTAGGGATTTAGAAGAGCTATGGCAGGGTGTGGGTATTAGAAGACTATGGCAGGGTAGGTATTTTAAGCAAGACTGTGGCAGGGTTCGGTATGTTGAAAGACTATGCAGGGTTAGGTATTTAGAAGACATGTGGCAGGGTTAGGTATTTTAGCAGACTAATGGCAGGGTTAGGTATTTAGAAGACTATGGCAGGGTTAGGTATTTAGAAGATCTATGGCAGGGAGGTATCTTAGAAGACTATGGCCAGGGTTAGGATTTAGAAGACTTATGGCAGGTTTGGTATTAGAAGACTATGGCAGGGTTAGGTATTTTAGAGCATAATGGCAGGGTTAGGTATTTAGAAGACTATGGCAGGGTTTAAGGTATTTAGAAGACTGTGGCAGGGTTAGGTATTTAGAAGACTGTGGCAGGGTTAGGTATTTAGAAGACTGTGGCAGGGTTAGGTATTCAGAAGACTTTGGCAGGGTTAGGTATTTAGAAGACTGTGGCAGGGTTTTTATCCGGGCTTTGCTCCTTTTGTATTTATTTTCATCATGACAAACTCTCCAGTCCCTGCTGATGACAAGCATACCCATAAAATGATGCTGCCACCACAATACTTGACTTAGGCTATACGCTTTAGGCTACAGATGAAAAAAGGTATGATGAACTTCACAGGGATGAAAGTGCATGGTATGAGTTTGATGCTCCTTTCCAATAAAATGTCAAGGGTCTTATTCTGGTGACATGATGATCGATGCTTGGCTGCCATTTGACAAAAAAAAATGTTATCTAGCTCTTTTGTCCATAATAATATCATCATGTAGGCTATACCTGCATATATATCTGCCAGCTGGCTGTTGGCTAGAGTGAATGTGCCAAGACTAGAGTGGGCACATTCTCTATATAATGTTAAAAAAAAATTGTGACAAAACCATCAGTAGAGTTGAAAATGCGAAGGAAACCCATTTAACTTGTAATTTTTATTCGGTGTATGGGAATTTACTGTAAAAGCAATTTTTATGTGCACTACCTCATCACCCACAGCCTTTCATCCACAATATGTCAATTTGATGAAAACACATCTCTGGTGGGAAAATGTGCATATTGTTTTTGTGCGGATTTTAGAATATTCAAATGAAAATATGTAACCAATTGGATGGGAACTTAGCTTAATGACTCCCAAGCAAATTTATTGAGCTTGAGCAATTTTAACAAAAACAATGGATAAATGTTTCCCTAACAGTTGGGCAAAGTTGTTAGAATCATATTCAAAAATGTTCACAGCTGTAATGGCTGCTGAAGGTGCTTCCACCTAGCATTGTCTCTGGGGTGTGAAGACATGCAATCATACATGCAATTTTTTGGGGTGGGAAAATGTTATTGACATTTTTTTAACTTTTAAAATGTGGAGTAGGTTGTGTAGATCGGTAGGTGAAAAATCCAATCAATTCCCTTTTGAGATTTAATTTGAAGGCAGATAAATGTGAAGGCTGTGCAAAGCGTGTGTCACAACTCCTGCCGAAGGTGGCTCCCCTTCCTGTTCGGGTGGCGCTCGGCGGTCGTCGTCACCGGCCTACTAGCTGCCACTGATCCCTTTTTCCTCTTTTATGTTTATTGGTTTCACCTGTGGGTAGTTTAGGCTGATTGGTTGGGCTTTATTTACCAGCCGGCCCGCCTGCTGGTTGTGCGGGATTATTTTCGATGTACATGTTGTCCGTCACGGTTGTCCGTCACGGTTGTCCGTCACGGTTGTCCGTCACGGTTGTCCGTCACGGTTGTCCGTGTGTTTGGGTTTTAATGGACTGTTTAAGTCCCCCTTGTTTGGAGCATTTGTTTTCGTCGGCGTCTGTTCACTGTTGTGGTGAAATAAAGTAACGCTACCCTGAACTCTCTGTTTCCTGCGCCTGACTTCTTCCCCACTACACCCCGGGTGTTAAAGCGTGTGTAGACTTTCAATTAGCTAGGCTAACTGTTTATGTTGGATGTGGTGCAGTGGTTCTGCAGCAAGGCTCTGGATCTATAGCTAGTTTATGGGGTCTGTTAAGATGCTGGTGAGCTTGGATGTTTATGTAGGTGGCACAGATGAATTATGATTATGGTGATGAAGATAGAGAAAGAGTTGTTGTTGATGATGAAGATAATGATTGATTTGATGTAACAAATGTGAAGAAAAACCATGTTGACAGGTCAGGTTCAAGCCATCAATCTTGTGCCAGGGGTAATTGTTTGCCAACTATTCTTCTCTTTTGAACATTAGCCTGGAGTAAGAATATTTTAACTAAAACACTAAACATTTTTATAATCAGTTTTAGATGTTAATTTAGTCTCTGGCTAAAGTTATGTGCTTCTTAGTTTAGATTGAATTTCCAAGAAAGGGTCAGTCTAACCCTTGCTGCTGTGTGGCTTGATTGCACTTTCTAGAAAACAGGTGACAGAAACAAACCTACCTGTCCAGTCTCTCCAGAATTCTGAGTTCACAATTTTTTGGGTTGCAAAATCAACAATTTCCTGCATATCAGAGGAGACTGGTGGGATGCGCTATAGGAGGAGGGGCTCAATGTAATGGCTGGAATGGAATTCATGTAATGGAGTCAAACATGTGGTTTCCATGTGTTTGTGTTTGATACCTTCCATTTATTCCATTCCAGCTATTACAATGAACCGGTCCTCCTTTATCTCCTCCAACCAGCTTCCACTACTGCATATTCTGCGAGGGCTTGCAAATTTGACCAATCACTGCGCTATTTCCGCATAAAACAGTCAAACCCATCACCGTAGTATAAAAATGGGGCTCAATATTTCAACCTGTCCCCGCACATTTACCACATAATATGGTTCAGTCAAGTCACACGTCAACTAACCTTTTCCCTTGTCAGCGCATTTTTGTGACAAAATGTCAGAATTGCTGCAGAAAAATATCACCTAAAATCTTTGCAAAATCTTGGAGATCTGAAAGCATGTGTCACCAATACAAATGTATTTCTGACTGTTTCAGTGTGGACACATTGTATTGAACATGTTAATTTTGTTTTGGCTGCCCAGGAAGCGGTTGACACCTAAGCATGGCTCTTACGGGGAATGAGACCTCAGCTTGCCCCGATTATGTCCCCCATTACCTCCTGGTGGGTGATCCATTTGCCTCCAAGCTGTCCAAGGAGGCTGACATCGTGGCTGCCTTCTACATCTGCATCATAGGTAAGTGTCAATAAAGTATAGAGAGGTACACTGCATAGGGAAGTAGATTAATCAATACACTCCCTCATATCCTCTGCTCCACCATCTCTCTTGAGGCATAGCCTAACCATTCTTCACAATAAGGAGCAATTCTGATTCGATTACGTTTGCATTCAATTCTGATTCATCAAGGTTGTTCATTGATGTAAGAAGATTCTAAATGTATTTGAAAAGGGTTTTGAATAGAAGGTCAATAACTCATCCCATACTGTAAAATATGGTGGTGAATCTTTGATGTTATGAGGCTATTTTGCTTCCACTGGTCCTGGGGCCCTTGCTAAGATAAGTTGCATAATCATGAACTTTACCAAGTACCAGGACATTTCAGCCGTAAACCTGGTTGTCTCTACCAGGAGGCTGAAACTTGGCCGCAAGTGAATCTTCCATCATGACAATAACCCCAAGCATTCATCAAAATCCACAAAGAAATTATTAATTGACCACAAAATCAACACTTTGCATCTCAGTCTCCGGACTTGAACCCCATTGAAAACCTGTGGTTTGGATTGAAGAGGCCAGTCTATAAACGCAGATGAAGGACATCAAGGATCTGGAGGAATGGTCTAAGATCCCTCCCAATATGTTCTCCAATCTCATAAAACATTTTAGGAAAATGCTCAAAGGTTTTTTGTGTGTTTGTTTTACTACTTGTTAAACAAATTCTCTTTCTCTGAGCAATAAAATAATATATATTTTCAATTTTTTGAGCAGACAATATAGCTCACTATTGTATTATTTATTTTAGAGTCTTTTTTGCTCATCTTTATCAAGGGTGCCAATAATGATGAATCCACTGTACATCCTACTTTGAAAATGCAGCTCTGCATCGGCATTTTAATGTCGACACGATCTTAACCCCCAGAATAGCTTTAGGGATGAAAAATGTGAATTCAAGGAAGTTCCATCTCTTTTGTCCTCATGTTGGGGTTTTCTGCTGTACAGTGCCTTGCAAAAGTATTCATCCCCCTTGGCGTTTTTCCTATTTTGTTGGATTTCAACCTGTAATTTAAAGGGATTTTTATTTGGACTTCATGTAATGGACATGCATAAAATAGTTCAAATTGGTGAAGTGAAATGAAAAAAAATTGTTGTTTAAAAAAATTATACAAAATAAAAAACGGAAAAGTGATGCATGCATATGTATTCACCCCCTTTGCTATAAAGCCCCTAAATAAGATCTGCTGCAACCAATGACCTTCAGAAGTTGCATAATTAGTTAAATAAAGTCCACCTGTGTGCAATCTAAGTGTCACATGATCTGTCACATGATCTCAGTGTATATATACACCTGTTCTGAAAGGCCCCAGAGTCTGCAACATCACTAAGCAAGGGGCACCACCAAGCAAGCGGCACCATGAAGACCAAGGAGCTCCCCAAACAGGTCAGGGACAAAGTTGTGGAGGAGTACAGATCAGGGTTGGGTTATAAAAAAATATCAGAAACTTTGAACATCCCACAGAGCTCCATTAAATTCATTATTTAAAAAATGGAGAGAATATGGCACCACAACAAACCTGCCAAGAGAGGGCCACCCACCAAAACTCACAGACCAGGCAAGGAGGGCATTAATCGGAGGGGAAACAAAGAGACCAAAAATAACCCTGAAGGAGCTGCAAAGCTCCACAGTGGAGATTGGAGTATCTGTCCATGGGACCACTTTAAGCTGTACACTCCACAGAGCTGGGCTTTACGGAAGAGTGGCCAGAAAAAAATAAGCAAACACGTTTGGTGTTCCCCAAAAGGCATGTGGGAGACTCCCCAAACATATGGAAGAAGGTACTCTGGTCAAATGAGACTAAAATGTTGCTTTTTGGCCATCAAGAAAACGCTGTCTGGTGCAAACCCAACACCTCTCATCACGTCGAGAACACCATCCCCACAGTGAAGCATAGTGGTGGCAGCATCATGCTGTGGGGATGTTTAATCATCGGCAGGGACTGGGAAACTGGTCAGAATTGAGGGAATGATGGATGGCGCTAAATATAGGGAAATTCTTGAGGCAAACCTGTTTCAGTCTTCCAGAGATTTGAGACTGGGATGGAGGTTCACCTTCCAGCAGAACAATGACCCTAAGCATACTGCTAAATCAACACTATCACACAATATATTGGATTGGCCTAGTCAAAGCCCAGACCTCAATCCAATTGAGAATCTGTGGTATGACTTAAAGATTGCTGTACACCAGCGGAACCCATCCAACTTGAAGGAGCTGGAAAAGTTTTGCCTTGAAGAATGGCCAAAAATCCCAGTGGCTAGATGTGCCAAGCTTATAGAGACATACCCCAAGAGACTTGCAGCTGTAATTGCTTCAAAATGTGTCTCCCAAAATTGGTGTGAGTAGTTATGCACGCTCAAGTTATTTTTTTTTGGTCTTATTTCTTGTTTGTTTCATAAAAAGTATTTTGCATCTTCAAAATGGTAGGCATGTTGTGTAAATCAAATGATACAACCCCCCCCCCCCCCCAAAATCTATTTTAATTCCAGGTTGTAAGTCAACAAAATATGAAAAAATACCAAGGGGGTGAATAGTTTTGCAAGCCACTGTACATGCCGATGTGTATCCATGACTGAACTGTGCATTTACAGTGACTCAAATCAAGTGAGTGGATAAACACACAAATAGATTGATTTATAGAAAGATACAGTTATGCAAACTCTGTCCCTGTGCTATGCTCACCTTTATGTATGTACAACATTGGGGCAACTCAGGATTTATTTTCCGGTCTGTCAGATGATCTATTTCTCTACTTGAGGCTGTGTACCTGTCACTAATATTTTCCTGTTATTTCATCTCGCGACAACTGTGTGTGTTCAGATTGTTTTTCGTAACAACTCAGTATTTGTATTTTACACTGTGCTGAGCCATTTGCAAACCATGTAATGCCCTGTTTAGTCTAACTAATGTCCTGACCCAACAAACCAATGGCAGTGAAGATGTCTCATGCGTGGGTCTCATGCATTTTGACGCGGCTATTCAGTGAGATATATGGATACTGTGGTGTCTGTCTATTAATTGATTAATGTCCTCTCCGAGAGGACACACTCTATAGGTTACCAAATTAATTTAGGATTAATTCGATCCATTCACTGTGTGTTTGGTGTGTTTTCAGAATGTATAAACATGCTTTCACGTGTTTGGTTTAGCTTCTGTTGTTTGAGCGACTTCAAACTCTGCTTGAATTCCTCCATTGAGATCCTAACTTTGTGTCTACGGTATGCTGGTAATTTAACCAAGTGACTGGAATTTTTGGTAATTTGGGTAATTAACAGAAAATCTATGACGATCTTTGTCAACTTTGGTAATTTATTCTTGAATAAGTGTAGAAAAAAATATGAATACATAGTATTAATGTATTATATCTGTGTCCATTGTCCATGAGTTTCCAGTAGATAGACCATATGATTCAAGAGAAAATAGCCTAATTAATGAAAAAAGCATATATACAACAATGGCAATTAACTCTGCAAATCTTCCAACTATTCACTTTTTTCACAACTGCAACCAGTTTGATGCCAAAACATTGACAACAAATACATATTAACATTGTAAAATAAATAAAACTTTGTAAAAAATATATATAGAGGATATTTGATGCTGAGACAAATGGTATTCACGAAGATTATGGTTTATATTTTGGCTAATGTTTTACACCTTTGTATATATTGTATATATTTGCCATGTGATGAGGCCACATAGGGCCATAGATACTCAAAGTACTCAAAAGTGCCACTAAATGTTTTGTAATATATTACATAAAGTTTCCAGTAATATACTGTACCCTCTCTTTTTGAACCCTAGCTGTGCTTCAGGTTTGTGGCGATGGGAAAGAGAGAGAGGCAGGCAGCAGTGAACGGGGACATCCAAGTGTCTTCTACAGAGAGAAAGAAAATGTTTTGACATCAAAGTGATGAGGTTAACAAGGACGTACAGTAAATGACATACAAGATCAGGTCTGCTTGGAATTTCCTGCTGACCTCCCAGTACCACGAAACAAGTTCAGGACATTCAAATGAACATGAGCCAAATACAACATGAGCCAAATACAATCTCACCTTACCAGGAAATGCTTACATGCAAGCCCTTAACCAACAATGCAGTTTTAAGAAAATAGAGTTAAGAAAATATTTACTGAATAAAAAAAATGTATACTAAAAAAAGTAACACAATAATGTTTCTTCATGCTCCATGAAGAATATACAAATATATATATATTTAACTAGGCTAAGTCAGTTAAGAACAAATTCTTATTTACACAATTGACTTACCAAGGAACTGTGTGTTAACTGCCTTGTTCAGAGGCAGAACTACAGATTTTTATGTTGTCAGCTCAGGGATTTGATCCAGCAACCTTTTGGTTACTTGCCCAACACTCTAACCACTAGACTACCTACCGCCCTGAAATATATGTATACATCTACATATCCTGTAGATGTATACATATACACATATGAATTATAAATCTATTCAAAATCGAATAAGAACTGGATTTTACTCCAAGATGTTCAGTCCAGATCCTATGCTCACCTTCATCACTGAAAAAACGAACAAACTGAAACCTCATTTGATATTTTTTTTCTAATCTGTTTATCATATGATAGAAGTCAAATGAAAGAGATATTTCATTTATCTTTTCTTTGAATTTCTCTCAATAAATTGCTTTGTGTGTGAAGCAGGGTCATTCAGCTGATACAGTCCAGAGTGAATAGGAGAATGAGACACATTCACTCGAGAATGAGCACTAGAGATTCTGCCCTTCATACCGTATGCACTAGAATAGAGCAGAGGATAATGCCTGTCTACCACTGATTCCAGTCCAGTAAGGGAACAGGGACCATGGAGGAAGCTTAAGCTGTTAGCTGTTGATAAGCAACAGCTAACAGAACTGTTGATAAGCAACAACGAAGAGCATCAATAGGAATACAAATAAGTTGTCATGTGTAATTGGAGTCCATTCAATGTGTTGTCACATGTAATTAGCACAACTTGTGTCACACACATAGTGGGTGTGAGGACATCAGTCAAAGCAGAGGTCATAGAGATGACAAATTATTTATTCCTTTCTTTTGTGCATGGAAATCAATTACTTAAAGCATATTGACAATTTCAGACTGAGGGTGGATGTCAAAAACCTTTGTTTTCTTGTGAAAGTGTATGTCAAGTCTTATGAATATTGTAGACAGTAGGCAAAACGTGTTTGATCAACCCAAACATGCATGTATACTGTCTTTGCATTTACCCACAACCCAGCTGTCTTTTTTAACTTGACAGTAGGGCATGCATCATTATCATGTATCAAGGCTCTAGAGATAAACACACACAGGGCAAAATCTCACGTATTAAACCAATTGTGCCATAGGCCTAAGTATGTAAATGAACTAACTTGTAGGTACACCCTGTCATGTTGCATTTTTACAACTTGTCATGCATTCCTCTTGTCCTCTCTTTTCTCTGCAGGGATCCTGTCTGCCACAGGAAATGGCTATGTTATATACATGACCATCAAACGCAAGACAAAGCTAAGGCCGCCTGAGCTCATGACAGTTAACTTAGCCATCTTTGACTTTGGCATATCAGGTAAACCATTCCGCAGTCTTTTCATAAAGTATGTCCATTTACAGTGTCTCTGCACAGAACATTGTAAGGGGGATTAGTCCCGTGTATTCTGTGTATTTCAATTCAGAACTGCATGTATATGAACAATGTTAGCGCGGCATTAACATTCTCGGTAGTACATCCTGACACATGGGAATGGTTGTCATGGTTGGAAGAAGATGAAGGGGTGGAATATAATGACAACAAAGAAAGAGAAATAGGTAGAGAGAACCACAGAGTTGTTTTAAAATCATAGACATCATACAACTGACATCATTGTTTGAAGTCTCATCATCTGATCCCAGGTCTGTCCACACCTAATATCCCAGTCTCTCTCTGTCTGAATCACCATTGTTGAATTATATTACATTGATATTTCATTGTTGTGTGTGGAGTGCCTAATTACGCTCCTGTCTCTCTTTCAGAACAATTGATGCATGTTGCATCAATTCCTTGTAAATTAATATTAATGTAACAGGCCAATATTTCTCTCAATCATTTACCTTGTTAGGCATGTTTGATAACTCAATATTCAAGAATGCTAAATTGTGGCTAAACCTGAAATTGGTCCTTTATCGCCACCCTATGGATATTAGAGGAACAGCATCACGTTAACGCCAAAGTTACTCTACATGGCCTGTTGATCACAATACATCGACAGACTAGGCCTTTGATGTACAAGAGATTTAGTTCCTTTGCAAACAGTCATCTTAGTTAAGAAATGTGGTTTAAAAAATAACATTTATTGTGAATATTTTAGCACCTCCTAGCTGTGACCCAGCCAGAAGCAGAATTCACAACAGTGTGTCGCTCTGTCTCAGAACAAGTTCTGGCCAGCTCTCTCTGTGCCTCATACAACCACAGGATTCTCACTTGTTTATCTGTGTCTGGGCCGACTACGTCCCTCTGTATGAGACGCTTGTATTGCTCTCTAGGATTAGAACCATTGTCCACAGAAGACAACAGGCATGATCAATTTGTGTCTGCCAGATTTGCATCAGAGGTCCAGAATGTTCCAGAATTACCTAGAATGGCCCAGAAGGTCCAGAATGGTTGCAAGTCAATTTTGTTTGGTAGCCGTTTTACCCTGATACTGTAGAAGTCATGAACTGAGACAAAGAGTATATTGTTAACTATGAGAGTTGGTGGAGAGTACAGCTTTACTTGCTGGACCTCTGTGGCATCAGACTGGTGCAGTGAGGATGTCTCTTCACACAATGATGGGAACGATATAGGGCACTGGTAAACACTATTTATTATCAGCTTTTCTGTCACATGCTTTGCCTCAGGATTGTTAATATACTGCATCTGTTTCAAGCAGACCCCCATAGTCCCTGTGCCCAAGAACACTAAGGCAACCTGCCCAAATGACTACAGACCAATAGCACTTATGTCCGTAGCCATGAAGTTTTTTGAAAGGCTGGTAATGGCTCACATTAACACCATTATCCCAGAAACCCTAGACCCACTCTAATTTGCATACAGCCCAAACAGATCCACAAATGATGCAATCTATATTGCACTCCACACTGCCCTTTCCCACCTGGACAAAAGGAACACCTATATGAGAATGCTATTAATTGACTACAGCTCAGGGTTCAACACCATAGTACCCTCAAAGCTCATCACTAAGCTAAAGATCCTGGGACTAAACTCCTCCCTCCTGGACTTCCTGACGGGCTGCCCCCAGGTGGTGAGGGTAGGTAGCAACACATCCACCACGCTGATCCTCAACACTGGAGCCCCTCAGGGGTGCGTGCTCAGTCCCCTCCTGTACTCCCTGTTCACCCACGACTGCGTGGCCAGGCGCGACTCCAACACCATCATTAAGTTTGCCGATGACACAACAGTGGTAGGCCTGATCACCGACAACGACGAGACAGCCTATAGGGAAGAGGTCAGAGACCTGGCCTGGTGGTGCCAGAATAACAACCTATCCCTCAATGTAATCAAGACAATGGAGATGGTTGTGGACTACAGGAAAAGGAGGACCGAACACGCCCCCATTCTCATCGACGGGGCTGTAGTGGAGCAGGTTGAGAGCTTCAAGTTCCTTGGTGTCTACATCACCAACAAACTAGAATGGTCCAAACACACCAAGACAGTCGTGAAGAGGGCACGACAAAGTCTATTCCCCCTCAGGAAACTAAAAAGATTTGTCATGGGTTCTCAGATCCTCAAAAGGTTCTACAGCTGCAACATCGAGAGCATCCTGACTGGTTGCATCATTGCCTGGTACGGCAACTGCTCGGCCTCTGACTGCAAGGCACTACAGAGGGTAGTGCATACAGCCCAGTACATCACTGGGGCTAAGCTGTCTGCCATCCAGGACCTCTACACCAGGCGGTGTCAGAGGAAGGCCCTAAAATTTCCAAAGACCCCAGCCACCCCAGTCATAGACTGTTCTCTCTGCTACCGCATGACAAGCGGTACTGGAGCGCCAAGTCTAGGACCAAAAGGCTTCTCAACAGCTTTTACCCCTAAGCCATAAGACTCCTGAACAGGTAATCAAATGGCTACCCGGACTATTGGCATTGTCCCACCTCCCAACCCCTCTTTTACGTTGCTGCTACTCTCTTTTTGTCATATATGCATAGTCACTTTAACTATACATTCATGTACATACTACCTCAATTAGCCCGACTAATCGGTGCACCCGCACATTGGCTACCCGGACTATCTGCATTGTGTCCCGCCACCCACCACCCGCTAACCCCTCTTTTACACTACTGCCATTTTCTGTTTATCATATATGCATAGTCACTTTAACCATACCTACACCTACATACAGTTGAAGTCGGAAGTTTACATACACTTAGGTTGGCGTCATTAAAACTTGTTTTTCAACCACTCCACAAATTTCTTGTTAACAAACCTTCGTTTTGGCAAGTCGGTTAGGACATCTACTTTGTGCATGACACGAGTAATTTTTCCAACAATTGCTTAGACAGATTATTTCACTTATAATTCACTGTATCACAATTCCAGTGGGTCAGAAGTTTGCATACTGTCACGAACCGGCTCAAAGCCCGTAACAAAAGGGAGACCACGTGGAGATAAGGAGTAACAAAATATATATTTATTAAATAAAGTAACTAAGTACAATATACAATGGTGTGTGTAATCAGTAATCAGTAGTGTAAGTGAGTGTTTAGCATGCATGAATGTGATAATGCAGGGTGTTGAAAGGTGCCAACGCAAACAACCAAAAAGCACCACGAAACACAACCAAATCTATCAAGGTGTCTGCATGGAGAGAGTCTCCTCCATGAATGGGGAAGTGGTGCATTTATCCTATGACAGTGGGCCCAGGCGTTTCCCATGTAGCTGACGACCCTCCCAACTCCACCCACCGGCATCCTAATAAGGAAACAAGAACAAAGAGAGAATACGGCAGACAGAGTGGGAGGGTCGTCACAATACACTAAGTTGACTGTGCCTTGAAACAGCTTGGAAAATTCCAGAAAAGGATGTCATGGCTTTAGAAGCTTCTGATAGGCAAATTGACATCATTTGAGTCAATTGGAGTTGTACCTGTGGATGTATTTCAAGGTCTACCTTCAAACTCAGTGCCTCTTTGCTTGACATCATGGGGAAATCTAAAGAAATCAGACAAGACCTCAGGGAAAAAATTGTAGACCTCCACAAGTCTGGTTATCCTTGGAAACAATTTCCAAACGCCCGAAGGTACCACGTTCATCTGTACAAACAATAGTATGCAAGGATTAACACCATGGAACCACGCAGCCGTCATACCGCTCAGGAAGGAGACGCATTCTGTCTCCTAGAGATGAACGCACTTTGGTGCGAAAAGTGCAAATCAATCCCAGGACAACAGCAAAGGACCTTGTGAAGATGCTGGTTGAAACAGGTACAAAAGTGTCTATATCCACAGCAAAACAAGTCCTATATCGACATAACCTGAAAGGCCGCTCAGCAAGGAAGAAGACACTGCTCCAAAACTGCCATAAAATGCCAGACTATGGTTTGCAACTGAACATGGGGACAAAGATCGTACCTTTTGGAGAAATGTCCTCTGGTCTGATGAAACAAAAATAGAACTGTTTGGCCATAATGACCATCGTTATGTTTGGAGGAGAAAGGGGGAGGCTTGCAAGCTGAAGAACACCATCCCAACCGTGAAGCACGGGTGTGGCAGCATCAGGTTGTGGGGGTGCTTTGCTGCAGGAGGGACTGGTGCACTTCACAAAATAGATGGCATCTTGTGGATGGAAAATGATGTGGATATATTGAAGCAACATCTCAAGGCATCAGTCAGGAAGTTAAAGCTTGGTCGCAAATGGGTCTTCCAAATGGACAATGACCCCAAGCATACTTCCAAAGTTGTGGCAAAATGGCTTAAGGACAACAAAGTCAAGGTATTGGAGTGGCCATCACAAACCCTGACCTCAATCCCATAGAAAATTTGTGGGCAGAACTGAAAAAGCGTGTGCGAGCAAGAAGGCCTACAAACCTGAATCAGTTACACCAGCTCTGTCAGGAGAAATAGGCCAAAATTCAACCAATTTATTGTGGGAAGCTTGTGGAAGGCTACAGCAACGTTTGACCCAAGTTAAGCAATTTAAATGCAATGCTACCAAATACTAATTGAGTGTATGTAAACTTCTGACCCACTGGGAATGGGATGAAAGAAATAAAAGCTGAAATAAATCATTCTCTCTACTATTATTCTGACAATTCACATTCTTAAAATAAAGTGGTAATCCTAACTGACCTAAGACAGGGAATATTTACTATGATTAAATGTCAGGAATTGTGGAAAACTGAGTTTAAATGTATTTGGCTAAGGTGTATGTAAACTTCCGACTTCAACCGTACTACTTCAATTAGCCCGACTAATTGAAGCCCTGTATATAGCCTCACTACTTTTATAGTCTCGCTACTGTATATAGCCTCGCTGCTGTTATTTTCAACTGTCTTTTTACTGTTTTTATTTCTTTACTTATCTATTGTTCACCTAATACCTATTATTTACTTAAAAGTTGCACTGTTGGTTAGGGCCTGTAAGCTACCTGATGAAGCTGGTTGAGATAATGCCAAGAGTGTGCAAAGTTGTCATCAAGGCAAAGTGTGGCTACTTTGAAGAATCTAAAACATAAAATATATTTAGATTTGTTTAACACTTTTTTTGGTTATTACATTATTCCATATGTGTTATTTCATCGTTTTGATGTCTCACTATTATTCTACAATGTAGAAAATAGTAAAAATAAAGAAAAAGCCTTAAAGTCTGTCCAAACTTTTGGCTGGTACTGTACATTCTCATGTCTTTACAGCACACAGTGATCATCTGAGGTGGTAACGTCTCTGTTTGCTCTTGAAGTCACAGGGAAACCGTTCTTTGTGGCATCCAGTTTCTCCCACCGCTGGCTGTTTGGCTGGGAGGGCTGTCGTTTCTATGGCTGGGCTGGCTTCTTCTTCGGTGTTGGCAGCCTCATCACCATGACCGTAGTTAGCCTAGACCGATACCTCAAGATCTGTCATCTTAGATACGGTACAGTGGGCTATGCTCTCAGTTTGTTTTAGATTTACAGTAACACAATACCTTTATTAGAATGAATAATTAGCACGTTTGAGTGATCTGTAATATCTGAACAGTTTGAATTAACACTTTATTGTGATAATGAACCAATAAATGATCAATCCCTTTGCCCATAATTCTGCCCACAGGTACGTGGCTGATGAGGCACCATGCCTTCCTGTGTCTGGTGTTTGTCTGGCTCTACGCAGGCTTCTGGGCCACCATGCCCCTGGTGGGCTGGGGCAGCTACGCTCCAGAGCCGTTTGGCACCTCCTGTACCCTGGACTGGTGGCTGGCCCAGACCTCTGTGGCGGGCCAGAGCTTCGTCATGGCCATCCTCTTCTTCTGCCTTATCTTCCCCACCGGCATCATCGTCTTCTCCTATGTTATGATAATCTTCAAGGTCAACTCCTCAGCTAAAGAGATATCCCACTTTGACACCAGGAACAAGAACAGCCATAGCCTGGAGTTGAAACTGACCAAGGTAGGTGTGTGTGTGTGTGTGTGTGTGTGTGTGTGTGTGTGTGTGTGTGTGTGTGTGTGTGTGTGTGTGTGTGTGTGTGTGTGTGTGTGTGTGTGTGTGTGTGTGTGTGTGTGTGTGTGTGTGTGTGTGGTATGTTTGTACACGGCACCTCAGAGATGCTTTTACTATTGTGAAACAGACCTGTGATGTGGTTCTACTTCTGTCCTCCAGGTGGCGATGTTGATCTGTGCTGGTTTCTTGATAGCGTGGATCCCATATGCAGTGGTCTCAGTGGTGTCTGCGTTTGGCGAGCCCGACTCAGTGCCTATCTCTGTCTCTGTGATCCCCACTCTGCTGGCTAAGTCCTCTGCCATGTACAACCCCATCATCTACCAAGTTATTAACCTGAAACGCTCCTGTGCAAAATCCTCCTGTTTCCAAGTCCTGAAGAAGTGTAGACATTTTAAAAAGTCAAGGTATTATTACTTTCTCTTCTACTTTCTATTCCTCTGAACAGATTGTAGATCAACAGTTAAAACGGTGTAGTTAATTATTTTTTTTCACTGGTTATTCGTTTGAGGTTGAACTGCATAGTTTATCATTTATCTTGTTTAACAGGTTACTAGATCAAGAGTTAAAACTGCATAGTTTAACTTTTCTCTCGTCGTATCTCCCATAGGTTTTACACCATTTCTGGCTCACTTAAAGACAGACCATCCGTAAAAGAGTCTCACAGTGAAATGTGAGAAAAAGACGGTGATTCTCTCCTGTGAAATGACTCTTGGTCTTTCCCCTCACTAGTCCAATCACAACCCTGCTATCAACTGCTAAGACATTGACCACCGCTCACCACCCAGACCTACGCAACCCAGTCTTGCTGTATCTATGTTCCTGCTCCAAACAGCTCTCTGTACTCTCCTACCTCATGTCCCTCTCTGTGTTTACAGCTCAAGGCTGGCACCAAGATGTTTTTTTTACACTTTATACAGATTATTTTGTATCGTGTACTCGTGCACCTGTGACTTGCATAGTTTGAAGATATTTAAACTTTTATGTGCACCTGTAAGATCTAAAGCGCTGTTCAGAAAGAGGTATGATATACTCTAAAGAGAGCTGGAGGGACTGTGGTGTTGGCGTTTAGCGTTGTCCCCTGCTTCAGGCAGGTCTGACTGTAGCAGCACTTTTCATCAACGATCAAAGTCATCATGTGATTCTTACTGTCCCTCTATGCATGTTCACAGATGTCGTTGACATCACGAAACAAAATACAATTTGAGCTCATACACAAACTGCACGGTCCACTGCTACGTAGCAGCCAGTGGATGAAGTGGTTGGACCAAATAATGAAGGCAAACAGCACAACAAAGTCTGTTAAAGTAGTGGCTATGTCTTACAGCACTATGTTCCTGTCATTGTTAACCATTATTTTATGCACTGATGTCAGTCTTTACGTCTTAGTTGAGATCAATGCTGGTAGTAAAGGTTTAGCCCATTCAAAGAGAAGTATATTCACACACAAGTAGTCAGAAATCCTTCACTAACATGAAATTGTTACGTGAAATTACCACGTCTGTTTGCGATATTTAATCAACAAAGAAGTTATTGCAAACCAAAAACACAGTTTCTTTATTCTCTCGGACATCATTGCACATGCAATAGAACAGCAAAATATGTACTGCAATTTTTTTTTACCACAAAAACAAATATACCTAAGAGCAGCAATGAACAGGGTTCACAGGATGACAGAAAGGACAGTTGTATAGCAACCCAATGAAATTACGTTGAACCAACATGGAATAGACATTGAATTGACGTCTGTGACCAGTAGGAAAACAAGCAGTCTATCATGTTGGAACTATTTCACATTGTCTAATGCAGACGAACAAAGTCCACTTGATCAATAGTTATTGCTCTAGTATCCTATGGTGCCACTGGTGCCAATGACATCTATAGTCCCACCAACTGGCCTGGTGCAGCCATTTAAAGTTGCAGTGACTTTATATAGAGCCCCACAGTGGAGGTGTCATAATACCCATAAAACCTACAGGGAAATGGTTTCAATCATTTTCCACCATTCACTACACAAAACACAGCCCTTATTTGAAGTGTTTCTAAAATCCCCTATGGGAAAAATGACTGGTGGAAAAACGATTGGAACCCTTTCCCTGTTTGACCGCTAGGTTTTATGGGTATTATGACTTATACTGTGGTACTCTATTCACACAGCTTCTAAGAACACATACATAATGTTTACATACCAAATTGTATGGCCCCATGTTCATCGGTTCAGTTCTTATAGCCTCTAGTGGTGTAGCGTGGCTGACTTTGAATGCAGAAGGTAATCATTCTCAAATTCATTACAGGTTAATTAATTGAGTGTATATACCAAATCTGGAGTCAATCTGATTCATGAGATTCAGATTTGTAAAATATTTGAAGCATTAGCATCTGTACTAACATGCATCTATATGTACCGTGCGTACATATTTGAATGCAGCAACATTTCAAAACCCTTAACATTAAAGACTGATGTAATGAGTCTAAAAACTACATCTGGAGTAATTGTGAGATATAGTTCACTTCCAAATTCTGTTTAGTTCATCTTAGCGGTGTCTTAGTGGAGATGACACATTTGAAGTTTATAGGCCACTGTGGAGTGGATTTACAATGGTTTAAATGGACACATGAAATCAGATTTTTGTACATTCCACATTTTCTGTCATTTGGTCCTATGGTTCATCAGCAGAAGATTTAAAAATATATTTTTAGCATATTACCATATGTGCTAAAATGCATCTACTGGTATAGTGTGGCCATCTTTGAAAGAGTTCAAATACCACATTTTGGAGTAAATCTGACTTTTAGTCCATGAGAAGAAGATTTTTTATGATTCTTTTAAGCATTAGCTTTACGTAGTCAAAAAAGTGAATTGTTCATAGTTTTGTTATTGTTTAAGATATCAATGCCAAATTTAACATGGTTCATGGTCTTTGATGAGTATACAAGTATCAAGTTGGTAGGCCATTGTGAAGGGGATTTACAAGCGATTTAAATGGACACGTAAAATCTGATTTCCTGATTATCAATAACTCAGCCATCTCTTAACCAATCCCTTAGCCTTCCTCAAACTACGTTAAGCGATGTACCATGGGCCTATATACCGAAGTTGGTGTTATTTGGTTCATGAGAATACGTTTTTCAAAGATTTTCCAAAATGTCTAAGATGGTGGAAAATCTATGGACGTCATGGGTCCTTGAGGCAAATTTGTTCAACATGAGAAAAGACACCTCATTCCAAGTTTCTCTAGGTCAAACAAGGTGGAGGATATGAGGGTTTAAGTGGGACTGCTTATAACAGCACCATCTATTGGCCATCAGAACCATTCTTTTTGACCAAGTTACTCAAGGCATTTAGTTTCTGTGCACCAAATTAGAAAGAAAATGAGTTATTAGTTATTTGGCCATCTAAAAAACATATATCTAAGAATAACGATAGCTTTCACAGCTTCGCTGTGAGCCCCTGATAACGACGGCCTTGGGCGGACAGTGGCGCTGTTTCCCCTACTGTGTATTCCATCTTTAACTCACATTGAGACAGGCCACAAGGCAACTTCTGAGAGTGTTCTCGTAGTCTACTCAAGAGCTGGAACTCTGATTAAAGTGTTTACATGTTCTAATAAATCGAAAGATTGCTCAGAAGTCCAAGTGTTTTAATCAGTTCATGCTTACTTCAATTATGACCTTACGCCAATTAAGATAAGCAGAGTAAGGTGTTTACATGATAATGCCTTACTCTGCCTACTGCCGTAATCAGTTTAATATCACATTTATTAGTGTGCATATAAACATCCTAATTTAATCATTCACAATAATGTTTATCAAAAGTATTTTGCATGATACTGTGTGCGCTTGTGTATGTGGTCCAGGCATTGAGTTATATGCAAGAAAACAATCTTTAGAAAAACATCTAAATATTCAGTGGAAATAATTATCTTATTGGTTATTATAAAATGTCAGACTCTCAATTTTTGTTCTTTGAACTCTTCATCTCTACTCTAACTGAGATTGTCAGCATTCACCACACTGTAAAAACAAAAGTATGGCTGTGTTGGGATGTCCTGTCAAGGCCTGAAACATCCACAGACAGTGGGTGAAAGCGGTTGATGTGTTGAGAGGACCAGGTCTCACTGACCTCTTCAGAACAATGGAAAGGCAGAAGGCTCAACACACCTGCTCTCAGCCCAAGGGCCTAACATTGGCAAGAGGCATCAACAATATTTATTTGACAGTATTTATTCAAACGCAATATCTCCTCTCTCAGTGTCTTAGTAGAGTTGTGTTTTTGTTGTTTGTATTCTTTTCAGTTTGTACTCTCACTGTTTTGCTGATCATCTGATTTTATTTGTTTATTATTTTATTATGTTACATTTTGAATGATGGTATTAGGAAAGTTGAGTGATGTCACATGTTCTATAATGTTASGTAATTTTCTTAAATGTTTGAGATGTTAATCTGTAAAAAATACATGTCAACCAAGAGGTTCATATTGATGTCAAAGAGGTAATACGTATATTTGCATATTTCCCATAGAGTGAACTGTAATGCTTACCTGTTATCACATCTTGTTAACGCACAAAAATGATGAATGAGGAAGGAGATAGCTAACATGTCGTTATTTGATCTCAGGTATAGGTCAATTTCTTTCCTTASTGGGCTCTCTGTCCGTCTCCACTTCACAGTATTAGTCTCGTCACTTTATCTGCCTCTGTTTTAATGAGGATGCCCTACTGTACTTTAACAGGGTTTGATTGTGTCTCAGGAAAGAAGGCTCTAATTCATTGTATTTTCCAAACAAAATATTTGATGTTTTATCATGAAGGACATCGTCTGAAGCAGCAAGGATAGTGGTCCAGGAGGAATATGTAATATTGCTTATTGTCATACTCTTTGTGTTTCCTATGAGCATGTGTAATATTACTACTTTCATACTACCTGTAGTAGGCTTTCAAGAACCATATGTCGCACCTTATACTTCATTCCACATTCTTTATGAGGAATGAGTTTTTGTTCCTTTATTTTGTAAAGAAAAGTACAGCATTCGATAGCAAATCTGTTGTGTTGAATAAAGATAAGTGCAAATAAAGGTGCAGTTATGCACATATATTTAGTTGGTATATATATTTTATTCATTTTTGAAAAGGCAGCCTCATGAGGCAACCTACACCCTCATAAGGAGAGAGTAGAATGGTGCACAAATAATAAATAATCTGGCTCCTATGTAACTGAGTCCCATGACACTTCTACTGGAAAATCTGATTCAATCATCATGAATTACAATACACATTACCCGACAACAAATTTATCCTAAAATGTATAATGTCTATATAATATTTATGTAAAGCATTTATATATATATATTGCAGCATTTTAACAGAACATTTATAAGGGCACAAGGCGAGACCCAAATGCAGACACAGGAGGCAGATGGTTGAGATCTGATATTTATTATAACAAAAGGGGTAGGCAAAAGGCAGGTCGGGGACAGGCGAGAGTTTATAAACCGGGTCAGAGTCCAAACAGTACCAGGCGATAGGCAGGCTCGAGGTCAGGACAGGCAGGGGTTCAGTGATCAGGTCCGAGTTCAAACAGTCCTAGGCGATAGGCAGGCTCGAGGTCAGGACAGGCAGAGTGGTCAGGCAGGCGGATTCGGCATCAGGACAGGCAAGGGTCAAAACCAGGAGGGCTAGGAACAAACAGAGACTGGGAAAAAGGAGCTAGGTAAAACACTGGTTGACTTGGAAAACAAGACAAACTGGCACAGAGAGACAGGAAACACAGGGGTAAATACACCAGGCATAATAAGTGACACCTGGAAGGGGGTGGAGACAAGCACAAGGACAGGTGAAACAGATCAGGGCGTGACAACATGTCTATGCTTTTGAGCGAGCATGGACCAAACATTTTATTGTCGTATTTAGTGGCTGACAATAGCACTTAACAGTATTTGATTTCATTTGCTAAAGTCTCAAGATCTTGCTGTAGAAATGGATATGCAGTACAAGATTGCAGATTTTCTTCAATTTGAGTTTCATGCTTTGGTCTACCATAATCAGATAGTCAACACAATCCATAGAGTTCCTTCTTGTTCAGGAGGAGATTAAATCTTTTAATTTCATCATTAGTTTAGGAAACATAGCTTTTTTGCATCATACCCTTTAAATGCCATGCTTAAATGATCTCTGATGATCTGAGGAGATTGTGACATTAAAAGATTGGGTCTCCCCAAATTAAAACTCTTCTAAAGTAATTGTGACCTACTGTTATACTTGGCCTGCAGCGGATGGAGACCGAGTCACTATGGGTGAATATGCACAGAATATATGATTTTGTGAAGACATTCTACGAATACGAATACAAGGCAGTAGCCAAACTCCTAATATGGCTGTAATGTTGGTCCTTGAGATCCTATTGTTTTGTAAAGCCTATTCCCTGTGGCTCACTGGTGATTTCATCAAGAAATGTACCAATTTAAGATTTTTATCACAGATTGAGTTTGTGAACGTTGATGTGTTAATACTAAGACAATCCCCATATTGTAAAAAAGTACACACATTTAATAAAAACCTTTATAGTATTATCAATTCTACTGTGTCTTAGCATTCTGACTCATCATCATCAATCATCAAATACATTGTATTCTTATAGCACTTAATACAAAGTAATTAGTCATACATCAACTTAAAAGCCCAAACAAGACCCAAGATAGCAAAAACTGACAACGAAAAACTCCCTTAGTAAGGAATAATCTTTCAGGCCCTATAGAGGGAGCCATCCTTCCAGGCTTTGAAGTAACTGAACACAAGCACTGCTTTTCACTCTGACTTGATGAGATGCATTGCCATTCCAATTATTCCAAACTTTTAGATTTCATCATTCAATTCTGCATGGTGGTGTGGAAAAAGCATGTGGTGTTAAATAAAGAAATATATAGTGTTTTGTAGAAACAGCCAAGTGACATTTACCTCCAAATCTCCAGTGCACTGCTACTAGGAATAGCTGGCTCCCCCTCAGCAGCAGACGCCTGCATAAGGACATCACTAGCGGTCGGTGCCGTTTAAAAACTTCTTCAGGCTGCAAGCCCGACACCGGTACACTTATGACAACAGCCAGCTCAAGTGCAGGGCGCGAAATTCAAAATATATTTTTTTGAAATATTTAACTTTCACACATTAACAAGTCCAATACAGCATTTGAAAGATAAACATCTTGTGAATCCAGCCAACATGTCGGATTTTTTAAATGTTTTACAGCGAAAACACCACGTATATTTATGTTAGCTCACCACCAAATACAAAAAAGGACAGACATTTTTCACAGCACAGGTAGCATGCACAAAGCCAACCTAACTAACCAAGATCCAACCAAACTAACCAAGAAACAACTTCATCAGATGACAGTCATAACATACTTACACAATAAATCTATGTTTGTTCGAAAAATTGCATATTTGAGGTATAAATCAGTTTACATTGCTCTACCATCACAGCTACCGTCAGAAATAGCACCGAAGCACCAGAGTATTACAGACACACGTCCAAATACCTAAATACTCATCATAAAACATTCTGAAAAATATATGGTGTATAGCAAATGAAAGACAAAGATCTTGTGAATACAGCCAATACAGCGAAACACAAATAGCGTATATTAGCTTACTACAATAGCTAACACACAACAGCTATGATTCAAGGCAAACGGTAGCGATAGCACAGTTCGACAGATATATGAAATAGCATCATAAAATGGGTCCTACTTTTGGTGATCTCCATCAGAATGTTGTACAAGGTCTTTGTCCAGAACAGTCCGTTGTTTGGATTAGAACATCGTTTTGTCCCTCTGGAATTAGCAAGCACACTGGCCAAGTGCGCCAAGCTCTCATCGTCAACAAACACAGACAACACAACACGCCTAACGTCCCGAAAAAATTTCAATAATCTAATAAAACTATATTGAAAAAACATACTTTACGATGATATTGTAACATGTATCAAATAAAATCAAAGCCGGAGATAGTATTCGCCTATAACGACAGCTTTCCAGAAGGCYATTCCAGGTRCAWCTTCGCGCTTTRSAYAAAACAGGAAATGGCGGACACGTCATTCCAAGAGGATTTATTCCACCTCAGACCAAGATAATCACTTCATTTCTTCTCTCACTTCCTCTTGACATCTAGGGGAAGGTGTATGACATGCATGTATACRAATACGTATCATGCCCATTTATAGGCAAGCCCTAGAACAGAGACCTCGATTTCAGAAATCTCACTTCCTGTCAGGAAGTGGGCTGCAGAATGAGTTCTGTTTCACTCAGAGAAATAATTCAAACGGTTTTAGAAACTAGAGAGTGTTTTCTATCCAATAGTAATAATAATATGCATATTGTACGAGCAAGAATTGAGTACGAGGCCGTTTGAAATGGGCACCTTTTTCCAAGTTACTCAATACTGCCCCTGCAGCCATAAGAAGATGAGGGAGGAAAAAAACGTTTTTTTATTTAAAAAAACTATGAGCATGGCCTTATTTCTATTACAGCATATTGGATGACTGTCATTGATATTCCATTCACCCAGCTCAATGTAACATCGATAGGTTTAGGCTACTACATGATACTGTAATTTTCCCTATATCCCATCATGAGGTTGCTACAACCTAGCCTTCGAATGAAAGAATACAATGTAGGTGCACAGGTCGAGAGAAAAATTGGAGTCAACAAGGTGACAGACAGTGAGTGACATTCAATACCGACTTGTACACTCTTGCTTGTATCTACCTGATCTAAGGCGTGATCATTAGTCCAACAGCTGCAAACYAGAGTTTCTATTGGACAAATTCAGGTATGTTTATCCCAGTTTTGTTTAGTTTGCTTTCGTTTAAGAAACGTTTTTCAACAGAATCGGCAGAATCACATGCACTTTTATAGCACACTTTTATAGTCACATACAAACAGCACGATCACTTCGCTCGTTGAAGAATTCCTTCTTGCATCTACGTGCTATCCTCCTCTCACCTTTTCCCTTCACTAGTGGACTTCATTGCACAACACAACAGCTGTCTGTGAACAAGCCAAACCTTCATACCATAACTGCTAACAACTACACACAGCCTACATCGTTGTCACCATATTAGCTAATGTCATAGTCAACATAGCTACTAGAACTAACACGTTAGTAAACCCACTACAAACATGAGGTACAGCGTACAGCAAGCAGTTTAGCGGTTCCACCGGCGGGCACCGGTGGCAGTAAATTAATAAAACCAAAAGCTTACCTTGACTTGGAAGAAATCCAGTGTTGAAAAGCCACAGCCAGCTAACTAACATAGCATTCCTCTCTGTTTGAACCAGTTGTTTGAGTAGGCTAAACTAGCCAGCTGCATTTGCTAGCTAAGTAAGTAAAAGCTTCTCCTTAATTTTTTAAGGATTGCATTTGTTCAAAACTGTTCAACTATTGTCTTTCTCTCTCTTTGAGTCAACAACTCATCACATGTTATGCACTGCATTGCTAGCTAGCTGTAGCTTATGCTTTCAGTACTAGGTTAATTTTGTTATCCTTGGGTCGATTGGGTGGACAACATGTCAGTTCATGCTGCAAGAGTTCTGAAGCTTGATAGGTTTGAGGACATCCTCTGGAAGTTGTCATAATTACTGTGTTATAGTCTATGGAAATGGGTGAGAACCAATGTACCCAGATGAGGATGGAAGCTAGCTGTCCTCCGGCTACACCATGGTGCTACCCTACAGAGTCCTGTTGAGGCTACTGTAGACCTTCATTGCAAAACATTGTGGTTTACTAAAAGATTTGGCAGCAGGGTAGCCTAGTGGTTAGAGCGTTGGGCTAGTAACCGAAAGGTTGCAAGTTCAGAACCCCGAGCTGACAAGGTACAAATCTGTCATTCTGCCCCTGAACAAGGCAGTTAACCCAAGGCTGTCATTGAAAATAAGAATTTGTTCTTAACTGACTTGTGTAGTTAAATAAAGGTAAAAAAAGATATGTATAATTGTATCTAAAAAGGAGAACTTTTTTAATGCTTCACTATTTTTATTTTTATGATATTCCCTGAGGAGGATGGTCCTCCCATTTCTCCTTCGAGGAGCCTCCACTGCTGGACATGCATTCATTCATTAGCTGTTAACCTGAGATACTTTTGCATTTATTCTGCTCGAGGGATGGAGGGAGGATAAAGGTTGCTATTGCCAGGGCCCTGTGTGAACTCAGAGGGGCACGGCTGTATCAAATTCTGGGATTCATTCAGTTCACTTTAATGTTTGCTACGTTGAGGAAGGGTTTGTACTGAACTAGGTTTTCCCAAAACGTTCTTGTATGTTCTTGAACAGACTTTGCTCCGTTCAGTTGGGGTGCTGCTTGAAGCAATGAGTGACATATTTAAAGGGCAGCAGTGCATTCTGAATGCCGTTTTTCAACTGGTCGTTCAGTTCAGCACCGCTTCCGTTCAATTGAACGTTCTAATTTACGTACTGAACGCAGCCCAGGTTTTCCATGAATTTTTCCTTCCTTGAGAGACGGTGGAGTGGAGTGGGTGAGGAGTAGAGCTGAAAGAGAGAGAGAAAGAGAGAAAAAGAGAGAGAGAACAGCAAAGCTGATGAGAGATACTAAATGTCCAGGCCACAGAGCTCCCTACCTCTTTTTGCCTCCCCTCTCTTTCGCTGAGCCAAATGCACTGTTTTTATAATCTGATGGGGTTTTATAATTAGCACAGATGTAGCATAATACATTTTGAAATTGTCATTATTCTCTGTGTAACCGGTATGAAATGACTAGCTAGTTAGCGGTGTGCGCTAGTAAGGTTTCAATCGGTGATGTAATTTACTCTAAGACCATGAAGTAGCTGTTTCCCTTGCTCTGCAAGAACTGTGGCTTTAGTGGAGCGATAGGTAACGATGCTTCAAGAGTGACTGTGGTCAATGTGTTCAGAGTGTCCCTGGTTTGAGCCCAGGTTGGGGCAAGGATAGGGACAGAAGCAATATTGTTACATTGGTGCCAAGACCCAGATCACTCAGTTGGGCTCTGACCTGTGGAAAAGGAGAAGAAAAAGGTCAAAGGGGTGACTGTAACCGATGTGAAATGGCTAGGGTAGTTAGCAATGTGTGCTAGTAGTGTTTTAATTGGTGACGTCGCTTGCTTTTGTGGAGCAATAGGTAATGATGTTTCGAGGGTGACTGTTGTCGATGAGTTCAGAGGGAGCCTGGTGGGGCAAGGAGAGGGACGCAAGCAATACTGTTACATCTGTATGGCTAGATGTGCCAGGGAGATTATTTGCTGTCAGTCTTATTGGTGTAGCAGGGATCTGGTGGCCGATCTGGTTCATTGGAATGCATAAGGGAGAACCTGGGTGCTAGTGTTTGTGTGGAGTAGCTCAAATATCGGGTCCTGTCAGTTGATTAATATAATGTTTCTAGCCGTGATCCCCATGTTAATTAAATGTAGAGAAGAATAACATGCTTCAGCATGGAAAATTATTGATAAATGGATTGATAATAAACCATTCATTTCCTCTGCACTTCCACTGGCTTAATGGTAAGAGTGTGGGGAATGATTTTGTAAACAAAGATATTGGATAATGAATCTGGCATGTTTGATTGAATCCCACCTTCACAATTCCATTTGAAATATGATTTAAACTATAGTGCCATTAAATATGAATTAATCCAAGTGTCACGTTCCTGACCTGTTTTCCCTTGTTTTTGTATTTATTTAGTATGGTCAGGGCGTGAGTTGGGTGGGTTGTCGATGTGTGATTTTTATGTTGGGATTTTGTGTGTTCGGCCTGGTATGATTCTCAATCAGAGGCAGCTGTCAATCATTGTCCCTGATTGAGAATCATACTTAGGCAGCCGGGGTTTCACGTGTGTTTTGTGGGTGTTTGATTTCCGTGTCAGTAGTTGTGCCACACGGGACTGTCACGGTAGTATTTTTGTTATTTTGTATCGCATATTGTTTTGTTGTATATTAAATCACTATGGAAACTAACCACTCTGCGTATTGGTCCGATCCTTCTCGCCTCTCCTCGTCRGAGGAGGAGGAAGAAAATGACTATCGTTACACCAAGCCCTCATTGTAGCTACACACACAGTGAATGAGAGGCAAACTGAACTGTAGGAGTGCTATGCATTGGGAATTGATTGAAGTTATAAATATTCCCCGCCTTAGGCAATGCTAGTTCAAATACATCAGAGGTGTGGGCCAACCGCAGCCTGTCATCACATCCACAGGACGGACAGACTGACAGATGGACGTGTTGGTTTGGACCGCACATGGAACAAACAAGGACACAGCGACTCCGGGGTTTGTTTGAGTGTATGTGTGTGTGTGTCTGTGTGTGTGTCCTGGAGGCAATGGTTCATTTGTGTGTACATGCAGCACACGTTTATCCCCACAGTCTAAGGCCTATAACAGTATGCGTACGTGCATGTGTGCGTGTCTGCGTGTGTGAATTCAGTCAGTCCCCTCCATACTCTGCGATGCTGTTAACTTAAGGATCGGACCCTTTTTAAACATTTTTACCTAAAATGACATACCCAAATCTAACTGTGTGTAGCTCATGACCTGAAGCAAGGATATGCATATACTTGATACCATTTGAAAGGAAACACTTTGAAGTTTGTTGAAATTAAAGTAGGCGAATATAACACATTAGATCTGGTAAAAGATAATACAAACATAAACACATGCGTTTTCTCTATTTTTTGGGGTTCCATCATCTTTGAAATGCAAGAGAAAGGCCATAATATCATATAGGAGTTCAGGCGCAATTTAGATTTTTGCCACCAGATGGCAGCAGTGTGCGTGCAAAGTTTCAGACTGATCTAGTGAAGCATTGCAATACTGCACAATATTTTCTATCAAGTCTGCCCAAACGTGACGAATTGGTCAGTTGATACATTTTCAAGTATATAACTATAAAGAACATACAAAAATGATATGGTAATACAAAACGTAAGTTTACACACTCCCAGGAATGTTATACATTATGCATAATTAGCTTCCCTACAGAAAAAACACTAACCTTCACACATCTGTATGGCCAGGCGGGGTGGGTGTGGGGCCAGAGACAGCAGGGGTTCAAACTGTAGAACCCAGTTCCCTACATTTGAATATAAAAATTGATTTTATCAAAACAAAACTATGCTACATTTTATCTCTGGGACCCTCAGGATGACAAATCAGAGCAAGATTACTGAATGTAAGTACATTATTTACCTTCAGAGGTGAATGCATCAAACCAGCTGCTGTGATAAAAGTTTTTTGCTGTTGTACACTCTCTTCAAACAATAGCATGGTATTTTTTCACTGTAATAGCTACTGTAAATTGGAGAGTGCAGTTAGATTAACAAGAACTGAAGCTTTCTGCCCATATAAGACACATCTATGTCCTGGAAAGTTTGCTGTTACTTACAACGTCATTCTAGTCACATTAGCGCACGTTAGCAACAACCGTCCCGGTATAGGGACACCGATCCTACGGATCCTTAAGAGGTTTTTAATACACACACATTGTTCAGAAGAGCAGAGTTACTGTCTGGGTTACTGGCACTCCAGTCTGGAACAGAGACTGATGTGGAAATGTTCTGGAAACGGTTTGGTTGCCCTGTAATGTTATAAAAATGATATCAAGACAAAAGGGTGAGTCAGGCAGTACGTGTGCAGAGAATAAGGGCTAATTACTCAGAGCAGAAACTGGTCTATCAAATGAGAGCTAAATGATTTGTGTGAGGGACCTTGTTGTCTGCTGTGTAATAGGAGAAGATTGTTGACAAATACTAAAGATTAATACATTTTTTTTGTAGTTTATGAGAAATAAAGTTAGGTTGAGAGTAAAGAATCACAGTAAGTAGAAAAAGACCAAGGTCTTTCATAGACAGTGTTTCATAGACAAAGGTTTTAATGAAAATTGTATTTTTCTGTTGTATAAAAATGTCACATATGCATACTATTTATAGCTTCAACATAGCAGGCAGTAGAAAATAGCTTACATTGAAAATATTCATAGCATTGAAAAGCATACTTCTAATAAATTCAGACTGAAACATTCCTTTACATAATCAATTAACTATGGTTCTATTTTTGGCTGGTCAGGTTATTATACTGTTCCTCGCTACAATTTAAATGTAAAGATGTTCCTGGAGTTGGATCCCTTCAATTCAGCCAGACGCCTGCATACTGTATCTAAACGTTTGTCTACACAGTACGCCAGGTGAGATGAACATATGCTGTCCTAAATGTATTTTCTGCCATTTATTTAGCTGATTACTGGATTTATGGAAGACTGTTGTTCATTTGGTGGTATGACCATTTGTAGTATTTTGCTGAAGCAGATATATCGTTGAAGAGTAATGCCATATGTTTTCAAAAACATCAAATATCACCTATACTCTTAAAGTAGTTATTCAACCACCACAGTGCAGAATGTGACCTTGAATATCAGGTGAACGAACACAAACACACACTGCACACGCTGAGATGTCATAAACAAAAACTTTGTTACTCATGATTAGTTTAAATGCAACTCACTCTAACCACTGTCATCATCCAGCCATAGTACCAACACAGCACAGTGAAACATAAATCAGAACATTGTCTGACCACAACAAGGCTCACTCATACTATATTCTCTGTACTCTCCTAAACGGTCCATTCTCTGCCAAAAACACAGTGTTCGGCTGTATTGACACCCAGTAGCGGACTTACCATTAGGCAGAAGCGGCAACTGCTTCAGGCCACACATCATCAAGGGGCCTCATGATCTGGTCATAATTAAAACAAATAATACTAGTAATCATTTAAAAAATATGCATTTCTCCCCTTGAGGCCCCCCTATGCTCCGCTCCCCTGACAAGCGGCCCACTGTCGTGGGCTGCTCAGCTCATCGCTCTCATTCTATCCTGCTTCAGCATGTTGGTTCAGCAACAGCAAAATCTGAGGGAAGCTTCAAAGTTACAAAAGAAATGGGGAGGGAAGGGGGTTTTGCCTGGCTACTGTGCCCAGATTAACGAGGCCACATTGTTCATAATAGATCAATTATTTATTTCCATAAATACAGTGAGCTCCAAAAGTATTGGGACTGTGACACATGTTTTGTTATTTTGAAATACAATGACTATGAGGTTAAAGTGCAGACTATCAGCTTTAATTTGAAGGTATTTTCATCCATAATCGGGTGAACCGTTTAGAAATATCATCACTTTTAGTACATAGTCCCCCCATTTTAGGGGACCAAAAGTATTGGGACAAATTCACTTATACAGTATGTGTATTAAAGTAATCAAAAGTTAAGTATTTGGTCCCATATTCATAGCATGCAATGACTACACCAAGCTTGTGACTCTACACATTTGTTGAATGCATTTGCTGTTTGTTTTGGTTGTGTTTCAGATTATTTTGTGCCCAATACAAATGAATGGTAAATAATGTATTGAATCAGTTTGGAGTCACTTTTATTGTAAATAAGAATAGAATATGTTTCTAAACAGTTAAACTACATTAATGTGGATGCTACCATGATTATGGATAATCCTGAAAGAATTGTGAATAATGATGAGTGAGAAAGTTACAAAGAAATAAATATCAGTAGAAGTGTTTAGAAACATGTTATATTCTTATTTACATTAAAATAAGCTCCAAAATGACGCAATACAATATTTACCATTCATTCAACACAACCGAAACAAACAGCAAATGCATCCAACAAGTTTGTAGAGTCGCAAGCTTGATGTAATCATTGTGTGCTAGGAATATGAGACCAAATACTAAATCAACTTTTGACCACTTTAATACACAAGTGAATTTGTTCCAACAGTTTTGGTCTCTTAAAATGGGGGGACTATGTACAAAAGTGCTAGAATTTCTAAACAGTTCACCTGATATTGATGAAGATATCCTCAAATTAAAGCTGACAGCACTTTAACCTCATAGTCATTGTATCATTTCAAAGTGCTGGATTGCAGCGCCAAAACAACAACACAATTGTCACTGTCCTAATAACTTTGGACTTTACAGTGCCTTCGTAAAGTATTCAGACCCCTTGACTTTTCCCACKATTTGTTAGGTTACAGCCTTATTCTAAAATATATGTTATTCCCCTCATCAATCTACACACAATACATCATACTGACAAAGCAAAAACAAGTTTAGATTTTTTTGCTAATAAAAAAAYAAGAAAACAACTGAAATATCACATTTACTATTCAGACCCTTTACTCTACTTTGTTGAAGCACTTTTGGCAGTGATTACAGCCATGAGTCTTCTTGGGTATGACGCTACAAGCTTGGCACACCTGTATTTGAGTTTCTTCTCTGCAGATACTCTCAAGCTCTGTCAGGTTGGATGGGGAGAGTTGCTGCACAGCTATTTTCAGGTCTCTCCAGAGATGTTCGATTGGGTTCAACTCTGGGCTCTGGCTGGGCCACTCAAGGACATTCAGAGACTTGTCCCAAAGCCACTCCTGCGTTGTCTTGGCTGTGTGCTTAGGGTCATTGTCCTGTTGGAAGGTGAACCTTCGCCCCAGCCTGTCCTAAGCGCTCTGGAGCAGGTTTTCATCAAGGATCTCTCTGTACTTTGCTTCGTTCATCTTTGCCTCGACCCTGACTAGTCTCCCAGTCCCTGCCGCTGAAAAACACCCCCACAGCATGATGCTGCCACCATCATAGGTATGGTGCCAGGTTTCCTCCAGACGTGACGCTTGGCATTCAGGCCAAAGAGTTCAATCTTGGTTTCATCAGACCAGAGAATCTTGTTTCTCATGGTCTGAGAGTCTTCAGGTGCCTTTTGGCAAACTCCAAGCAGGCTGTCATGTGTCTTTTACTGAGGAGTGGCTTCCGTCTGGTCACTCTACCATAAAGGCCTGATTGGTGGAGTGCTGCAGAGATGGTTGTCCTTGTGGAAGGTTCTCCCATCTCCACAGAGGAATTATAGGGCACTGTCAGAGTGACCATCGGGTTCTAGGTCACCTCCCCGACCAAGACCCTTCTCCCCTGATTGCTCAGTTTGGCCAGGCGGCCAGCTCTAGGAAGTCTTGATGGTTCTAAACTTCTTCCGTTTAAGAATGATGAAGGCCACTGTGTTCTTGGGAACCTTCAATGCTGCAAAAAAAAGGTTGGTACCCGTCCCCAAATCTGTGCCTCGACACAATCCTGTCTCGGAGCTCTATGGACAATTATTTTGACCTCATGGCTTGGGTTTAGCTTTGACATGCACTGTCAACTGTGGGACCTTATATAGACAGGTGTGTGCCTTTCCAAATCATGTCCAATCAATTGAATTTACCACAGGTGGACTCCAATCAAGTTGTAGAAACATCTCAAGGATGATCACTGGAAACAGGATGCACCTGAGCTCAATTTCAAGTCTCATAGCAAAGGGTCTGAATACATAGTTTTATTTTTAATACACTTGCAAACATTTCTAAAAACCTGTTTTCACTGTCATTATGGGGTATTGTGTGTAGATTGCTGAGGATTTTTTTTAAATTTGATCCATTTTAGAATATGTCTGTAACGTAACAAAATGTGGAAAAAGTTGAGGTGGGGCAGAGAAAAGAAAAAGATAGAAAGAAAATGTCATTTTAACATTTCTTTAGTAAAAAGACAGGTTCTGCTGCTAATACTGCCATCGTCATCGAGGCAGAGGACATGTACTGTATGTGTACACCATGTATCTGATGCTATTTGGCCAAAAAGAGTATGGCATGTCATCAGATACATGGGCTACATATAGTAAGACAGAAGGGCGCTGTTTCGCTCGCTCTAATGCTTTCTCCGGTGAGATAGTTTCATCGACTTGCGATTGAAGTGAAGTTGGCGGGTGCACAGTGTACTATTTATTTAGGATTGAATTATTTTGGCTGTACCCTATCTTTTTGAAGTGATTTGTTTGAGAATCAAATGAAAACATAATGACTAGTTGTGTTCATGGCACATTAAAAGGTCATGCATTTTTACAATTAAATTACATCTTTACTCTAAAAACCTCTGACTATCCTCTGCCCCGGGGCCTCCAAATCACTAAGTCCACCCCTGTTGACACCCTTTGAAGAAAGGGTGGAAGTGAGTGGGAAGAAATCACTGCAGATAGCTTATATAACTTGGTAGAAGCACTTCACCACCATCAGTGTGGGATCGGAGCAGTTCATTGAATCAGCAACCTACAAGCTGTAGTAGCCAGACCGGGCCCATGCAGACAGATAGACAGGCCAGTGATGAGGGAAAGAGAGCCAGAGACACAGCACAAATAAGCCCCAGCAGAATCAAGACAGGATTATGACATGGCAGAGGAGCCAAGAATATCCCTCTCAGCATACAGAACAGTAAACAGACAAACCAAACACATAATACAAACCACCCTTCATTCTGCCAACTTCTCCCCTCAGATAAAGTCTATGGTGAAAAAACTAGAGTGTGTGGAAACTCTGGTTGTTTGGATACAACTCTACAACATTAGGAGTAAATATGTTGCGGGTTGAGAGTCATTCTGCAGCTGCAGTAATCAGACAGCTTGCAGTCATCTTCTGTAATGACTATCACAGTTACTTGCCTGCTCTAGCTACTAAAATCTTTTGAGATTCAAATGAGGGCTTACCTCTCTAGTTATCTGAATATTTTAAATATGATCATGCTGCCACAGGATAAGGAAAGAGGGAAAGAGAGAGAGAGGATTGCTGCCAGCCCTAACTATACCTACCACAGCACTGGAGCCTAGGAAAGCCCATTCAGTCAGAAATGATTGTTCTACACTAATGGCCTGGTCTGAAGGCTCCATTGCCTATGCTACGGATTAGGAAGGAACATTGTGGTCATTACAGTGTCATTAGCCAGTGTTCCTACAGAATCGTTCACTTCACACCCCTGTTTCTCCCTCCTCCTTGCATCCTTCCCTCTACGTTGGTCCGAGGCGCAGGTTGACGTTGATTGTCATGAATCTTGCCCTGGAGGCAGAACTAAGTGATTTCTGCTAGATGGGCCAAATGCAAAGACAATATTGGTTGTATCTTAAAATTTCATGAAAACAAAAGTTTGCTTTCTGGTCTTAAGTTATGGTTAGGGTTAGGCATTAAGGTTAACAGTGCTGTTAAGATTAGGGTTAAGGTTGGGGTTAGGTTAGGTTTAAGCTATGACTTTGTGGCTGTGCCAGCTAGTGACCAGTCTAAAGAGCTCCCTCCAGGGCAAGATCATTGACAGTAAATGCCAACCTGCGTCCGAGGCAGGGAGTAAAGTTTCTCCGAACCACGAGAAGACCTAATGGGTGACAGGACATTTTTGCACTACAGTACATTGATTATATTTGGGTTGATTATACATTGAGAAATCCCCTTAGTCCCTATATACCATGATTTAAACAACAATAATAGGATAAGTGAATTAGCTAAAACATGTGCACTTAAAAAAAAGTAAAAAGTAAATAAATAAAGTGTCATTTTATAGATTAGGGTGTGTTAACTACACAAACAAGAGTTGTTGTCATAACCACATCCTTACACTAGCTACTTGATTAATTCAGGACCTAAATTCTATGTATCCTATCTATGTATGTCCAACATAACATTTAACCTTGARGGTCACAATCACAATCAAACTCCAGTTTGATGACAACAGCATCAACAACACATTCAACACAATCCAAACAGTTTCTTTGTGTAAAAGACACATAAAGCATTGAAAAGTAAGGCAATGCAGCCAAGCCATTTTGTCAAATCAAGAGTAATTCCATTGTAGATGAATGGTGTGCATCTATCCTGGCCCCCATAGCCTTAACTTATAACGCGCACATAGCCATGTTATTTAGAGATTATGACACATACTGATGTAGGATCTTAATTCGGTCACTCTGTTGCACAGAAACCTCCATACAATGCAGGAAAAGTCAAACTTGTAGTGTATTTTAGGTTTAAAAAGGCTTCTGAAGTTTGTAATTTCCACATTCAAATTTCAGACTTGATTTTCTCTTAACCTGAAGAAAAAAATGATCAACCCCTACAAAAATGTCCATTAATTATAATCCACAAAATAATTGACATTTCCTGCTGTTGCAGGATTATGTTCCTGCTGTAGCAAACTGGCTCAAATTAAGTTCCTACATCTGCACATAGCCACAGTACTTAGGGCTCAGACCTTGGCATTTTCAAACCTAATCCAGACACTTCTCCCAAATACATCCTCATAAATCATTCCCCCAAGACTTTCTATCTTTCACACTGAGCACTTTGTCTCCATGCAGTTTCTGAAAGATGCCTTACATGCATGTTCACTATGTTGGTAGCATTGTAGTTAAGCTGGCCTAGCACCAAACGACACAAGTCCTTATGCAATAGTTTTCTTTTTCCTTCTCTCAATGTAAGGGGGGAAATCCTACTGCAGTAGTCAAATGTTGACATTGTTGTGTGTTGTTGAAATGCTGTATGATAATTGCAAACATAAAAGGGGATGACTACAGAATTGTTTAATGAGCAGAAATTGTCTGGGCTACAACCATTGTAGAAATGGATAACAGACAATAAATACGGCATGGGTGTGTTCTTGCTGTTTTGACATTTCAGATGTGTGGTTTGGGAACAGTATGCCTGTTCAACCACAGTTTAGAATTGCATAATCTGTGTGTATGTTGTTGTGTTGTGGTAAACCTGAACACGCAAACTGAACTATGCTGGTGTATCAAGGGGGAGACTTTAGTTAATCTGCTGCTTGAGTTGTTCTGACTTCGCTATGCAATATTCTAAATCAGTCATCATGTTCATTGGTTGTTTCACACATATTCTCATTACATTGTTTTCCTGGCAACTGCATCAGGTTTGAAGCCCATCCTTCGTATAAAAGTGAGGTGAAATAAGAACAAGTCGCCTATCACCTGCTACTCGTTAACAGTGTTTGTGTTTTTATATTCAGACACAGAGCATCAGACACCACATCAATACCAAACCTCAGATAATGACCTCATCACTGATGTCATCAATCAATGACCATGTTCTGATCTGAACAGTGAGTTGACACTCAAACTCACTGACAAAATTACAACCTACCACACATACAATAAGCATCAACAAATCACTGCATCAGACAGCCTGGTTTAAGAGTTAGACAAAACCATAAGCAAGGGGTTTGGTAAATTAAACATTGGTGGAGGTAATGACTTTCTCAGTGGGGCAGACAGTGAAGTGGTTAGACAAGTGATGATCAATCGCACGATAGAACACATACTAGACTCAGAAAGACAGCATTAAACAGAGATGACTTGTATACAGTAAGTACAGCAAGCTGAGTATTTCAAAAGCTAATCGACTATCCTGTATCATGAGTGTCTAGCGAAAAACCATTGAAAGTTATTGGAGGGTTAAGCATGTTCATGGATCATGTATAATGATATTGTAATCTGAATATTCAACAGTAGTTTTGTAAGTACGGATCATAACAGCACAGCAAACCTTTTAGCTCAGTCTTAGACATGTTCTGAATATACCATTGCAATTCTTTGTTGTTTTGCATACTATTCTGATAGAAACAAAAGAACTACAACCAAGCTAGACAAAATTGCAGTGTAGTAAAAAGAGGCTGTAATATCTCCCTGTAATATAATGGCCAAGTAGTGAGGAATAAACAAAGAAACAAACAAAGAAAACAAGCAGAATCCACAGTCTCCCCATAGAGAACGTGTTACATTTGTTGATGCACCACAAACATTTAGGTCCACTGGAGGTGCAACGGGTTGATCTACTCAGTTTACTGTTGACATTCCACAGTTTATTACTGGCCTACWGTGTTCAACCCTTTTTTCCTTTATTGCTTTTTTATAAGAACATTTCAGCTTAAAAAAATCTAAGTTTTTTTCATAGAAAATCTTTAAAAAAAATCATATACAGTTATATTACACATATGATCCTCTGGCTTTTGTTTTGTTGAACATAAAGGACATTTTGTTATTTTGTTGCACAAAATGTTATAGAATATGCATTTAAACAACAAACATAGGTTAGCACAGCGTTGCAAAATAAGGATACACAGACTAAATATATAGAAATCAAATACATGCATCAATACATTACAGTGCCATGCGTACACAGTCATTTTGGGAAGTCAACGATTTAAATTGGCATTTGTCCCCATTATATTAAATGTTCAAACCTCCTTACTATACATACATGAGATGGCTTTTACAAAATGCAGTTACACCAACAGTTGCAGGTTTTGTAGCTAACCTATACCCATCACTTTGGAGTAACTATGTCTGGTTAAAAGTTATGAGATTCTCTCTTGCTATTTAGGCTTTAACGCTTAGGATTAATCATCACCACGGATAAGAGATTTGAGAATGAAATTAGGGATTTACCTTGTCATCATTTTTTACGTGAGAGATTCATTCATTGCTAACTTTCAGACAAAATGGCCGTCTTTAGTCTTTTGTGAGGAGGGTGATTTCTTGCATGAGGGAGAGGACCCTTTTCATCCCATTTATTTGACTAAAGGAGGAGTGTGAAAGCCCATGAGCAGGTGAAGCATTATCTTGATAACTAGCGAGCTACTGTTTCATACAGAAGCAGAAACTGCTTTTCGCTTCTTTACTTCAATATGTTGCTCTCAAGATGGTTAATTGTACTGACCATTTTACTCCTGTAAGCTTCTCTAACTTTTGGTCCAAACACACATAAAGTTGCTTCAGCTGCCCTCATAGCTTTAATTGCCCTTTTTGAGAGGTACTTTGGCCCTTTCAAGCAACATATAAAGACAGCAATGCCCTCTCAAGGTCATAACTTTCAATTAAGAATAACCTACGGACAGCCACATCCTTTTACATGAGAGGCATTCTGTTACATGCCACAAACCACCCTAAGGTGACGTATCAGAGGTCAGTGATAACTATCTCCTGCATTCTGACCTTGAGAGTGTCTGCCCTTACAGAGATCTTATCCAGCATCATCAGACTTAGCTTGATAATGCTCTTGGTTTTCCGACGGGGAGAGGGACTCCACTCTGGCCATTCTGGATAGTAGAGAGGCTACTAGAGGAGAATATTGATGTTCTCTGGAGATTTCTAAAGTACATCAAGCAATGGTCCATGAAAGCCATTGGAATGCTAATATACATCACCAATGGTTGTTTAAACAAGCATCATTGTGATGTATGGCATTACTTTGAGGTTTGAACCAATAGGATGTCTTTTACATCATGATTTGATTTGACAGAATATCCACATGTACCAACAAATCGGCACCCATATTTTTTTCCCGCTCTAATTATTTGGCACAATAGTCTTTCACTCAAACAAAAAGAAACAATGTATCTCTGATTAAATTATGACCTGTCGTATCCAACCCKCCCAATCATTTATTTTGTTCATGATGATCCATAATCACCTCTTAATCATGGGACATTGAAACATGTGACACTGAAACGTGTTAAACACTGAAGATGCCTTGCCAACCATGATGTTCAGATGATTTCTCGACACACCTCATATCTTAGCCCAGTTAGAAAGGCAGTATGATCTTCAACCTCTGCAGTACTTCCTCCTTTTGGTTTTACTAGTTCAAAGTTGCCTTTTCCCTCCTAGTTAAGCCATCTGCTATGATTTCCTGAACATGCCTAACTCTATTAAGGGATCTGTTCAATCCGTATAGCAGAAGTTACAGCGTGATTGAAATTGAAAGTCAATGTTACCGCGTCAGCGGAGACTGCATTCACGGTAAACACTGCATATGTCAGCTCAATCTGAAATGACCTTTACATTTCTATGGTGCAATCTGTAACACTTCAGGGATACAGACTGAATGAAGCCCTAGATTATGTACCTTGCTGCAGTTCTACTCTAATTGTTGGCTAAGAACAGATGTGAGAATGGAAATAAAGCAGATATATCTGTCTTCCTGTAAAATGAACCTTGACAATTGTATCCACACAATGCAATGTGCAGGATAATTCTTCATAATGGACACAGTGTACGCCATCTGCCCAGTTCAGCTGTTCGCTCGAGTGTTAACCGGAAAGAATGGAATCTACTGTGGGTATGCTTTCTTTCTGTGTACTCTCAAACAAATTCAAATGTATACATCCTGTCTGTCTGTCTGTCTGTCTGTCTGTCTGTCTGTCTTGTCTGTCTGTCTGTCTGTCTGTCTGTCTGTTCTGCTGTCTGTCTGTCTGTTCTGTCTGTCTGTCTGTCTGTCTTGTCTGTCTGTCTTGTCTGTCTGCTCTGTCTGCTGTCTGTCTGTAGATGATAAAAGGATTTAATATGACAAATTGTAGAAAACAATTTAGATAACTTTGACCACCATCCTGGAGGTAGACATTTCTCTCATTCTTATGCTACCATACTTTGCTCACGACACTGTAGATTTACAATTGTTAGAATAAGATAAGATAGATAAGATTATCCCCTTACACATTACACTGTAAGTAAATGTATGATATTGTAGTTTCATCCTGGTTGTGTGCAAGTGTCTGTATGAACAGCAGAGGGAACCGTTTGCAGACTGTGCAGATAAGATACACTGTACCGTCCAGTCTGAAGTAGTAGCTGATCTATGGGTCTGATCTGGTCTGGTCTGGTCTCTACTCTAGACAGCATGGCTGCTGGCTGTCTAGCTGGGTCATGGCTGCTGGTCTATATCTCTCCCTCCCTCCCTCCTCCTTCTGAGGACTGGTCAGATTTGACCCCTCTGGCCCTTTGAGGGGCTACAACACATGGCCACCCTCGCTTTAGGACATGCTTCCAACACCTCACCCAACAATCACTGAAGACTGTCCCGCTGCCGCTCACTGCTCGCGCTCACCGACACACGGCTTCTCAGACGTTAGTCACATGATCAGGGTTCTCCCTGACTTCAATGCACTCTATCTCCTCCCTCTCCCTCACTCTCTCCCTCTCCATCATCTCCCGCTCTCTCTCCCGCTCTTTCCGTTTTGCCCGTTTCTTCTTCTTGTGCCTTTTTTTTGATGGGGGAAAAAACGTTAGAAACACAGGCAGGATGAGGAAACAGTGCAGCACTGTGCAGCCTGCGGTGAGGAGGGAGCACTTGAACAGCGTGTAGGTCAGGTTGGAAGGCACAAACACCAAGGGCAACATCCCGATAACAAAACAGCAGGCGTTTTGCAAAATGGCCGCCCCGTGCTCCTCCAGGGAGATCTTAATGCATTGGGTCCTGGTGTGCTCCGTGGCCAGTACAAAGGTGTACAGGTGGGGTGCACAGTGATCCATGGCAAAGTTGAGAGTATAAATAAGGCACAGGATAGAGATGCTGTCCATATGTACATTCCAGAGGGTCATGAGGCCCAGGACCCCCAGCTCTACGGAGGTGACGGTCAGGATCAACCAGAAGTTCCCCAGAGGGTTTATGACCAGGAAGAAGGTGAGGATGAGGATGGTGAGCACGCTGAAGGCCGATGTGAGGATGGGTGAGACCACGGAGGAGCTGTAACGGTCCATGTAGACGAAGGTGGGGTTGAAGACGATGAACTTGATGTTGTTGATGAGCGAAAGGGGGCGGAGCCTCTCAAGCAGTTCCACCACCTCCTCCCGTGTCTTCTCCGTGGTCCTCGCCACCAGGTACATCCTGGACGCGATGATCTCCATTTCATCTCCATCTGTCTTGGACAGAATGATGTCCTCCATGAAGTGCTGATACTCCGGGCTGCGCAGGAAGGAGCCCTGCAGGATGGTGATGAAATCACTTTTGGTCGAGGCGCTCACATTCACCACCTTCAGATACTGAAAGTAGTTATCCATCCAGGAGATCTTGTTGAAGCCGTGGCTCAGCGTTGTGAGGTGCTCCTGCACCGTGGAGTTCCAGTACTCGATGGGCTCATAGATGTAGAAGCCGATCACAGGGCTGTAGTTACTGAAGTACTTCTGCTGGGTCGTGGCGTAGGACACACTGGGCGTGTTGCTGGCTAGGAGATTGACGATGTTGGATCCATCACTGATTTGTAAACATCCCATGAAGGAGAAGGAGGCGTAGATCAGGTAGAGGATGACCACGAAGGGCTTGACGTAGGTGTTGGTGATCCACTCCGTGTAGTGCTCCCTCAGGAAGTGCTGGATGAAGTGGTTTTGGTAGGGCACGACCTCGTGGTGAGTGACGTGGTCATGGCCGTCGCTCATCATGGTCTTGAACCAGGTGGGCTGACGGTCCAGGTACTCCACTGAGGGGATCTTACAGCAAAACACACTGTGGTAGCGGTTCTGCTCCAGCTGACCAGCGAACACCAAGCAGGAACCGTAGAAGGAGAACACGTAGAAGTAGTTGACCAGGACGGCCACGCACATGCTCTGGCAGAAGATCTTCACCGACTCAATGTTGGTGAAGGGGCTGGCACCCATGCCGAAGGTGATGATATAGAGGGAACTGGTCATGGTATAGCACACCATCACGTCGGCGAAGGCGTCTGCCACGCGCTCCTTGAAGGGAAGGCTTTCTCGAGTTCTTCTCCAGCCTGCCAGGAGCTCAAACACTCCTTTGGTTCCATGACCTGAAATGACAGGAACACATACTTTGTCAATGCCAATGCCAGTGAATACACATTAGTCAATTTCTGTTAATCAGTTTTAAAATGATACCATATAGCACATGCATTGTAATACTGAAGTAAAATATTTAAAGCAGCAATCAGCAGATAAAACAATAACAAAGCGTTAATTCGCCCCTGTTTCGGTAAAAAGCAGATGGATGGGGCTGGAGATATGTAACCACTTTCAAATTCTTAGACACAGCTATGGATGCAAGAATTAACCATCCATGATATCAACATGATAGTTTTAACCATGTTTTGATGCTATAAAGCATTTGTTTACATTTACTTTTGTATGCTCGACCCTAAACTCTGTTACCTGGTAATACATGGCAGACGGTCCAGGAACAACAAGGGAAACATAACGGACAATGCCCAAGGACTAGTCAGCCTTTCCACCTCTGAGGGGCCACAGTGTATCTCTCCGTTTCAATAGTCAGTCCTCTGGATACTGTATGTGTGATAGAAAAGTACTAAATGAACTATAAATGACTCTATAAAAAGGAATCCTGTCTTATTTACATTGGTCTCATCCCCCACATAAGCCTTTAGATGCTGTGAGACCCTGTGGAGATTGGGCCTTGGTGGTCAGGTTACTATAAACTTGGTATTGTTTGATTGGTCAATGGTTGTTGGTTTTGGATTGAAAAGGTTACACCTTTAGATGTTATAAATGGAATTAAATGCCTTTGTTCTGTCTCTTATACTGTATCCAGTACATGGAGGAAGGTTGTATGATCAATTCTAATTTTCTAGGCTTCTAGGCCTCTGGCCTAGTAGGCATCTCTCTGATCATTCTTAGAATAATGCCTAATAATGCTTGTTAATGCTTTGTAACTTAATCTTTATGCCTTGTATGTGAATCCATTCATTTTACAAATTAATTAAAGACACTTGTATTTAGAATTAAATTCTCAGACATTTCTTGATTGCCTATTACTGTAACTCAACCATAGTCTCCTTGCATTTTCCTATTTCTTTTATGGAATCGGATAAACATTTCAATAGGCTAATTGCTTAGTCTTATTATGAGCCGCATGTGAGGTGTATATAATATGCATATATGATCATTATTACCCCCACTGCTCTTTGTGGAGCAAATATTGGAGCAAAACAAGCTTATATTTGGGGTTCTGATGGGGTACGACAGTTGAACTTAGCTCATGAGACATTTCTAAGTTATATTCTTAAAAAATCAATTGGTACATATCATTAATTAACAAATCCCAAAAATGTATGTAGCAACTGCAGATTGCCCCTTTAAATGCAAAATTACACAAGTTAAATCTGTGGAATTGCTCATGAGCTATAAAAAGAACCGGAAATAGACGCTCCATATTCACACACACACACACACACACACACACACACACACACACACACACACACCCACACACACACACACACACACACACACACCACACAACCACACCACACACACACACACACACCCACACACACACACACACACACACACACACACACACACACACACACACACACACACACACACACAGTAGTGACGGGTCACAGCCATATTACTATTTGGGAGCTGCCTGCCGTGAATGTGTTGGCTTTTGAACAATATAATAAATGTAACACTTTTCCATCTCCTAAATATTTCAGTGGGAGTGATGGGTTTGGCCCATCTACATGATGTTTTCCACACTGTTTTAAATATTTCCTTAAAAATCTCCATGGTTGGGTCCTTGCTCTCAACGGCGTCATACGTTTTGACTAATTTGACACAAGGAAAAAGAAATACTTAACTATAAAGGATTACGCCGAAATAATGAGTGAGGTGGATTGAATGCTTGCTTTTTAGATTTAGATTTACTAAGCTGTGGTACAAGTCAATGAGTTATTGTCAGTTCATTTAGAAGGTGTGTGTGGGAAATTCAGGCTGCATACAGTACATGCAGCAGTTAACTAAAAAATAAATAAAGGGACTGTGTCAATGCAAATAGTCCGGGTGGCCTTGCCACGAGGTAGCAGAGAGAAGAGTCTGTGACTTGGGTGACTGGAGTGTTTGACAGTTTTTTGGGCCTTCCTCTGACACCACCTAGTATATAGGTCCTGGATGGCAGGAAGATTTGCCTCAGTGATGTACTGGGCTGTATGCACTACCCACTGTAGAGCCTTACGGTCGGATGCCGAGCAGTTGCCATACCAGGAGGTGATGCAACTGGTCAGGATGCTCTCGATGGTGCAGCTGTAGAACGTTTTGGGTATCTGGGAACCCATGCCAAATCTTTTCAGTCTCCTGAGGGGGAAAAGGTGTTGTCATGCCCTCTTCGGGACTTTCTTGGTGTGTTTGGACCATGATAGTTTTTTGGTGATGTGGACACCAAGGAACTTGAAACTCTCGACTCACTCCACTACAGCCATGTCGATGTGAATGGGGGCGTGTTCAGCCATCCTTTTCCTGTAGTTTACGATCAGCTCCTTTGTCTTGCTCACATTAAGGGAGAGGTTGTTGTCCTGGGACCACACCAGGTCTTTGACCTCCTCCCTATAGGCTGCCTCATCGATAGTGCTGGAGTCGTGCTTGGCCACACAGTCATGGGTGAACAGGGAGTACAGGAGGGGACTAAGCACGCACCCCTGAGGGGCCCTCGTGTTGTTGCCTACCCTTTCCAACTGGGGGCGGCCCGTCAGGAAGTCCAGGATCCAGTTGCAGGGGGAGGTGTTTAGTCCCAATGTCCTTAGCTAAGTGATGAGCTTTGAGGGCACTTTGATGTTGAACGCTGAGCTGTAGTCAATGAACAGCATTCTCACATAGCTGTTACTTTTGTCCAGGTGTGAAAGGGCAGTGTGGAGTCCGATTAAGATTGCGTCATCTGTGGATCTTTTGGGGCGGTATGCAAATGGAAGTGGGTCTAGGGTTTCCCAGATGATGGTGTTGATGTGAGCCATGACCAGCCTTTGAAAGATCTTCATGGCTACCGACGTGAGTGCTACAAGGAGGTAGTAATTTAGGCAGGTTACCTTTGCATTATTGGTCACAGGGACTATGGTGGTCTGCTTGTCTCGAAGCGAGCATAAAAGGCATTTAGCCCATCTGGTAGGCTCGCGTCACTGGGCAGCTCGCGGCTGGGTTTCCCTTTSCATTCTTTAATAGTTTGTAAGCCCTGCCACATCCGACAAGCGTCAGAGCCGGTGTAGTAGGATTCAATCTTAGTCCTGTACTGACGCTTTGCCTGTTTGATTGTTCGTCTGAGGGCATAGCAGGATTTCTTATAAGCGCCCGGATTAGTGTTCAGCTCCTTGAAAGTGGCAYCTCTAGCCTTTAGCTTGGTGCGGATGTTGCCTGTAATCCATTGCTTCTGATTGGAATATGTACGTACGGTCACTTTGGGGACGACGTCGTCAATGCACTTATTGATGAAGCCGGTGACTGAAGTGGTATACTTCTCATTTCCATTGGATGAATCCCGGAAAATATTCCAGTTTGTGCTAGCAAAACAGTTCGGTAGCGTAGCATCTGCGTCATCTGACCACTTCCGTACTGAGCGAGCAACTGGTACTTCCTGCTTTAGTTTTTGCTTGTAAGCAGGAATCAGGAGGATGGAATTATGGTGAGATTTTCCAAATGGAGGGCAGGGGAGAGCTTTGTATGCGTCTCTGTGTTTGGAGTAAAGGCGGTCTAAAGTTTTTTGCCTCTGGTTGCACATGTGACATGCTGGTAAAAATGAGGTAAAACAAATTTAAGTTTGCCTGCATTAAAGTCCCCAGACACTCGGAGCACCGCTTCTGGATGAGCATTTTCTATTTGCCTATGGCTTTACAGTGGGGCAAAAAAGTATTTAGTCAGCCACCAATTGTGCAAGTTCTCCCACTTAAAAAGATGAGAGAGGCCTGTAATTTTCATCATAGGATTTTTGCTCACCGTTCTTGTGATCATTTTGACCCCACGGGGTGAGATCTTGCGTGGAGCCCCAGATCGAGGGAGATTATCAGTGGTCTTGTATGTCTTCCATTTCCTAATTATTGCTCCCACAGTTGATTTCTTCAAACCAAGCTGCTTACCTATTGCAGATTCAGTCTTCCCAGCCTGGTGCAGGTCTACAATTTTGTTTCTGGTGTCCTTTGACAGCTCTTTGGTCTTGGCCATAGTGGAGTTTGGAGTGTGACTGTTTGAGGTTGTGGACAGGTGTCTTATATTGATAACAAGTTCAGACAGGTGCCATTAATACAGGTAACGAGTGGAGGACAGAGGAGCCTCTTAAAGAAGACGTTACAGGTCTGTGAGAGCCAGAAATCTTGCTTGTTTGTAGGTGACCAAATACTTATTTTCCACCATAATTTGCAAATAAATTCATTAAAAATCCTACAATGTGAATTTCTGGATTTTTTTTCTCATTTTGTCTGTCATAGTTGAAGTGTACCTATGATGAAAATTACAGGCCTCTCTCATCTTTTTAAGTGGGAGAACTTGCACAATTGGTGGCTGACTAAATACTTTTTTGCCCCACTGTATATAGCTTGTTGAGTGCGGTCTTAGTGCCAGCATCGGTTTGTGGTGGTAAATAGACAGCTACAAAAAATATAGATGAAAACTCTCTTGGTAGATAGTGTGGTCTACAGCTTATCATGAAATGCTCTACCTCAGGTGAGCAATACATTAAGACTAACTTAATATAAGACATTGTGCACCAGCTATTATTGACAAATAGACCACCTCCCCCACCCCTCGCCTTACCGGACATAGCTGTTCTGTCCTGCCGATGCACGGAAAACCCAACCAACTGTATATTATCCGTGTTGTTGTTCAGCCACGATTCGGTGATGTCACGCCCTGGCCTTAGTTATCTTTGTTTTCTTTATTATTTTAGTTAGGTCAGGGTGTGACATGGGGGATGTTTGTGTTTTTGTCTAGTCGAGGGTGTTTGTAGTGTCTAGGGGGTTTTGGTAGAGTTTATGGGGTTGTGTTCAGTGTAGGTGTCTAGGTATGTCTATGGTTGCCTGAGTGGTTCTCAATCAGAGACAGCTGTCTATCATTGTCTCTGATTGGGAGCCATATTTAAGGCAGCCATAGGCATTAGACGGGTTATTGTCTATGTGATGTTGCATGTTTGCACTCAGTGTTATAGCAGTCACATTCGTTTTGTTATTTTGTATTGTTTGTTAAGTGTTCTTCATTATTAAAGGGAAGAATGTATTCTAATCACGCTGCGCCTTGGTCCTCTCTTTCACCTATAGATGATCGTGACAGGTGAAACATAAGATATTACAGTTTTTAATGTCCTGTTGGTAGGATAGTCTCGAATGGAGCTGATCCAGGTTATTCACCAGTGATTGCACTTTGGCCCACTCGCCGACAAATACTCACAAGGCACCCTGATCTCCGCCCACTGTATTTCCTTATTTTCTTCATGCAAATGACAGGGTTTGGGCCTTGTCTGGGAGCAACATCATATCCTTTGCGTCAGACTCATAAAAAAAACATCTTTGTCCAGTTCGAAGTGAGTGATCGCTGTTCTGTTATCCAGAAGCTCTTTTCGGTCATAAGAGAAGGTAGCATCAAGATTATAAACAAAATAAGTTACAAACAAAGCGAAAAGACACAAAATAGCACAATTGGTTAGGAACGCGTAAATCGGCAACCATCCCATCTGGCGCCATTCTTAATTTCCTGCGTATCTGGCGCCATTTCCTACATATCTGACATGAAAACACATTGCATTTCTGGGTAGGATTGGAAAACCCCTGGGTTACATTAACGTGATTTATGAGTTGCAGGTGGGGAATGGATAATAGTGTTGGGCCCATCTGGTAAAATATCCCCAGATAATATCTCCACTAGAATGACTGCGAAAACAACTCTGTTACCAAAGCCTTGGTCTGATGTCACCAAAGACCTGCCAGAAAAATACATTTTTTTTTTTTTTTTTTTTACAGCATCTTTGAGATTCTCTTTGTAATGAAAAGCACTATCTAAAATAAATATATTGTTATGTGCATATACAACATACAAAATCAGTCAGGCTGACAGAGACAGGGTTTCCACTCAGATAAAATAAAAATTGATATAGTTAGGGCTATTTTGAATTTGAGCTGTACAGCACAGACATTCATGCCTACCATGAATATATGAATACTAGGTATATACTGTACATTGAAATTACATGACATAGTTTGTAGGCTAGAGTCTCTGAGGCCTAATACCCAGGAAATAGCCTGCAGGTACAGACAGGATCTGACTCTATAGGACTTCTGGCTAATCCTCAGCATCATCATCAGGGGCATCCCTGGGCTCTCGCTCTTTCTCTCTTAACAGAAACGGGACTGAATGAGCCTCCATACACAGACCAAAGTGACACACTTTCCACTCCACTGAACCCCTGACAGGTCCTGTATCATTAAACTCCAGTTAAATGAATGATTGGGTTAAATAATACACATGCAGAGAGGCATTAGAAGGGCAGGCGCAGTATAAAAAGGTGCTTGTGACTCAGCCGGTCGGTCCTATGCAACAACAACATCAGTCAGAAACAGCAGCGGCTCTGATAAATACAGTGTATGTTATCACTCCCCTCAGATGCTGCTAATATTCGTTAGCTACTGTAAATGTGAAGTAGGCCATAAGTAGGCTTGAGGACACAAATGTGTTTGTCTCCTGCATGGATCTATGAATCACTGTTGCATTCTAGTAGTGCCAGGCTGGCCGAAGTCAGGAGCACTGCTGGCTGCTTGATTCATACAAGTCTGCTGCTCTGCCTCCTTCTGACACCATGCCTGCATGCTCACTGGGGCTGCTGTGTGTGGAACAAGATGAAGCTTGAGGGAGGACAATGCGCATGCCTGTGTTGCAGTAACTCAAACGAGGGAAAGCACCAGGAAGAATAAGCAGGGAAGGTGGATGGGGAAAGGAGAGGAGGGAAGGGTATCCAGGGAGGGTGGATGGGGAAAGGAGAGGAGGGAAGGGTATCCAGGGAGGGTGGATGGGGAAAGGAGAGGAGGGAAGGGTATCCAGGGAGGGTGGATGGGGAAAGGAGAGGAGGGAAGGGTATCCACCCTCCCAGTAAGGAAGATGCTCAATAATATACAATGCTCAAAAAAATAAAGGGAACACTTAAACAACACAATGTAACTCCAAGTCAATCACACTTCTGTGAAATCAAACTGTCCACTGATTGACAATAAATTTCACATGCTGTTGTGCAAATGGAATAGACAAAAGGTGGAAATTATAGGCAATTAGCAAGACACCCCCAATAAAGGAGTGATTCTGCAGGTGGTGACCACAGACCACTTCTCAGTTCCTATGCTTCCTGGCTGATGCACATTTGTGGCCTGCGGGAGGTCATTTTGCAGGGCTCTGGCAGTGCTCCTCCTGCTCAAAGGCGGAGGTAGCGGTCCTGTTGCTGGGTTGTTGCCCTCCTACGGCCTCCTCCACGTCTCCTGATGTACTGGCCTGTCTCCTGGTAGCGCCTCCATGCTCTGGACACTACGCTGACAGACACAGCAAACCTTCTTGCCACCGCTCGCATTGATGTGCCATCCTGGATGATATGCACTACCTGAGCCACTTGTGTGGGTTGTAGACTCCGTCTCATGCTACCACTAGAGTGATAGCACCGCTAGCATTCAAAAGTGACCAAAACATCAGCCAGGAAGCATAGGAACTGAGAAGTGGTCTGTGGTCACCACCTGCAGAATCACTCCTTTATTGGGGGTGTCTTGCTAATTGCCTATAATTTCCACCTTTTGTCTATTCCATTTGCACAACAGCATGTGAAATTTATTGTCAATCAGTGTTGCTTCCTAAGTGGACAGTTTGATTTCACAGAAGTGTGATTGACTTGGAGTTACATTGTGTTGTTTAAGTGTTCCCTTTATTTTTTTGAGCAGTGTATTTATCTAGTTTTCTGTTTTTAAAGTGACTCGCTCTGAGGTATGGTGGTATCTGTCTTCGCTGTTTGAAACACAGAATGCAGGACTATGGAAGCTGGTACAAGCATTTCGCTACACTCGCAATAACATCTGCTAACCATGTCTGTGTGACCAATACAATTTGATTTGATTTGGTAGCTCACCAGTAACAGGTTGTAGGCAAAATATAATAAATAATTGAGCACATGAGGAATAGCTCTTCTTTTGTTCCTCATCATTCTGTACAGGTAGACTTAGGAACAAAGTGAAGAACAAGACCGTTTTGGGATTGCATTCGATCCATTTCTGCCTCTGGGCAAAAACTTGATCGTACTGATATAATACTGTTTAATGAATACACACTTGGAAGATTACAGTTTCACCTTGATTACCTAGAGGCTTACTTTGAGGCTACTTAAACCCTTTACACTTGTGGGAATTGGCCTATATGGATAGGGCTAAATGGAAATATCTCTTACAGAAGAAATACGAAAAGCATATGCATAAGCATAGTATCAATTGAAAGGGAAAAGTTTGGAGATTATAGAGAAATTATTAGATCAAAGTTGAGGACACAACAGTTCACCTGACACAAGATCCAAACATTACACTGTTGATTTGATGTGTATTTTACACATACTGTACTTTACACCGCATTAGATAACAAAATCTGATACATTCAGTAATATGATGAGAATATTTCTGGAAAATGTGGGGTAGGTGCAACATAAGACAAAACAATTACAAGGGTTTGAGTAAGAGGACTTACTGGTGTCTCCAAGTGGCCACACACCTCTCCAAAGTGTGCACAGTTCCTAAGTAATTTCAATGCACTTTAATGACTCAAAGAAGAGTCTTCAACTATAAGGTGCTCTCCTAGCTGTGCCGTTGAGGAACTACAACAAGCACACTTGTAGTTGTTTTGTTAGGAAGACAACTCTGCTGCATCCACGCCATCACACAGTTACTTCTGTTGTTTACGCAATCCAAAAACTGCCCATTATAAATTGCAATCTGTGTGACGTGGGCATCATTTGAAAGCTTCGATTGTTCGATTGCCAACATGACTAGCTAAGCTATAAAATACAATCTGACAGTGTTAGTCTTACACAGGGCAATTCAGAGAAACAGATCTTCATTTTGGAGCACATAGAAAGTAGTGCATTCAGGTGCGCGTTCCGCTGAGAATTCTCTTCAGAATAGACAAACATAAGCTCATTCTGTTCAGAACCATCCAGGGTATGACGCCATGTTATCTTGTCGACACTGTATATGACATGAGTTTTATGATATGGAAATGTGAAGTGCACATTTGGACTCAAGGGCGTTTGGCTTGCTTGTATGACATCGAAGTGATATGTATTATAATCCTCAAAGTCTAATCTTTCAAAAATGTATATCCAGCATTCCCCTTACTCAGACAACAAAAAATGTGTGAAAGCCCAATTACCGAGAGGGATGGGGGCAACCTCTTGTCGCACGCGGTGCTCAAGTTCAGAACGTCTGTCAGTCAAAACCCATACAGCGCTGTGAAGCGTAGAGCCAGAGCTCTGACGTCATTTATAGCCACTGCGTTCCAATTTAGGTGCTTATCAGTGCCCAAATKTGCCATTTTCAACCAGAATACTGTTACGAGTGTAAAGGGCTAGCGAGAAACAACAAAGTAAAGCAGGGAATGTAACAGAATTCAAATTAAGGGATGAGAGAACTTTCAGAAACAACATATTCATGACTGTGATCTTCAATCAGGCAGAGCAACCTCAAATAGTTCAGGAGACACTGTCACATCCAATATGCAAACAATGTCTGACAAGCAACGTCTGAAAGAACCCAAACTCCTCAATCAAACATGAGGTGAAAAACCAAATACACAAGTCTGAAACCATGACCGTTCAATGCTAAATCAGCTTTCCCCTAGACAGAGAACGTTATTCTCAGACTGTTCAAAACCGAAAAGCCAAATTGTAGCTTACAGCACGCTTGCAACTGCATAAGCTTCAGAGAGAGGAGTTGATTTGCAGTCCACAGGCCTTCCCATCCATGTCCCTCGTGGGCTGTAGAGCCATACTGTTGGCAGAACATACAGTACAGTATGTGTGGAAGGCCTAGCATGGCTTCTGCCAATAAAACAATTAAGCAAAACCAGTGCCTCTTGATCCTTCACAATCTCATTTTAATGACTGTCCTATGGCCATAGGGACAGACAACCGCTAGCCATACAGTCGGACACATTGTGACCGTCAGGACAGCCATCTCAGTACATTTAGAGTCAAGAGGAATAGGCTACAGCAGGGATGGGCAACCCTTTTGTAGGCATGCGGACCAATACAATTTACTGTTGAGAGTTAGAATAATAGAATACACAAGGATCAATTTCAACATTTGGTTGTGCATCATCAGTCACTTAATTAGCCTATGTCAGCAAAAACATTTCATATTGGTAAGTTAGTCTAGCGGCCAACTATCGAAACTTGTAGTAAGCATGGTCGAACTACCGACCGGGGTGGGGCCCATTGATCATCAGTTATCATATTAAAAACTGCAAACATTTGCCTCCACCATATGGCAAAATGTGTAGAATTGCAGGAAATTTGCTGTAAAACTGTCTCCCACCCCCATCAAAGTTGCCATTCCCTGGGCTATAGGGATGCACACCTGCCATGCTCTCTCAGGAGGAGAGAGGCACTTTATGTTGTAATCCCAGACATTATCTAAACGTCCCATTCTCACGATGCTGTACGTTCTGTTCCGGATGGAGAGAGGACATTCATGTTAAGAACAAGATCACTTTATTGGTCAATTGTCAGTTCAAAAATGTGACTTCCACTTTTAGCCCAACCTCTTCGAAAGACACATACAGGTTTTTGGAGAGGTGCTAGGGGCTGCTACACGGGGTGCCCAGGGATTTTTAAAATGTTTATTTAACCTTTATTTAACTAGGCAAGTCAGTTAAGAACAAATTCTCATTTACAATGACGGCCTACCCCGGCCAAACCTGGGCGACGCTGGGCCAATTGTGCGCCTCCCGATGGGACTCCCAATCACGGCCGGATGTGATACAGTCTTATCTGCTGAGGGGAGGCCCAGCCAGATCTGTTGTTGTGGGGGGATTGGGGTTAAGTGCCTTGCTCAACTGCAAAACTTCAGGCAATGGTATCTAGGATTTGATACTTGCAACCCTCCGGTTGCCAGCTCACTTCCTGACAGAATTTTCCTTCCGGACGCAGGATTCGAACTGGCAACCCTTTGCTGGCTTGCCTCTCTAACCGCTAGGCTACCTGCCATCCCCGATCGCCGAATCGGAGCAGCGTGCCATGCGGCAGTAGCCAACGGTGTCTCAGGAGGAGGCGGTTAGATGAAAGGTTGTACCTCATTTCCACTGCAGCTCCCAGACAGGTACAACATCCCACTGAGCTTGAGGGGGCAGTTTGTCAAAGGCCTCTGGTGGACCATTTCAGGCACGACAAAGGACTTGGAACAATTATTGGCAGGATGGAGGCCTCATCCCCGAGCCTGAGTCGCATCGGCCCKAGTCATTAAAGCAAATTACAGCTCTTAAACTTCAATGGCACACAGGCAGAAAACACATCAATCTCAGATGAGGAAAACACCACGCCATTGATTTTTTATTCGCATACATTTTTCACAGGTGACGTGACAGAGCAAACATTGGAAATATAGTTCTGCTTTCTTCGAGAATGTATCAAACTTGATAAAAAGACAGATGAGTAGTGGCATGTAATAAAGAATGTGGCTTTGCGGAATTATAGCTTACCTACATCGAAGTAAACTAATGTCAAATCAATATCCTGACAAAATCTAAAATAAAATCAGGTGTTTAGATAATGACCAACTTTATAATCTGTTTGTATCATTTTATTTCCCTCTGAGCAACAAACTAGCTCTTGCTAGACTTTTGAAACATGTCTTTCAATAGGAATTCGTTAAGCTACAGATAGTGATTTCCCAATGCTGTCTACTCTGAAATGTATTTTTTCCAGATCCTTGCCTAGTTAGCAGCAGTCGTTCTCTCTGTAGGTGAGCTAATCCCTCTGCAGTGGATTACAGATGCAAGGAGTATAGCCTACAATACTATATAAATGAGAGAGGGAAGCCCTGATAACAGACACACAAACACAAGGCAACCTAGCTAGCCTACACATGGGCATCACATGTGGTTCCAGACAGCATAGTACAGCACAGCCTAATCTACCCACTGCCTGCCCTGAGGCATGGAGAGGGGAGGCCCAGCCATCTGGAGAAACTCACCGCGAATAGTCAGAGGTGGAAGGATGTGAGACACACACACACACATATAGGTACTAATACCAGTCTATTCCTTAAACCTGCAGCATGGTGGAAAACACATGAAAGATATGAAAACATGTGTCACCCGCTGACTGTAACACAGCCACCATGGGTAAATAAAGATATGAGCTTTCACTGCATTTGGTTCGTCAATCATCTACAATTCCCAATTCCTTTGCTAAAATGTACAAGATACAAAAGACAATCTGAGAATATTGTTTTATTTTGTGGCTCTTTTTGTTTCTTTCTGTTTGTCCGTTTGCTCAGCTGGAAACTGTATGTTTCTGCAGTGAATCTCATATTCCTYATAGGAGTGTGATGGGTCCTCATGAGTTTGTCCCTGTGGGGATGGGGAAGATAAATGCAGTTCTATGATACTTCAGGAATGCAAAGGAAATCATGAATTACTGTTGGAGTTTAAATGGGAGACGAATAAAAACAAACTAAATGGAAGAGAGGGAATAATAATTAGGTCCCCTGACCTAATAATTAGGTCCCCTGCAAAACTGCACGAGTTGGCTATGGAACTTTATTTGAGTAAGAAACAACATTAGAAATGTATGGTATTCATCATAGTGTTGAACTGGGGTGTTAATTAACAAGGCAGAACAAAATAGAAATAGTAACTGTCTCATTGTAATCAATGAATTAGTTCTATTGATCTGACAGACTGCTTTTGATGAACATAGAACTGCTCTATAACATGACGTACTGTATATGGGGCAGAATGGGGGATCTCTGTCTATGCATATCTACATSTATCTGTCAAACATAGATACATTTATATTATTATGTCTCTGGATGGATCAAATCCATTTCATACTTCTGTGACCCTGATCCATACCCAGATCATCCTAAATCAATTACTCTGACTTGTGTCTCTGAGTTTGATTAAAGGTGATAAATGATTGTTACAAATGTGAGCACACAAATGAGCCAGATCAATCCAGTAAAGCCAGTAATGCCACCAGGAGTCGCGTTCTGCAGAAAAGGATTCTGAAACATTCCAAGACGAATGGAACAGCTAATTTAGTCATTTGCATTTTGTTTCTCTTCCTGGAAGAACACTACTTAACATGAATTGTTTAAGCCTTGTGTTCCTGGCTGCTGAATTAGAAATTCACAGGAGGAGAAGAAACCCTCTTCGCTTTGGGTCTGTGTATTTGTGTGCAATTAGAAAATATCTCAGTATCTGTGCAGTGGGTTATTACATTCCTGAGGGAATACAAGGTATATCAGTTTCTATTTAAGCAATAAGGCCCGAGGGGGTGTGGTATATGGCCAATATACCACGGCCAAGGGTTGTTCTTAGTGACGACGCAATGCAGAATGCCTGGACACAGCCCTTAGCCGTGGTATATTGGCCATATATCACAAACCCCTGAGGTGCCTTATTGCTATTATAAACTGTTTCCCCGCAATCAGAAATTAGAGCGTAAAATTAGTGTTTTGTCATACCCGTGGTATACAGTCTGATATACACGGCTGTCAGCCAATCAGCATTCAGGGCTCAACCACCCAGTTTATAATTGACATTTGATTCCGTTAATTTCATTCCAGCCATACAGCAATCCAGAAACACTTGAATTGTGAGAGTGTGTGAGGGGTGAGTGAGTGAGTGAGTGGAGTGAGTGAGTGCGTAGTGAGGTGAGTGAGTGAGTGAGTGAGTGAGTGAGTGAGTGAGTGAGTGAGTGAGTGAGTGAGTGAGTGAGTGATTGAGTGAGTGAGTGTGTGTGTAGTATGACATCTATAGTTGCACATTTAAGGTGTAAATGACCTATCTGATAATTTTATGGTAAGACAGACAATCACCTTAAATGTGCAACTATGGGCCATAAGATGGCATTAAAGTAACAGTGACAATATCAGCTAAGCATCAAACCTGATTAGGATAATGGATAATGGACCATAACACTCAAAACAGTTTCTCACTTGTATACATTTTATGGAGCTACTGAAYAAAGTAGTCCAGTTATGGGCCATTGGGCAGAGTGTTTGGGTCATATAAATTTAAGTGCAATTTATTGGATGCAGTTTTATTGAAACTGGTGCTCTAAGATGTCATACTGTACTGCATGGGGTGGAGAGTCTTAATGATTGGCTCAGCAGTCTCTGGCTAAATTACTGCTTTTAATTTAAAGCTTCCACTTCTGAGATGACCAAATAAAGGAGCTATTCAGACATATCCACAAGAGATTACATGATTTTACCACAGCAAGTGACATGTGGGAACAATGGGGGATTTAAGATGACTTGTTCGAAACGTTCTCAAAATGTAATTGSTGAAACGGACTATAAAACGTACAGTATCAACACAGTTATTTGTCTAGAAGAGAATGGAACAGAATATAACTTTATTATCCATTGACATCTAGACACAAAACATGGAAGCTTTTCACTTATTATAAACTTGGCAATCTGTCTTGAGAGGCCAATAGAACTATAGACCTGGAAGGAACAGATCTGTGAAGTCAAAGCACATTTCCTGCTAATAGTTCAATTAAAGATGGATTACCCTAACATACCACTGCATTGATTCTCATCTATAAAGTGGCTTCCTCCCCAGTCAATACTCGTCTTCTCACTTACCACAAAGCAGATCACTTAAAACAGCATCTGGCTAATTCTTACTGCTGTAAACTGGAGTAAATGGTAAGAACATACAGAAAAGAGACATTTGACAAACTGCTCCTCTCTCTGAGTTTATGATGTTTTTAGACAGGCATAAAACCAAAGTTAAGATAGATGATGTGAATGAATTTGGGCAAAACATACAGACCCAAGTACTGTATTGGCAAAAGTTCAGGTAGAGGAAAGTATGCATCGTCTAACCATATTGCATGGTGAGTGGTTTCTCTCTCTGCCTGGGTGAACATAGAAATGCCATTCTAACTTAGATTGCTGCCGCATTGCCCTGAAATCTCTCTGCTTTCTGGTCCAACACGGCAATGGGAAATGAAATAGCTGCTAGCTTAATGACATGTAATATGTCATGCTTGAGGACATTAGTGATAAGCAGCTCTGTCAGAATGTATCTAATGTCTTCCTGAATATTTTTCGCTCTCCTTGGAGCAGATCAATAGGTTGTGTTCAACACATACACTTTCCTATGGGTTAGGGTTAGGGTTAGAATCTCTCTGCTTTCTGGTCCAACACGGCAATGGGAAATGAAATAGCTGCTAGCTTAATGACATGTAATATGTCATGCTTGAGGACATTAGTGATAAGCAGCTCTGTCAGAATGTATCTAATGTCTTCCTGAATATTTTTCGCTCTCCTTGGAGCAGATCAATAGGTTGTGTTCAACACATACACTTTCCTATCCACTAAATGTATATATTTTGGTTTGCTCTGCGAGATAAATTAATTTTGTGTGAATCTTTCTCTCTCTGTGTGTGTGTGTGTGTGTGTGTGTGTGTTTGTGTTTGTGAGAGTGGAAGAGAAAGAGAGAGAGAGTGTGTTCATTGGTTTATTCGGATCCCCAGCTTTTGCCAAAGCAGACGCTATTCTTCCTGGGGTCCACACAAAACATAAAACATGACAAGTAACAAAACTCTGATACACTGATAGACAAGGACAGTCACACACATTTTTTAATAGAACACTATAAAAACAATACAACAACAACAGAAATAATAATAGTACAAACAATACAACAACAGCAAAAGAATGTGTGTGTTGGAGTGTCTGTATGTATGTGTGTGTCCCCTCACAGTCCCTGCCGTTCCATGAAATGTAGTTTAATCTTTTTTTTAAGGCAATTTTGCTGTTTTCCTGAGTAATTGGAGATGGAAGGATCTGTATAATACTGTGCGTTCCCGTGAARTCCTTTTGGACTTGGGGACTGTGAAGAGTCCCTGGTGGCATATGTATGGTTGTCTGAGCTGAATTTGATTTGATTATGACAATCTGGAAATGTCATTAGAGCAATACTTGTCATGAAAACTAGAAGAGAACAGTTCATCTCTCGTCAACCCTCAACCAGGAAAGACTGGCAGGCATGTCGTTGATGTTCTGCACGGGCAGTTAAGGGCAAGGCGTGCTGCCCTCTATTTGAGGCAGCTGCAGCTGGGTCTATTCTTTGTTGCACTTGACCATATTACTGGGCAGTAATCAAGATGGGACAAGACCAGAGCCTGAATAACAGACATACCCCTCCCAATCTTCACCACAACTTTGTCAATATGACTTGACCATAATAATTGATCATCCAWTGTTGTAGCTAGGAGTTTAGCTTCCCCAACTTGACCAATGCTCACARCCTTTATGTACAACTCCAGCTGAGGTTTAGGTCTTAGAGAATGTTTTGAACCAAATACTATACTTTTAGTTTTAGATGTATTTAAGACCAGTTTATTATTAATCACCCATTCTGATACTGACTGTAACTCCTTATTTAGAATTCCAGTTAGCTCACTGGCTTGGGTGGTGACATGTAGAGTGTGGAATCATCCGCATACTGTATATACACTATACACTATATACTGAAGTATGTGGACATCCCTTCAAATGAATGGGATTTGCTATTTCAGCCATACCCATTGTTGACAGGTGTATAAAATTGAGCACACAGTCATGCAATCTCCATAGACAAATATTGGCTGTAGAATAGCCTTACTGAAGAGCTCAGTGACTTTCAACGTGGCACAGTCATAGGATACCACCTTTCCAACAAGTCAGTTCGTCAAATTTCTGCCCTGCTAGAGTTGCCCCGGTCAACTGTAAGTGCTGTTGTTGTGAAGTGGAAGCGTCTAGGAGCCACAACGGCTCAGCTGCGAAGTGGTAGGCCACACAAGCTCACAAAACAGGACCGCCGAGGGCTGAAGCACATAGTGCGTAAAAATCGCCTGTCCTCGGTTGCAACACTCACTACCAAGTTCCAAACTGCCTCTGGAAGCAACGTCAGCACAATAACTGTTCGCCGGGAGCATCCTGAAATGGGTTTCCATGGCCAAGCAGCCGCACACAAGCCTAAGATCACCATGCACAATGCCAAGCATCGGCTGGAGTGGTGTAAAGTTCGCCGCCATTGAACTCTGGAGCAGTGGAAACGCATTCTCTGGAGTGATGAATCACGCTTCATCATCTGGCAGACCAATGGACAAATCTGGGTTTGTCAGATGCCAGGAGAACGCTACCTACCCCAATGCATAGTGCAAACTGTAAAGTTTGGTGGAGGAGGAAAAATGGTCTCGGGCTGTTTTTCATGGTTCGGACTAGGCCCCTTTGTTCCAGTGAAGGGAAATCTTAACGCTACAGCATACAATGACATTCTAGACAATTCTGTGCTTCCAACTTTGTGGCAACAGTTTGGGGAAGGCCCTTTCCTGTTTCAGTATGACAATGCCCCCGTGCACAAACGGAGGTCCATAAAGAAATGGCTTCGAGATTAGTGTGGAAGAACTTGACTGGCCTGCACAGAGCCCTGACCTCAACCCCATCGAACACCTTTGGGATAAATTGGAACACCGACTGCGAGCCAGGCCTAATCGGCCGACATCAGGGCCCCGACCTAACTAATGCTCTTGTGGCTGAATGGAAGCAAGTCCCTGCAGCAATGTTCCAACATCTAGTGGAAAGCCTTCCCAGAAGAGTGGAGGCTGTTATAGCAGCAAAGGGGAACCAACTTCCATAATGTCCATGATTTAGGAATGAGATTTTAGATGAGCAAGTGTGCACATTCTTTTGGTCATGTGGTGTAGTCATTCTAGCTTTGTGTATGACGAGTGGCTAYTAATTTGTAAAACATAGAGAAGAGTAACGCCCAAGGCAACTTCGCTGAGGGACATCCCACTGTATCTATCTGATGTTAGAGAAGCTGTGTGTGTATATTCGGTATGTACAGAGCCTTCTAGCTGAAAATCTGTCAGCCAGCGCTTTTATAAGCCCAGTCATTGCACAGTCATTCTTAATGCAATCATGTGTTAAAAATATTTCTGGGGCCTTGATTAATAGCTAATATTTGGATTTCTCAACTGGTAATTGGAGGCAGTATGCTAGAGGCAGTATGCATTTTGAAAACATATAGCTACTTAATTGTTTGAAACCTGAACGTTTTGCTGCATATTATGAGTCATGTTTTACCTTACATCAAAGTCGCCAAGGCAAAATCCTACCATATCCGTGGAGGCAATTATTTATACAGACGTCCATATGCCATTGAAACCAGTAGCTTATTTCTCTCATGTTCTATTGGTTTTCAACTTTCATTGTCTGGTAGCCAAATGCACATTCCTTCATAGCCTGCCTTGRGCGCATTGCTGCGCTAATAATYTTAAGAAATAATAGTTTATCTGTTGCATCAGATTCATTGATTTTTAATGTTTTCTTTTATGTAGCCTAGGCCTACTGGTTGTATGAATTTGGGATCTATTGTARTGTTTGGGATATTTCTTTCTCGAAAAGCTGACCAATAAAATAGGTCAYCTTTTCTACTATGGGGTATAGCAGATTGACATAGGCTCATAGGCGTCGCGTCTATAAAGCTAGGGGAAGCTAAGCTTTCCCTAAGTAAATTCAATTGCCAAAATTATATAGCCTAATTAGCCTACTCCTGGCTATACATAAATAAATACAATCATTCAAAATAGGCTACTAAAGCATGATTTGGCCACAGAGGATCGTTAGCTTCCCCTAGCCTTAAAAAATGGCATTGTTTTAAATCACATTGCCTACAGTCAGAAGGAAAGGCTGCACGAAGCAAATACCAAAGAGATTAGTGTTGAGTTGCTACTGTCAGTGAAAAGTAGAGAGGCCCAGGTATTTTGCAATATTTCAAAATAAGAGAAGACAATGAAAAGACTCTAATCTGTCTTTTAGTTATCAAAATGCTCACTTTAATTGAGTGAACAACACTAGGCATATGGCCTATCTTATTGGTACCAACCGAGCTCATGTCCCCAGTGAGTGCGCACCACGCATATTCACTTTGTCATTGTTGGGTCAGTGCCACTTAAAAGTTTGTTTTTGGACAATAATTTCCTTTTCCAGTTTAGATGGACATCATATTCTATTCGTGTCTCCCCTTCTCATAGCCCTATTATATYGACAATGTCGTTTTTATTGATTGGTTGTCAATGTCAGGAGAGTAGGCTACCGTGTAATTTGATGTGTTAAAAAAGATTCTGCTAATGTCTCCAGTCACATAAAGTGCAGTAAAATTGCATGAAATGTGTTTTTCCAGTGCTAAGAAAGAATAAACAGATCTGATATCGCCTATATCCCAGCCTCTACACACTATACTCAGCCATGCATTGAACGGTCTTTCTGCGAACAAGGATTGAGTTGTATTACTATCCTAAATGGTGACTATCCAATCTACTCATCACATTACGAATAGTAGGCTATTTTACATAAATCTGAAAATGTCATGCATGGAATACTTTATTATAAAGGAGGATTTTTATGGTGAAAATGTGCTTCCTCAAACGTGAAACTCACGCTCCGCCTATGCATAGGCTAGTGATTTTGCTGTCGTCTTCTTGGATGAGGAAAAGTGCGCGGTAAAAGCACACATTATTGCCTCTTCGACTTGAATGTTAAGATTAATTACCACCATCTCAATGTGATTTCTGTCATTCTGAGCACCGTGGGTGAACACCCTAATCAGGTTACYCACCCAATGCATATGGGTCCGGTACATTTCTCAAATGTCTGGTAAATTTAAATGCTGCCGGTCAAATGTCCCGCCACARTTTCATAACGGAAACCCTGCTCCAAAGTCTTTTTCCATTGTTTTATGACATGTATCTTGGTTTGGGAATGTAATTTATCCAATTTAGTGAGCAAGTCAACAATATGTCAACCAATCAACTGAGCAGCCTGACTTGTTTGCATAATTTCTTTGAACCATACCATTTTTATATTTATCATCATACAAGAGGGCTCCAACTGTTCTCACAGTTAATTTCTTAACAGGCGCATACTTGGCAACAATTGTCATGAATAATTTTACAAATACTTCCAGTGCTGCATCTGGATTCACTTCACACATCAGAACAACATACATTGTTTTACATCTTCAACAAAAGAGTCACGAGAAAACATTTCATATGAACTCTTATAAATGACTTTAGGCCCAATCTTTGGCACTTTGGCTTTCCTTGTTATTGCCACAATGTTATGGTCACTACAGCCAATAGGAACTGATATTTCTTTGGAGCTAAGCTCTGCAGCATTAGTGAAGATATGTTCAATACAAGTGGATGTCAAAGATCCAAAAGTATTGGTATGCACTCTAGTTGGATGAGTGATAAGTGTTAGCACTTGGTGGCATATAGCAAAACCCTAAAATTATAGGCTTTAGATGAGTCAGGTGAACCTGCAACTAAAACACTTCAATAACACTTGACATGAGATCTTCTAGTATGAGCTTTTCTTTTGTAATTTCCTGGGAGATAGACATACCATTATTCACAGTCCATCAACCAGTTGATTCCATTCCTTTACTGAGATTTGTGTGTATTTGGTATATGTTGTGAAATTGTTAGATATTACTTGTTAGATATTTAAATGTAATTAAAAAATGTAACTTTTATTTAACTAGGCAAGTCTGATTTACAATGATGGCCTAATCCAAGGCACTTGTCATCTCCTATCTGGACTACTGAAACACGCTGTTGGCTGGGCTCCCCACTTGTGCCATCAAACCCCTGCAATTTATCCAGAATGTTGAAGCCTGCCTGGTGTTTAACCTTCTCAAGTTCTCCCATGTCACCCTGCTCCTCCACACACTCCACTGGCATCCAGTCAAAGCTTGCATCCACAACAAGACCATGGTACTTGCCTACGGAGCAGCAAGAGGAACCGCCCCTCCCAGGCTATGCTCAAACCCTACACCCCACTCCGTTCTGCCACCTCCGGTCTGTTGGCCCTCCCACCCCTAGCGGAAGACAGCTCCGCTCAACACACTCCAAACTCTCCTCTGTCCTGACACCCCAATTGTGGAACCAACTTCCCCCTGAAGCTAGGACCCCCCCCCCCCCCCCATTACTAGCTCTGACTTTGCTGATAGCTACTTTATTGATGAAAAATGTACTTACTATGACTGTGAAATGTGGTTGTCCCACCAAGCTACCTTAACTGTGAATGCACTAACTGTAAGTCACTATGGATAAGAGCATCTGCTAAATGTCTAAAATGTACATGTAAAACAACCAACAATGACAAAGTGAAAACATGTTTTTAGAATTTACATTATTATTCACAACCCTGAGTCAATACTTTGAAAAAGCCCCTTTGACTGTCACGCCCTGACCGTAGAGAGCTTTTTATGTCTCTATTTTGGTTTGGTCAGGGTGTGATTTGGGTGGGCATTCTATGTTCTTTTTTCTATGTTTTGTATTTCTTTGTTTTGGCCGGGTATGGTTCTCAATCAGGGACAGCTGTCTATCGTTGTCTCTGATTGGGAACCATACTTAGGTAGCTTTTTCCCACATGGTTTTTGTGGGTAGTTATTTTCTGTTTAGTACCTTACAGGACTGTTTCGGTTTCATTTATTCTCTTGTTATTTTATTTAGTGTTCAGTGTAAATAAAAAACATGAACACTTACCACGCTGCGCTTTGGTCCGACTACTCTTCTTCAGACGACGAAAACCGTTACATTGACAGTGATTACAGCTGTGAGTCTTTCTGTGTAAGTCTCTAAGAGCTTTCCACACCTGGATTGTGCAACATTTGCCCATTATTATTTTCCAAACTCTTTCTTTGCTCTGTCCAATTGGTTGTTGATCATTGCTAGTCAACCATTTTCAGGTCTTGCCATAGATTTTCAAGTAGATTTAAGTCAAAACTGTAATTCGGCCACTCAGGAARATTCACTGTCTTCTTGGTAWACAACTCCAGTGTAGATTTGGCCTTGTGTTTTAGGTTATTGTCCTGCTGAAAGGTGAATTAATCGCCAAGTGTCTGGTGGAAAGCAGACTGAACCAAGTTTTCTTTAAAATGTTTTATTCTGTACAGGCTTCCTCCTTTTCACTCTGTCAATTAGATTAGTATTGTGGAGTAACTACAATGTTGTTGTTCCATCCTCACTTTTCTCCTATCACAACCATTAAACTCTATAACTGTTTTAAAGTCCCATTTGGCCTCATGGTGAAATCCCGGCAACTGAGTTACGAAGGACGCTTGTATCTTTGTGGTGACTGGGTGTATTGATACACCATCCAAAGTATAATGTATAACTTCACCATGCTCAAATGGATATTAGATGTCTATTATGTTTACCCATCTACCAATAGGTAAAAAAAAAAGTTTCTTAAATCTCTGCCCCACATGCCCTGAAAGATGGGTCACGACTGGTATGTGTGTGTGTGTCTGTGTCTCTCTGTGTGTGTCCTCGAGGGAATAGGTCCATTTGTGTGTACATGCAGCACACGGTCATCCCCAGTCTAAGGCCTGTAACAGTAATGAGTTGGKTCAATGAGCTGACGTACTGAGYATGAGCTGACGTACTGAGGAAGAGCTATCTGGACTGTCTATACTAGCATGATACACCCACCAAGTGTCTGTTTGTTTCACACTCATCCTGGATGAGGCGACTGACTCAAAGTTGGTGGCAGCAGTAGCACAGCACTGAATACGAATGACTTGTCTTTGACGCAACAGCACTGACAAATTAGCCCAAGAAGTGAAATAGCTGCCTATAAACCTACATTATTCTATTGCTTCGACTGCTCTTAGGAATTAATGTGTTTATGTGGAATGAGTAAATGTGGTTGCTCTCTTTAGTGGTGTATTGATATGGGACATCTATTCATTAATTCCATGGACCTTTTGATCATGAATGATAATAACCACCACACTAATAAAAATCAACCCTCAACCAGACATGCGACAGTGTTATTCCCTCTTCTCTGTAAATCCCACTTTCACTCATGGTAATTAATCAGTGTGATCATTAGGAACCAAACACATTAGCTATAGCATTTCCCACTGCTTTCTTCTCCATTCTCATTGGTCCTGGTGGACTGGCTTTTTCCAACAAAACATATCTTCCGTGTCGCTACTCGGAAATTAAAATGATTCTAACTTGACTATATGTCAATCAACTGTCTGCATTGACATACATTGCTTAAATAAATGACCATCCCCTCATCCTGAAGTTATTCACCATGGGGTTCTCTCAGAATGTTTCTCGTAACTGTTTCACTATCTCTGATTGGACATCTGTTCCGGGACACTCATCTGAGCACAATTAATTGGTTCTTGTTAATCAAGGCCTAAAGAATATATTATTCCCTATGGCAATAATCCCAACGGCTATGAAGTTGTCACAACATAATAATCATCCTACGTTCATGACAATAATATTTATGAATGTATCGTCAGTTGTTCCAGTCCATCAGCGGCCGGCTGGGTCCCAGAGGAGCCCTGTTCACCACGTTGTGTGAACAGCCTTGTCCAGTGTCACTATTCATCTTAGCCTGCGGGATAAAATCAATGCCTCCAGAATGGTGTTGCCCAGAAAGGAAAATGCAAAACACTGTAAATCAGAAAGGACCTCCTGTAGAGAACCAGTAACTGTGATTGATCTGACTGTGGACTATGGAGAGGAAGCATGGCGTGTGCAGGGGAGCACTTTCAAAATGAAGATGGGAATGAGATACGAAGGGGGCTGTGGCGGTCATGAAATTGTCAGCTGGTGATTGTCAAGCAAATAACTGCCGGTCTCACAGTAATTGACCGTTAATTAACATAAACATGTTTAGCATCTCCTGGCTTCCATGCATAGCCTACAAGCCACTGATGCAGACTTTTGGAACATCTACATTTGTGAACGAAAGCCTCGATTTGGTCTTATGTAGCAAAATTTGAAGTTGTGTTTTTTACAATGGATAAAAGTAGAGACTCAGAGCTAGAAAATTGTATATCATACACTGCAGTTGAGGAACAATGGGAAAGTAATTCTGCTTTGAAAGTTGATAAACTCGTAACACCACTTACGAAAATGTCCCTTGAATAGTTTGGTACACCTACTGGAGAGCTCTTTGTCTACACCCATTCAGAATCGTTCACACCTTCTTAAGCATTGGCCCCAGCCATCTCTTTAAGGATTCACATGTGAGGTCATGTGGTAAACACACCCTATATCAAATCAAATCTAAGTTTATTTATCACATGCCCAGGATACAGAAGGTGTAAATGGTACAGTGAAGTGCTTACTTGCATAGTAGCAATATCAAAAAAGAAAGTGTAGAGATAAAAATATTTTATAATTATTAGATGACGCTTATCCAACACACTTGTCTAAATTGATGGTTAATGTGAAGGAAATTCTATAACCACCCCCAAGCCACATCTAGCTAACATTAGGCTATAACTAGCAATGCAAATGGATTTCTGATCCAAATAATATTACTGCACAGATCATACATGTAACGTTAGCTAGCTAGCCAGCAAGCTAACGTTTGCTAGCTAACAGTATGCTTTGACTTGCAATAATAACAACTTTCTGACAAAATTAAAAACATATCTGAAAATGTAGCTACTGCAGACTCTCACCCGTATAAAGGGATGAACGCTTCACGGCAGACTGGAACCATTTAACTCGTTTAACTTTAATTTAACTTAACTTGTTTGTAGTTTTGTTTGTAGCTACAGTTCATCTTCTTTTGCCAGCATTGTGACAAGTCACTCCGGTTCACACTGACGGTGGTGTGGGCAGAAAGTAGCCCGTTCAATTTTTCAAACTGATCTGTCGACAGCGCCTGCTAAATTCAAGGTATCAATGTTGAGAAAAGTAGCACAACTTTTGTAGATCTCGATGGCTATGTTATATCTTTCAAAAACATCACGGTAGAAAGGACTGTCAACACATACCGAACAGCTCACGTTATAGACAGAAGCATGTTACATGGCAGACTAATCCAAACTTATCTCCCAGCATGTCCAGACTATCCATTGTCTCTGCCAARCATGGCTAGCGGGAAGGTTCCTGGCTTTTTCAATAGCTAAACTAACTAGGCTCGAAATGTAAGAATTTTTGCCGTAGGAACCGGGGGTGCCTCAGCWGGCTTGTTGGGCTTCCATGCCTTAGCTGGCTCGAGTTTTTCTTGCCTCGGTTGGCTTGGCAGGCTCCCATCCCATGTCATACCTCAGCCGGCTCTTCGGGCTCCCACGCCTCAGTCGGCTCATCAGGCTCCCATCCCATGTGATGCCTCAGCCGTCTCGTCGGGCTCCCACGCCTCAGCCGGTTTGTCAGGCCTCAGCCGGCTCTTTGGGCTTCCACATTTCAGCTGGCTTGTCCGGCTCCCACGCCTCAACCAGCCCGTCAGGCTCGCCCAGGTGGGACGCCGCGTGAGGGGGGGGGGGTACTGTCACGCCTGCTCCTGCTCCCTTTCTCTGGCGCTCGAGGGCACCAGGCGGCCCATCATTACGCACATCTGTCACCATCGTCTCCCAGCGTCTGTCCTCACAATAATATACTGTATGTGTGAAATTAGTTTGATTTAGAATGGACCATTCTCATGCACCTGTCTCGGAACAGGGGAATTGGAAAAAAATATGTCTATGCACTTAAATAGCTAAATGGAGGACCTTTTCCCTTGGTTCATTTTCATGCCAGCCAGGTAGGCTATACTCCTGTTGTAAAGCAAAGCAATATGCTTAATATTAGGAAAGTTGATAAATAAATACAGTAGGCCTAGCCTATACAAGCTGATGGGATCCTCTTTTTAYAGGCCATCACTGTTTTCTCACGCAATTGCATAGCCTATAGAAATGTTGAACAACATGAGCTCTCATGAAGTGTTTGAATTGATTTTCGAAAACATTTGCATTGCTATCAGAGTGATTAGAGGGACAATGGAGTGCTGAGTACCCGGCAATTTAAAGTTTGGTTGGCTACGAATGACCATCAGCAGTATCAGAGCTTGAAGAAMCCTAGTTACCATGACTAAACAGTCACGTGGAATTTGACTGCGGTCATGACTTGTGACTGCCGGTGTGGCGGTAATACAGTCACCGTAACAGCCCTAGATACAAGTACTTGGTATAGGCATTTACTAAGGCCCAGTTTTTCCAGGGTGGTCAGTAGTCATGAAACGGGAGAAATTCCATTGAAATGGAGTGCAACTCCCACAAAGGCCACTGTGCCTGCCTGCCTGCAGAACCATTCTGTTTAGCATATACACAGTGTCAACATATTTAAATTTGCTCCATTAAAAAAAAACATTCTTGATATGATTTATGTTCTAGGATTGTGAGTCAACTCTTTCTGGGATATAGAATTCCATATTTTCCAACACAGAGGAATCATTAAAAGAACTGCAGAAAGTAGGTACTCATTTACAGTGCAGTAGAGTAAATAGTGTGGGTGAGGTAGAGCATACAGTAGGTGAGGTCGATATCCACAGCTCATTTGGAGCAGAGATAGAATGGCAGGCAGTGCCCTGCCAATGTGTCTGTCATGTATGTTTCATTAGTCCTGGTACAAAGCCCCCTCCCTTTTTTCCTCCAGCTACCCAGGGAGAGYAGAACTGACAAGCTCAGCGCTACAGTAATTGGCTTCACTAAGATGACATCCCAGATATACATAGTTGGGGAAAGACATGAAAAGGTGCACTGTGTTAAGACTCTGTCCGGRTGTCTCATCTTACGGTTGTCCACTGACGTGGTGAGAACTGCCAACCTGTAGGTTTTATCCTAGTTCAAAAAGTATTGTTGAATGGTTGAGGTCTGATTTTCTCTAAGAAAGTGAAATTGGTTCAAGTACAATTTGTCAGATTTAATATTACAGAATTAAAATATAATTTTGGACTTTGAGTCTGGTGATAATTATGTTATTCATTTTGAGGATAACTACAGACTGCTTCGATCACGCGGATTGGAATATGTTCCGCATCGCGTCCAACAACAATATTGACGAATATGCTGATTCGGTGAGCGAGTTCATTAGGAAGTGCATTGACGATGTCGTACCCACAGCAACGATTAAAACATTCCCAAACCAGAAACCGTGGATTGACGGCAGCATTCGCGTGAAACTGAAAGCGCGAACCACTGCTTTTAACCAGGGCAAGGTGACCGGAAGCATGACCGAATACATTAACAGTGTAAGCTATTCTCTCCGCCAAGGCAAGTCAACAGGCTAAGTTTTCCCACAGTTAAACACAGAAAGACAAAATTTTCGAGGTCGGCCAATTCAAACAGCTCAGACACAAGAGGTATGTGGCAGGGTCTACAGTCAATCACGGATTACAAAAAAGAAAACCAGCCCCGTCGCGGACCAGGATGTCTTGCTCCCAGACAGGCTAAACAACTTTTTTGCCCGCTTTGAGGACAATACAGTGCCACTGACACGGCCCCCCTACCAAAACCTGCGGGCCTCCTTCCTGCACCGAGGTGAGTAAAACATTTAAACGTGTTAACCCTCTGCAAGGCTGCAGGCCCAGACGCATTCCCAGCCGCGTCCTCAGAGCATGCGCAGACCAGCGGCTGGTGTTTTACGGACATATTCAATCAATCCTTATCCCAGTCTGCTGTTCCCACATGCTTCAAGAGGGCCACCATTGTTCCTGTTCCCAAGAAAGCTAAGGTAACTGAGCTAAACGACTACCGCCCCGTAGCACTCACTTCGTCATCATGAAGTGCTTTGAGAGACTAGTTCAAGGACCATATCACCTCCACCCTACCGGACACCCTAGACCCACTCCAATTTGCTTACCGACCCAATAGGTCCACAGACGACGCAATCGCAACCACACGCACACTGCCCTAACCCATCTGGACAAGAGGAATACCCATGTGAGAATGCTGTTCATCGATTACAGCTCAGCATTTAACACCGTAGTACCCTCCAAACTCGTCATCAAGCTCGAGACCCTGGGTCTCGACCCGCCCTGTGCAACTGGGTCCTGGACTTCCTGACGGGCCGCCCCCAGGTGGTGAGGGTAGGTAACAACATCTCCACCCCGCTGATCCTCAACACTGGGGCCCCACAAGGGTGCGTTCTGAGCCCTCTCCTGTACTCCCTGTTCACCACGACTGCGTGGCCATGCACGCCTCCAACTCAATCATCAAGTTTGCGGATGACACTACAGTGGTAGGCTTGATTACCAACAACGACGAGACGGCCTACAGGGAGGAGGTGAGGGCCCTCGGAGAGTGGTGTCAGGAAAATAACCTCACACTCAAACGTCAACAAAACAAAGGAGATGATTGTGGACTTCAGGAAACAGCAGAGGGAGCACCCCCCTATCCACATCGACGGGTCAGTAGTGGAGAAGGTGGAAAGTTTTTAAGTTCCCTCGGTGTACACATCACGGACAAACTGAATTGGTCCACCCACACAGACAGCGTTGTGAAGAAGGCGCAGCAGCGCCTCTTCAACCTCAGGAGGCTGAAGAAATTCGGCTTGTCACCAAAAGCACTCACAAACTTCTACAGATGCACAATCGAGAGCATCCTGTCGGGCTGTATCACCGCCTGGTACGGCAACTGCTCCGCCCACAACGTAAGGCTCTCCAGAGGGTAGTGAGGTCTGCAGAACGCATCACCAGGGGCAAACTACCTGCCCTCCAGGACACCTACACCACCCGATGTCACCGGAAGGCCATAAAGATCATCAAGGACAACAACCACCCAAGCCACTGCCTGTTCACCCCGCTATCATCCAGAAGGCGAGGTCAGTACAGGTGCATCAAAGCAGGGACCGAGAGACTGAAAAACAGCTTCTATCTCAAGGCCATCAGACTGTTAAACAGCCACCACTAACATTTAGCGGCCGCTGCCAACATACTGACTCAACTCCAGCCACTTTAAAAATGGGAATTGATGGAAATTATGTAAAAATGTACCACTAGCCACTTTAAACAATGCCACTTAATATAATGTTTACATACCCTACATTACCCATCTCATATGTATATACTGTACTCTATATCATCTACTGCATCTTGCCATCTTTATGTAATACATGTACCACTAGCCACTTTAAACTATGCCACTTTATGTTTACATACCCTACAGTACTCCATCTCATATGTATATACCGTACTCTATACCATCTACTGCATCTGCCATGCCGTTCTGTACCACCACTCAATTTCATATATCTTTATGTACATATTCTTTATCCCTTTACACTTGTGTGTGTGTGTAAGGTAGTAGTTGTGGAATTGTTAGGTTAGATTACTTGTTGGTTATTACTGCATTGTCGGAACTAGAAGCACAAGCATTTCGCTACACTCGCATTAACATCTGCTAACCATGTGTATGTGACTAATAAAATTTGATTTGATTTGATTTGGATGGACTCAAGTACAGTCTTTACACTATAGTGTCATCCCAGGAGGTGGGTGGTGGACATCTGTCGTCTCGGAGGACCTGTCACATGTATTTAAGTTCCTCCCTGCCTATGTCCGTCCTCCTCCATTCCTCCCTGACTCTCTCTCCTTCCCTGATGAGACACAACCGAGGTCACCAAGATGCCTTTGCCTCCTGTTCCTGCTTCTTACTTAAACTTTATTTACTTCAAACTAGAGTAGTCTCAGCCTACAGGGCTTGATTGACCTCTGAACCTTTCAGACTGGGAAAATAGGTTATAAGGCAGAAGCCACGTACACAGGAGATCTCCTCGTGATACTGTGGCTTAGAACAGTTTGAGTAGAAATTAGAGGACAACTCTGCTGGGAAACGTTTATACCCTCCACCGACAATGGGACAATTATGATAGTGATGTTTGTAAATGTAACGGGTTTGAACTGTTGAGATTTGTTGTTCTTGAACGTATTTTCCTCTCTGCAAGTGCCAGGTTTGCCTCGTTGTAATTAAGGGCGTAGCACGGTTATAAATGGTTGTCTATTTCATTCAGGGGATCCCCCTACTACAGTATGTGCAGGCTGGGGTTCCTTGGGAGGACGGGTGTGGCGACTGTGGCCTAAACCAAAGTGATGACAATGGATTGTGAGTATGTTTATGGCAAGGTTGTTCGTAACCGCTGGTACCGTTCCCCTTCACCCATGGCATGCTTCCCTAGGTATGTATTTTGTGTGTTGGCCAAAAATGATAAGAATATTGATTAAAACGTGATTGATGATTGAATGCTTAAGTGCTGATGAAGTGCTGATGAAACTCTGAGGATGATAGCAGTAATTGTACGAGTGCTAGGAGCTGAAGATGGTGTCCATGAGAAGCTTTCTGATTATTTGAGAAATATAAAGCATTGTTGTGCTGTCCTGAAGGATGTGCTGTAAGACACACACATATGCAGGCACACAAACACTTGCAAATTTACAACACACTGCCACAACAAACCGAAAACAATCAGCGTAGCACAGGGCGCCCCTCTTTGAGGAAGCACACAACAGCCAATTACCCTAATCCCCTCCCCAATAGGCAACATGGCCTCCGCTGATAAGGCTAAGCAGCTCCACACTCACCCATGGAGAAGAATGGGATCCCCAGCAGCGTGGAGTTAAACTTCCCGTCGGAGATGAAGAAGATGCCAGCGGAGGTCACGTTGGCGATGGCTATTGTGAGCACACCCAGCAGACCCAGGAAGGGCTTTCCCCTCAGGCAGTCCCTCATTGAGCTGGAGATGGTGGCCGCCAGCAGAAGGAGCACTAGGCTGACCAGCACCTCCCCTTTAGCCAGCACTCCTGTCTGGTGGAAGTCCCTCCACAGGCTGAAGGAGGTGAGAGACTGGATGTGCAGGTCCTCGCTGAGCGTGGACAGGCGTGTGATGAGGGTGCAGAAGGCATTCTCCCACTTCTCTGCGATGACGTCCTGCACCACGGGGCCATGGTTGCGAAGGTAATAGGTGATCTGGATGGCCCGGGCAAACTTCACCTGCTGGTCTCGGCTGTTGGGCGAGAAGGCCACTCCACCCAGCTGGTGGCCGATGAAGGACACACGYCCATCCTGGGGGAGGGAGCACAGCAGACAGGTTACTATCAGACACACTGAGAGACGGATCTCAAGTCCCTACAGAGCGAAGCTGGAGATATGCTGTTTGGTTTCTGTTACCTGATATTAGCAACAGTTGTAATTTGTAGTTCATTGTGGATTATGGTTAAATCTTGTAAATGATTTGAACACTGACCCACCAATCAAACATTACAATATGAATGAATTCCCATATTTGATACATTTTACGTTAAGATAAATACTATATCATACTTAGCACCCATTTACTATTGCTTGGTATGGCAAACTATTCCCATTGTTTCTACTATAGTAAGTTGAACTGTGTATCTTGGATTCATGCTTGAGAATGTCCCATTACTACGGCGACTAAAGAATCAGACGACATGCACTGTACTGTATGATTACTTAAACACTGTTGAATAAAAAATGCATTAAACCAATCACTGGCTGCCTAGTTGTTTTTAGACGGGCATATTGTAGGTGTCCTATTAGATCGGAGCTCCACTAGTATAGCGATGCAGTGACAATAATTCTTCCAGTGACTGATATGTGGAGATGAGATATATGACACCACTTGACTGCCCTCCAAAGAAGATGGATCTCTTGGACAAGTGGATGAACAGCTAACTTGTCAGCCAATAGTGAAACGATGCAAATGTAATAAAGCATTGTTTGTTCATTTCAGACAAGGGCCCTAGCTGGCCTGATTTGATCTATGTTTGCAGCTATTGTACTGTAGCCTACTGTACTGTACAGCCAATCCTGAATCTCTTAAATGAAAWTTTTTATGTTGATTGTACAATTGTAACATCAGCAAGTGAGGGATTCCATGGGGTATAGTAATTAAATATCACTTGCACTGTCAGCACAATAGGGAATTGCATGATATCATTGCCATTTATTCTCTACCATTATCATGTAAATGGCATATTCAGTAACACTGGGCCTGAACATTCATAGTATCAACCCTACACCACAAGGACTCCTCATACAAGCAGAAGCCATGAAATTCTGACATACCATCCAGGGATTTAACATTAGTAGTGCAGTGCTGTGGCTTGGGTTAGCATCAGACTAGTAAACAAATGAATAAAGCCACCAGCTGACATCAAAGCACTGAATGAAGAGCAAAAAACATGTCAAGACAATCTGCACAGACAGACGGGGAATATCAATGATGCAGGCGACACAACACGGCGACTGAATGGCGCTGTAGAAGTATCTGCCAAGAGGGGTGGAAAAGGTCAGTTTATTCTAACCTTAAAGCGGGAACTTGGGGGTTGGTGTCAAGGGGAGCACAAGGGCCAGAGCCATAGGGAATAAGGCAACTGCCTACAATCAGTGAGTGAAGACAGTGGCCTTGGATGTAGAGTAATGAACAGTGGTAGGATGTGCAATCTAGAAGTGATTTAGGGACAGCCCAGGTTGAATGAAAAGAGCAGGCCCAGTGCATTACTCACAGCTAGGCCTGGTGCAGGAGGATTAGCAAACCTCCCACCTGAGATTCTCTTATTGGAGGATATACAACACTAGCTAGATTTGTGCRTTGCGATTTAAGATACTCTGTGAAGCATAGACCTAATTTAGTACAGAACAGTTTTCAACTCAGTAACGAGCCATGTCACCCACTATAGTGAGTCTTCCTCAAGGCAGATCATACTCAATATTCTACTTTCCACACTCATTCATCACATGTGCTCAATGTGTCATGGTATTATCAACAGATCTGGTCACCTGTTGTAAAATTAGGCTACCTGTTGTAATTGTGTAACATCTGATTAAAACATTAACCTAATTTATAGCCTACTGTCTAAAATGACATGAGCAGAGGTAGCCTAACAGCCTTGCTATACATCTGCAGAGGGCTGCACCACAGCACACACTTAGGAGGCATAGCAACATCTTACAGGGAACAAGAGGATGCAGGCTCCATACTAGTCGATCAGCAATGRCATTCTATATGTGCAGGAGAGGGAGAACTGCACTGCATCAAAATAAGAAGGGACACATTCCCTCTATATTGGAGCAGTGCAGGGCCATGCAGCCAATTCACAACCTGCAGCTAACAACTAGCCTACATTGGCTGTTCAGTCCATTCTGAGTATTTCCTTGCCTTGCCTGCCTGATATATGAAGACATCCGCAGTCTACATAATAGGCTGAGCGAATACAACCACTGCTCATTGAAAAAATGAATGCAGGCTTCAGACAGTAGGTTATGGTCTCATTGCAGATACATTGTCCCACTGCTAATCCAGGTCATTCGGAGTTTGGGGTAGCAAAGCACGTCGGTCGTGTTCTCTTTAAGGGTAACTGCCACCACATACGATACTTAAATCGGTAATTGATGCCCGCGGCCGGCGGAAACATTGTAGACTATTGTGTTATAAAACWAAATCCTCGCCGTCTTACCTTTAATGTTGTATTTGGATAGGTCACGAGCACCTTTGAAAAAGTGTGATTCGATAGAATGGCTAAGCGGATATCTTCGAATATCGTAATTATATCATCCAAGAGGCATCGCTTATCCCGATGGCTCAGGACACAGAGATGAGCGAAAGTGTAATTGAATCCCTTGTAATTAACCCGCAAATCCTGCACCTGCTTGTGAACCTGCAGGACCTGGTCGGCTAGCTCCAGTATATTTCCTCCAGATTTGGCAAGCAGAATCAGTCTCCCGTATCTGCCGGGGGTATGCAGGTCGGAATACAGCTTGTTTTTTGACTGGTCGATGGGGAAAAGACTGTTCGCAAGACTCCGCTCTACTTTAGCAAAGCTGTGTGTCGGGGCAACCAGTATCTCGATGTCCGTTTCGGGCTTGAATCGGCTCAGTACGGTAGATCCGAAAATGATGGTTAAGACTGCGGGAACGGTGAGGAAAAAAACCGGATGCCTACTAACAAATAAGCCCAGCCAGTAGAACGAAGCTTTGAGCCCTCTGTGTATCATTTGCCGCAGCATCCTCCTCCAGATCCAGCTTGCAGATGCCCAGCTTCTTCCTATGAAGCACATGTGACATGAGGCTCGGTTGCCCAGTTTAGTCAATCCGAATGAGAATACACTACACCTATAAAAAGAGCACTGCAGCAATTTGCAACAAGAACTGTCATATACTTATCATCTCTGCTTTTTTTGTTTCATTTCAAGCCATTCCCCTCCTTTACTAACCGCGGACCAGTGACTATTCCTATTGCTCCTGCTGCAATAGCAGCAAGCCGCGGCCGTCTGATGTGCATGTGTTCCTAGTTCTAACTACACTATCGGTGGCGCCTGATTTATGTAGGCTACTTGACTGTAACCATGTGCTGGGATTAAGGGGGAAGACGGGGTAATGCTGATGGTGGTTTATTGTAGAAGCACACACAATAGCCATATGAGAGTCGTGAAATATTCACTGGTGGCACAATGGCCAAATGCACTTCCTGAAATCACTCCCACCTCATGAATGGGGAAACCATACAGTTGCGCGTAAATCTAATAGCCAGTAACCTAGGTTAGCCTCTTGAGAGAGGGAGACAGCGGGTTTTACAAAGCCTTTCAAAGTCATGGGGAGTTTACTGATAAAGTACTTTTTGCACGTCAGGAGATTTCTACTTCAAAGTCAAGTAAAGAAACACTAGATTGCCTCTCAATGCGACACTTGTTTACATCTGCCACCCAACCTGGGACAACACTGTCAGTGACATCATTGGGTTACAGTAGGCTAGCTCACTTTTATCTGTTGGGATTCAGTGACAAAGGTTCTCAAGTCATCGTCTGGGGTCACATTTCTACAGTAGCCTAGGTCCTACACCAATGCAGCATTTATATATTGTAAGTATTTGCGTTGTTGGGAATTTTTGATGCCTCACAACAAGTATTGTCAATCGTCCGATGTTAAAAAACAAACAAACTAGTTAATAGAGGCGATTCGGAACAACTGAAGTGGACAGCAACGCAATCGGAATTCGGAAGTTCAGCACCAGGACAGCAACAGCCTCTTCGCTCATGGGGCGTTTAAGTCCTTAACAGAGCCTGACAGGCAGCATGTCTCCCAGCCTGCATGCCGCCCCCAAGACCAGAGCCAATCGCATGTGCAAGGAACAACTAGCCATCAAGCCACATTCAAACAGAGCCAGAAAGCCGAAGCCTAAAGGAAAAAGGTAATATAGCTAGTATCTTTCAAAATTAAAGCAGCTTTATACTGATATATCACTGATATTAAATCAGACTGATTTGTTGTAGATAAGCAATATTTTTGTGTTTGTTAGCTAGCTTGCTAGAATGGCTGCTTAGCATGCTCACTTGGCTAGCTAGTCTGTTTCATGAGAAAAGCTCCTCGCAGGCATATTAGCAGTCAGTGTCTCATAGGCTGATGCATACGATCCAGTGGGTGAGCTCTATTCTTGCCAGGCTGATCAGATTCAATAGCAGCCCTAGAGGCTCATAAATCAGGGTGATGCCTTGTTGGCTGTTTCATGAACAATTTTTATGTCTATCAATATGAATGGTGTCAAAACTGCTACCTGACATTAATTATAGTCATTATTCCATCAATGATTGGATGTACTACTTTGTTTCACTAATGTTTTCTCTTTGTGTTATAGATGTGAAATGGTTGACTGTGACATGAAAGAAATAAAGGCAATCAAATCAATCAATCAATCAATTTTATTTTTATATAGCCCTTCGTACATCAGCTAATATCTCGAAGTGCTGTACAGACACCCAGCCTAAAACCCCAAACAGCTAGTAATGCAGGTGTAGAAGCACGGTGGCTAGGAAAAACTCCCTAGAAAGGCCCAAACCTAGGAAGAAACCTAGAGAGGAACCAGGCTATGAGGGGTGGCCAGTCCTCTTCTGGCTGTGCCGGGTGGAGATTATAACAGAACTATGCCAAGATTTTCAAAAATGTTCATAAGTGACAAGCATGGTCAAATAATATCATGAATAATTTTCAGTTGGCTTTTCATAGCCGATCATCAAGAGTTGAAAACAACAGGTCTGGGACAGGTGGCGGTTCCATAACCGCAGGCAGAACAGCTGAAACTGGAATAGCAGCAGGCCAGGCGGACTGGGGACAGCAAGGAGTCACACGGGCGGCAGTCCCGACGCATGGTCCTAGGGCCAGGTCCTCCGAGAGAAAGAAAGAGAGAAGGAGAAATATAGAGAGAGCCAAGATTTTCAAAATGTTCATAAATGAAAGCATGGTCAATAAATAATCAGGAATAAATCTCAGTTGGCTTCATAGCCGATCATTAGAGTTGAAAACAGCAGGTCTGGGACGGAGTAGCGGGCCTCCTTCGCTATACGCTCCCGCCCAGGGCAGAGCAAGTCTTCGAGACTGCGAATATCGCAGAGAGGCAGGCTGGTAGCCTCGTGGACAGTATTAGGAGTCACCACACGGTGTCTGAGAGGACTAGTCTCTACTGCCTGACGGTATATGGTGGATACATCAGGGCCTCTAGACCGTCTCCGTATGAGAAAGAAAGAGAGTACCACGGCAACGCTGCCAACTAATTGATGAGATGAGCCTACAAGACTTTCTCTAAATAGTGTCTGGTCTATGAAAAGCCAACTTATGAAATGGACAACATTGGGTCAGAGATATATAATTCAGCTGATGAATAAATCTCAAGTTTTGCTTTTGCAATAGCCGATATGACCAATGCTTATGAGAAAGGTTGAAAACAAGCAGGTCTGGGAACTCATGGTATAAAGTGGAAGGCTTCCCTTTGTTATACCGGCGGCCAGTCATTGGCATCGTCTCGTCAAAATCTTTGGAACTTCACGCATCATATGCGTCTCTAGTGTCTTGTACTCTTGAGAGCAAGACAATGGTCGTCAATGGGCCCGGTAGTCCTGACGTATGGTCCTAGGGCTCAGGTTCTCAGAGAGAAAGAGAGAACGAGAGAATTAGAGAGAGCATACTTAAATTCACACAGGACACTGGATAAGACAGGAGAAGTACTCCAGGTAACCAACTGACCCTAGCCCCCCGACACATAAACTACTGCAGCATAAATACAAATCAATCGTCCCACAGTCTGGAGTGTTACTTTGCTGGTTCCATGTACTACAAGTAAGTATCATCACACTATCTGACAGCCTCCTTTCAGAATTCACCGTCACAATGATTATTTGAAATATTTACATATGAACATGCTTGCCAGGATAATTGCCAGGCTAATTGGTTTACATAGGACTACAGTGATAGCAATTTGGAAGCAATTGAAAAGGTAATTTAGTCKAAAAAAGGTAAGCATAACAAGAAATTGTAAGAAGGGTCTAAGATCCGAACTGTACACCGTTGGCTAATAAGACAAGACGGGGGAAATGTTAGGGATCCATCAGCAAGGAACGCTGTGATAAGAGGAATGGTGTCTCTGCAGCATTACAGTACAGTAAGTTATGCATCTGATATTGTGTAACATAATATTGTTTCAACTTAATGGTGCACTCCTTAGTCCTAATATAAACATAACGGTAGCCCTGCCACATGATGCTGAAGAATGAGGTTGGAGAAATGTTTACCTCTCTCAAATTCATTTTTCAAAATAATCATAGTAGCCTCACACGGCCACCCTGAACTCGTGAGCTTCGACTCTGTTTCACTTGCAGTTTCAAACTATGAGTAGAACAGTGGAAGCTCAAGAGGTTTCAGGTTATTCTTACTCTTATGAGGTTCTAGTCATAGTTCTAGACTGCTCAGAATGGCCACCAGTGACAGCCCATTGGGAGTTTTGAATGTACTCTGAAGCCATAAAATATGTATCTGTCATTGAGAGGTTTGTGTGTGTTTGATACATGCAGAATTTTGGGGGGGAGAAATTGCCCCCAATGAGGAAATAAATGCAGGTGTGATTGTGACACGGCTGACTAGTTCAGCAGAGGACCGAAAGTCAAAGTGATAAGCCATTTGAGAAGGCACATTAACAGTAGATGCCTTCAGAAGGTATTCATACCCCTTGACTTAATCCGCATTTTGTTGTGTTACAGCTTGAATTCAAAATGGATTACATCTTTTTTCTCTCTCACCCATCTACATACAATACCCCTTAATGATGATGTGAAAATATGTGTTTAGAGATTTTAGCAAATGTATTGAAAATGAAATGCAGAAAAATCTAATTTACATAAGTATTCACAGCCCTGAGTCACCTTTGGCAGCGATTACAGCTGTGAGTCTTTCTGGGTAAGTCTCTAAGAGCTTTGCACACCAGGACTGTACAATATTTTCACATTATTCTTTTTATTTTCTTCAAGCTCTGTCAACTTGGTTGTTGATCATTGCTGAACCGCCATTTTTAAGTCTTGCCATAGATTTTCAAGACGATTTAAGTCAAAAGTGTAACAAGGCCTGGAACATTCAATGTCGTCTTGGTAAGCATCTCCAGTGTATAATTTGGCCTTGTGTTTTAGGTTATTGTCCTGCTGAAATGTAAATTTGTCTCCCAGTGTCTGTTGGAAAACAGACTGAACCAGGTGTTCTTTTATGATTTTGCCTGTGCTTAGCCCTATTCTGTTTCTTTTTATCCTAAAAAACTTCTTAGTCCTTGCCGATGACAAGCATACCTATAACATGATGGAGCCATCACCATGCTTGAAAATATGAAGAGTGGTACTCAGTGATGTGTTGTGTTGGATTTGCCCCAAACATAACACTTTGTAATCAGGACATAAAGTTCATATCTTTGCCACATTTTTTGTAGTTTAACTTCAGTGCCATGTTTTGGAATATTTTTATTCTCTACAGACTTCCTTCTTTTCACTCTGTCATTTAGGTTAGTATTGTGGAGTAACTACAATGTTGTTGATCCATCCTCAGTTTTCTCCTATCACAAGCATTTAACTCTGTAACTGTTATAAAGTCACCATTGGCCTCATGGTGAAATCCCTGAGCAGTTTCTTTCCTCTCTTGCAACTGAGTTAGGAAGGAAGTCTGTAACTTTGTAGTGACTGGGTGTATTGATACACCATCCAAAGTGTAATTAATAACTTCACAATGCTCAAAGGGATATTCATTGTCTGCTTTTTTATTTTACCCATCTACCAATAGATGCCCTTTTTTGTGAGTCATTGGAAAACCTCCCTGGTCTTTGTGATTGAATTTGTGTTTGAAATTCACCGCTCGACTGAGGGACCTTACAGATAATTGTATGTGTGGGGTACAGGGATGAGGTAGTCATTCAAAAATCATGTTAAACTCTGTTATTGCACATACAATTTATTATGTGACCTGTTAAGCACATTTTTCTCCTGAACTTATTTAGGCTTGCCATAACAAAGGGGTTGAATACTTAGACTCAAGACACTTCAGCTTTTCATTTTTAATTCATTCGTAAGAAATTCTAAAAAGGTAATTCCACTTTGACATTATGGGGTATTGTGTAGGCCAGTGACACTAAACCTCAACTTAATCCATTTAAAATTCAGGCTGTACCACAACAAAATGTTGAAAAAGTCGAGGGGTGTGAATACTTTCTGAAGGCACTGTATCTGTAGATGCATGGACAGCAAGTTATTTGACTCTATTCCATTTCAATCTCCATGTTCTTTAGGTGGTAAACATTCTGCCTGAGGGGGAGGAGTCCAGGATGAGAGTTGAGGGGTGAGAGGAGGCTAAGAGGGGCACAAGGCGAGCCAGCCTCGGGGAATGCAGGACCAACCAAGAGGAGCACCCACAGCAGTACTCCATCCAGAAGTAGGTGGAGACGTATGGATTTCTTGCTTCATCACCTCCCAGGCTAATGGTTGTCGTATGAGCTTGAAACTTTCGCGCTCACGCCAAACGTTTTATTGTTCATCGCCTTGTAAAAAAATAGTCTTATTATATGGACCATCAGTGAGATAGTGATTAACTCTACCCCCACTGATGTTTTCCATAGGCCAGCTTATTACGCAGACTCTGACGGACGGGTCCGGGGGGGAGAGGGGGGGAGAAGAGCACAGAGAAACATAGATACTACAGGTAGCTTCAACCTGAGGGGCAAGAGAGAATATGAACACCACAGTGGAATGTGAGTGCTTATCAATCTTGCAAAAGAGATTTGTACACTTGGTGTACAAGTCATGTGTCATCCTTGTTTACCACATGGTAAATGTAAAGTTGTTTTCCTGTCTTTCAGAGGCATCTCCTGTAAGAAGAAGAGATGGGGCTTGTGGACCCTTGAACTGGGGCTCTTTTCAATACCCTGTAGCCATGGGGTGAGTACCACATGGAGTTAAGTTACAAAAATAAACATGTGTTTTTGATTATAAGTCCTAGTGATGTGATGGATGGTTTAGCATGGTTACGGTCTCCTGAGGGCAGCCAACAGCCAGTGGAGATGGAGAATCAGTGAGTCTCTCTCTCCTCCTCACACACACACACACACACACACACACACACACACACACACACACACACACACACACACACACAACACACACACACACACACACACACACACACACACACACACACACACACACACACACACACACACACACACACACACACACACACACACACACACACACACAGAGATGGGAGGGGGGGAACAACACACGCACACACCACAACACAACAATTTTGGAGGTAATATCCTTGATTGATACTGGGAAGATGCAAAGTGCAACAGGTGTATAATTATATTTTTAGTAGTGGTAATGTTTGTATTATATATCCCTCCCATTCATCACAGACCATCAGAGGTGGAGGGGGGAGGTGGTGGTCCAGGTTGCCATGGAGATGTGTCTGGACGAGTGGAAGGCCATGCAGGAGCTGAGGCGCAGTTTAACCTCCATAAGCCAGACAACATGATGCCCTCTAAGGACACGGTCCAAACGCATTGCGGTGAGTGACCCCTTCCGATTATAGCTGCGGAACTTGATCTTTGGCAGGACCCATAAATGGATAAACAATTTGGCATTTAGTTGTGTTAAAGTTGATGTGTTTCTATTCTTGTTCATATCTGATAATTCATCCACTAGAACAGGAAGGGGGAGTCTGTGGAGGAAGAGGACAGCCACCTCCAGTCTGCACAGGTCTGCCAATGACATCACTTCCCATCTGGCAGCCTGTAGCTCCCCAGTCTTTTGTATTATTGTCCCCTCCCTCAAGGAAGGAGGGGACAAGGCAGTTGGGAGAGAAGGGGGAACGACTAGTTTCCCTGAGAGAGCAGAGAACACTCATAGGGTAGGTATCCTCTCCTTTATTTGATGCTGGAAACCAACTACATTAGGGTAGAGGGTTTTTATATTTGTTTCATAGAGAGCAGAGCAGTTGTATTTTTATGTGAACATGGCTGGTAAAGTTTTTTTTACAATAAAAAAATACATATATTAAATGAAATACAGTCAAGACAATAACGATAATGACGAGACAACCATAAAAAAATCTGACCATATTGTGAGGTGAAGAAACAAAATCGGTATTAGAATCCTATCCTATCCCTAACACCACTTTTGTTCATATGTCCTCTTGTACTTCTCTCCAGGCTTATGTGCTAGCCTCCTGTTTACATTTGCCTCCTGGTGAAATGGGTTGCACTTTAACTCTTAAAATTGATTGGGCTGCCTGTGTAGACACAGCCTAAGAACATGAAATATGTACTCTCATGTGATCAGCAACCACTATCCAGTTTCTGTTCTCCGTTGCGCTAACCTAGCACAATTAAGTACGTTTACAAGATTAAAAGAACAAAGCTCGAAAAATGGTGATTAGTGAATGGTGCTAGCGAGGGGTGTCCATGAACAGAGAATTCCATTGGTTCTTGTGTAGCACATGTACGGGTTGTCGCCATACTTCTATAAATGACAAATGTCCGAATCTGGTCCCGAGTAAATACAGTTCCTTCAGAAAGTATTCACACCCCTTGACTTTATTCACATTTTGTTGTCTTACAGCCTGAATTTATCATTGATTAAATTGAGATTTTGTGACACTGGCTTGTCACCCCATAATGTAATACATTTTTTTTACAAATTAATTTAAAATGAAAAGATGAAATGTCTTGAGTGAATAAGTATTCAACCCCTTTGTTATGGCAAGCCTATGGCAAGTTCAGGAGTAAGAACTGTGCTTAACAAGTCACATAATAAGTTGCATGGACTCGCTTTGTGTGCAATAATAGTGTTTAACATGATTTGTGAATGACTACCTCTTCTCTGTATCCCACACATACAATTATCTGCAAGGTCCCTCAGTCAAGCTGCAAGAAATATGGCAAAMAAATTAAKTTTATATCCTGAATACAAAGCGCTATGTTTGGGACAAATCCAACACAACACATCACTGAGTACCACTCTTCATATTGTCAAGCATAGTGGTGGCTGCATCATATTATGGGTATGTTTGTAATTGGCAAGGACTAGGGAGTTTTTTAGGATATAAATAAACAGAATAGAGATAAGCACAGGCAAAATCCAAGAGTATAACCGAGTTCAGTTTCTTTCCAACAGACACTGAGAGACAAATTTACCTTTCAGCAAGACAGTAACCTGAAACATAAGGCCAAATATAAACTGGAGATGCTTACCAAGAAGACATTGATTGTTCCTGAGTGGCCTAGTTACAGTTCTTAAATCAGCATGAAAATCTATGGCAAGACCTGGAAATGTCTGTCTAGCAATGACCAACAACCAACTTGACAGAGCTTGAAGATTTTTTGAAAGAATAATGCAAATATTGTACAGTCCAGGTAAGCTCTTAGAGACTTACGCAGAAAGACTCACAGCTGTAATCGCTGCCTAAGGTGCTTCTACAAAGTATTGATTCAGGGGTGTGAATACTTATGTAAATTTGACATTTCTGTATTTAATATTCAATACATTTGCAAACATTTCTAAAAACATGTTTTCGCTTTTTCATCATGGGGTATTGTGTGTAGATGGGTGAGAAGAAAAATCTATTCAATCCATTTTGAATTCAGGCTGTAACACAACAAAATGTGGAATAAGTCAAGGAGTATGAATAATTTATGAAGGCACTGTACATCTGAAATGGCACTTTATTCCCACTACTTATGGTCAGGACTAGTAGTGCACCCTACAGGGAATAGAGTGTCATTTTAAGACACACACACCCTTTACGTTATACTTTAGTTCCATGATATAAACAGTGAAATATAGAAAATAAGTGCTTAGCTTGTGAAAACCAGGGTTGGCAAATGAATTCCACATGAATACCACAGTCTCAAAGAAAACCATTAGTAACACACTACGCCGTCATGGATTAAAATCCTGCAGCGCACGCAAGGTCCCCCTGCTCAAGCCAGCGCATGTCCAGGCCCATCTGAAGTTTGCCAATGACCATCTGGATGATCCAGAGGAGGAATGGGAGAAGGTAATGTGGTCTGATGAGACAAAAATAGAGCTTTTTGGTCTAAACTCCACTCGCCGTGTTTGGAGGAAAAAGAACGATGAGTACAACCCCAAGAACACCATCCCAACCATGAAGCATGGAGGTGGAAACATCATTCTTTGGGGATGCTTTTCTGCAAAGGGGACAGGACGACTGCACCGTATTGAGGGGAGGATGGATGGGGCCATGTATCGCGAGATCTTGGCTAACAACCTCCTTCCCTCAGTAAGAGCATTGAAGATGGGTCGTGGCTGGGTCTTCCAGCATGACAACGACCCGAAACACACAGCCAGGGCAACTAAGGAGTGGCTCCGTAAGAAGCATTCTCAAGGTCCTGGAGTGGCCTAGCCAGTCTCCAGACCTGAACCCAATAGAAAATCTTTGGAGGGAGCTGAAAGTCCTTATTGCCCAGCGACAGCCCGAAACCTGAAGGATCTGGAGAAGGTCTGTATGGAGAAGTGGGCCAAAATCCCTGCTGCAGTGTGCGCAAACCTGGTCAAGAACTACAGGAAACGTATGATCTCTGTAATTGCAAACAAAGGTTTCTGTACCAATATTAAGTTCTGCTTTTCTGATGTATCAAATACTTATGTCATGCAATAAAATGCAAATTAATTACTTAAAAATCATACAATGTGATTTTCGGATTTTTGAAAATTTACAGACCTCTACATGCTTTGTAAGTAGGAAAACCTGCAAAATCGGACATGGACATGCACTGCTTGAGCAGGGGGACCTTGCGTGCGCTGCAGGATTTTAATCCATGACGGCGTAGTGTGTACTAATGGTTTTCTTTGAGACTGTGGTCCCAGGTCTCTTCAGGTCATTGACCAGGTCCTGCCGTGTAGTTCTGGGCTGATCCCTCATCTTCCTCATGATCATTGATGCCCCACGAGGTGAGATCTTGCATGGAGCCCCAGACCGAGGGTGATTGACCGTCATCCTAACTTCTTACATTTTCTAATAATTGCGGCAACAGTTGTTGCCTTCTACCCCAAGCTGCTTGCCTATTGTCCTGTAGCCCATCCCAGCCTTGTGCAGGTCTACAATTTTATCCCTGATGTCCTTACACAGCTCTCTGGTCTTGGCCTTGTGGAGAGGTTGGAGTCTGTTTGATTGAGTGTGTGGACAGGTGTCTTTTATACAGGTAACGAGTTCAAACAGGTGCAGTTAATACAGATAATGAGTGGAGAACAGGAGGGCTTCTTAAAGAAAAACTAACAGGTCTGTGAGAGCTGGAATTCTTACTGGTTGGTAGGTGATCAAATACTTATGTCATGCAATAAAATGCTAATTAATTACTTAAAAATCATACAATGTGATTTTCTGGATTTTTGTTTTAGATTCCGTCACTCACAGTTGAAGTGTACCTATGATAAAAATTACAGACCTCTACATGCTTTGTAAGTAGGAAAACCTGCAAAATCGGCAGTGTTTCAAATACTTGTTCTCCCCACTGTACATTTTTTGAGGGTCGCTACAATTTTTTTTGTGGCTAGATAGCTAGCCAGTTAGCCCTATTGACTTAAAACTATGGACTTACAGTACCCCATTCACTGAACCATCTTCCAGCCAGGACAACAATGGCAATAGAGACAAAACAAGATACACACAAAATAAATGTTTTACTTAATAACTATCAGCTAGCTATATGTGAATCGTAAAAATAATGTAGCTAACCAGATAGTTTAACAGGAAAAAAACACCTAAAACTAATGTTATTCAAGATAGACGTTAATTCTTCGTGGGTAGCAAGCTAACAATTATTTGTGGCTATCTGGCTGGCTAACAGTATTAGTAATTAGCCAGTTAGCCCAATTGACTTATTATGGGCTTGCGATCTACAGTACGTAGGCAGGTAAACATATCAAAATTAACACATGTATTTATTAACGTATGAGGTGTGAATAGGCAACATTTTATTTTGAAGTCGGAGTGTATTTTCTCTCGCTTTAGCTCAAATAATGGCCGCCATTTATTTAAAGAAATGTTGCATAATTTTTTATGTGGTTGCGTTATATTTCTTTGCATACTTTCAGTTGAAGCTTGAATCAATGCATGCTTAAAATATGTACAAACGGGGTACACTTTTGAGAGTGCCCTCCGTCGCTCCGTTTCGCATACTTAGATTTGGACTCATACTCCGACCCAACCATGCTCCAATTTGCGTGCTCCGGAGCACGGTAGTATACATTTTGAGAAACGCCAAATGTCTTCTTTTCAATAAAGACCCCAAAGAGGTATTATGTGATTCCCCTTGTAGAACAATGATTCACAAACAGCCAATAACAGGTTGCCGGTGTCTGGAAAGCAATGAGACACAGTGTGAGAAGTAATGTCGAAAGAAGCTGTAGCCAGTCGTACCCCTGAATCATCCATTCCAATAGAACATGCAGGCATAGAACATGCAGGCATAGGGAACCATAGGGAGCGTAAAGAGCTGGAGAGTGTTCAAGTATTTGAGCTTGAGTGTTGAAGGGAGTTTGAAAGTGTTGAAGCCTACTGTAGCAGCAGTACAAATAAAGATAGGTGTTTGCTTAAGTGATTGTAAAAACTCAGTCACCTTGGTGTGTGGGGGACCTACAGAGTAGGAGAGAGTGAGGTTGAGCCCAGAGAAAGGGGTTGAGGAGGGGCTAGGTGGGCTTGTCTTCTAAGGGGCCTGCGGCATGTTGAGGTTGGGCAGGTTGCCTGTGCTGACTGGGCTACGTGCGTTTACTGTGTTGTTGTGTGTCTCTATGGCAGCCACTGGGCACACAGCACTCTTGCTCTCTGTCAATGGCTGCTACATGCATGCTGCGTAGAGACCTGTCTAGTCTGGCATAGGGAGCTGGCAGACATTGAACCATGAATGGCAGCATCCTGACTTTTGAGCCTCTGAGGCTGCTATTGACTCTGATCAGCCTTTCAGGAATAGAGCTCACCCACTGGATCAGATATGCATCAGCCTATAAGGCACTTTGACTGCTAATATGCCTTCAAGGAGCTTTGCTTATGAAACAGCCTACAAGGCAGCATCCTGACTTGTCAGCCTCTAAGGCTGCTATTGAATCTGATCAAGCTCTGATGCTGAAAGCTAATCTGATCAGCCTGTCAGGAATGGAGCTCTGTAAATGTAAATATTATCCATTAAACATGAAGTGTCCCTTATAATTATACACATATCAGTTATGCAAGCTAACAACCAGCATAGATAACTAGCTAACTAGCTAGCTAACTAGCTAACAAGACTACCTAGCTAACTAGCTTACGAGACTAGCTAGCTAAGTGAGCTTGCTAAGCCTTGTCTCACAGGCACGCAGCCTGTGAGACAATGCTGCCTGTCAGGTGCTGTTCAGGGCTTAAATGCCCCACGAGGTCTATGCTCACTGTAGAGTCCCCGGCCAGGATACATGGGAAAAGGCCTATCCATGAAGGAGATGACTAAGCCTGGGAAGGTACCCCAGTGAACTCTGCATCRTTGCATGACTCTAGCTGTAACTCCACTAGGCTACACACATTCAAAGACACATTGACGTATTAAAAAGAAAATACGGATAAGGCACTCTTCATATAATTAAAATGGCTTTATTTGTACGCTACAATCCATAACATATCATACGTACTGCAAATGTGTAACATATTGTACGAATTACAATTCATAACATATCATACAAATAGTATTTTGTAACATATCATACGAAATGGATGATGGACATGCACAAATTAATACATACCATACAAAATGTAACATATCATATTAAATGGAGTGTTCTCGGATTTACATACAGAATATTACGAGACCAGGTTGTTCGGCTGCATGGCCTTTGTCAGGGAGTACTCCCTAACGTGTTGGAGTTTAAAAAAAAATGTTTCATTGAACATGCCATACACATAAAGGCATTTGTATTATATGAAGAGTGCCTTGGTCCACCTTTCTTTTGATGACATTTTTTCCTCCAAGGAGCACCTGCTATCTACAAAGATCCACAAAGATGTACCCTTGCAGTGCTTCCCTTCTTTTTATTCACATTGACATATTGTTGACCAGCGTAGTCTCATAGGCTAGACGTAACATAGTAAACTGAAATCCGGGATTATCAAATTAGTATYAAATGTTTAGTTTAGTTTAGTTTATTATTCGACCATTTTAAAAAACAAACACACATAAAACTTAAAAGCCATACATGCACATGAATAAAATCATCGAGGATAGCACACAATAAAGTCTGGGACTTATTTCCATTGTGGTCCTCTTGAGACAAGATGGCTATACAAGATCGAACACAGTATGGCAGTGAAATAATAAAACAAAAACATAAAAGAAGAACATCTATGTCATCATTCCAGTTACATCATAGGGGTTATTCATATGGGCACAGAGGACATCAAACATATTTTTACTTTATTTTTTAAAGCTGTCCAGAGAGGACGTTTTTTTTATAGGCAGAGGCAACTCATTCCTAATTTCTGTTATGTTTGGTTAGATAAGACAGAAGGTTAATTAAGGCAAAAACGAAAGAATGGTGGTTGATCAGGTGGATGTATAACGCTAAGTCTAGAAACCCAATAGTTGGTATTCAAATCTCATCACGGACAACTTTAGCATTTTAGCTAATTAGCAACTTTGCAAATACTTTTTCACTACTTTGCAACTACTTAACATGTTAGCTAACCCTTCCCCTAACATTAACCCTAATTTTAACCATTAACCCTAACCCCTAACCTTAACTCCTAACTCTAACCCCTTAGCCTAGCTAACATTAGTCACAACAAATTGGAATTCATAACATATCATACATATTGCAAATTCGTAACATATTGTACGAATTGCAATCCATAACATATCATACCAATTGTAATTCGTAACATGCAGTATCATACCAATTGTAATTTGTAACATATCATAAGAAATGGATGATGGACATCCACAAATGAATACATACCATACGTAACATTTATTCATTTCAGTGTCCCAGATTTAAATMTACTATGTTACGTCTACCCCTGAGTCCAGGTCGCAGTGGCTAATAAAGTCATGTTTGTTCCTTGTGTGCTATGCATTGCATTGTGCACTATGCCCTCTCCTTCGAGAACATATTCACTATTGTTCCCCTCAGTGACTGGCCAGACCAGTTCCTTGTTGCCTTTGAATATGTGACAAGTGTTTCCTTTAAAAATCATTCCCATCAAAGTCAGTGGGATGGTCACATGCACATTACTGTTATAATGAGTGAAAGGAAAACATCTCAAGTGGATAGAGTGTAAGCTTAATTCGCAGAGACCGCCCTAGTTGCTGCAATATGATAAAATATGTCATGTAATACCTGTAGGCTAATGTGAGCTAACTCGCCATTCACTCAATCCCAGTCCCGCCACGTCAACAAAGTAATGAATTGATTGTGTAAAGCTTTCTGATGAATGGTGTTGTGAAAGAGTGTAACACAATCCTCTAGCCTACCTTGCTTCACACTAATGACTCTTTTCATTCAACTCTTTTCACTCACACTTATAAGAGAAAGGATCAAATGTGGTGATGTATTCACCAAAGTCCACATAAAAAAAAGCACAGCATTGAAAAGTGCAGCAAGGCATCCATCATGGCAGTGAAGTCATGCACCTGAAATAAATAGTCACAATAACATCAGAGAAGACGTTAATGCACAAACAAAACTGGGAAAGGAAAGGTTCTCCATCTTACTCTAGAGTGAATTTAACCATATCGTAATAGGAGTTGTTGCATGCTGATCTGCATTGGATGAATGAATGATAGCAAGTCTTGCATATAGGTTTCTTACATACAAGGCATACCGATGCCATTCAAGGCAGCCAGTTGTAATTCTGCAGTTATTGCAGTATATATATTTTTTGACTTCTTTAACAGTATTGGACAGTTATCTAATTTCAGCTGTGACTCCAATTCAGTGACAACCAGACCAGCTCCTTGTTGCAAGTGTTTCCTTTGATTTGAAACATGGAATTGTTTTTTTTCTGCTTTATATTTCTTGTTGGAAACCAGCAGTGGGGTTTATTTTGTTCCTAGCTGTCCACAATGATCTTTGTTCAACGTAGCACCCTGGGCCTGTAAGGTCTTGTTTGTCTGCGTTGTGTATTATTTAAATGGAGACTCCTTCTGAAAGTTATTTTCTGCCTCAGTGATCGTCTTCCACCCCCGTGATGGCCTGTAATCCCGTAAACCACTCTTAAGGCTCTCACAAATAATCACCACTATTCATCAAAATCCCCACACACACAGAGAGAGAGAGAGAGAGAGTGTACACACGTTTACACACTGAAGCACAGATTGTTCTCCTTTGTTGTGGAGTTCTATGAAAGATAACGGTCACTCTCAAGAGGGAGGTTGGTTTTGTCAAGCATATTGTAAAGTACATCACAATGGTGTGTGTTGAGAGATGATTTAGCATTTGTTGAACCACAGACAGTGGTCTGTGGTTCATTCTTCCACGAGAAAATTCCACCATTGGCTGTTTTGTTGATGGTGTTGGAAAACGCTGTCTCAGGTGCCTCTCCAGAATCTCCAATAAGTGTTCAAGTTGGTTTGAGATCTGGTGACTGACGCGCGCGCGCACACACACACACACACACACACACACACACACACACACACACACACACACACACCCTATGCTCCTTTGAGACCCCTCTTTCAAAGTCACTGAGATCTCTTCTTCCAGCCATGGTAGCCAAAATAATGGGCAACTGGGCATTTTATACATGACTCTAAGGACGACCAACTGAAGCATTCAATGAAAAGGACATCCTCTCTACAATCAATCATGGGTTTAATGCTGTGGGGTTGCATTGCTGCCTCTGGTACTGGGGGCCTTGAGCATGCGCAAGGGATCATGAAATCAGCAGATTATCAAGGTGTTTTGGAGTCCAATGTTCAACCCAGTGTCCAAAAACTGGGTCTCCCTGGAATGGTTCAAAGAAGAAACGTTGGACTGTTCTGGAGTGGCCAGTGAATAGTCCATATCTGAATCACATCCAAAACCTATAGCGAGATCTGACAACAGCAGTTGGTGGAGGGCACCCCTCAAACATTGACGAATTAGAGAAGCTTGCTGCTGAAGAGTGGGACAAATTGCCAGTAGAAAGGTGCAGTAAGCTCATTGTTGGCTACAAGAAGCATTTTTCTGCATTTACTAGCTCCAGGGTGCCAATAATTTTGCTAATACCTTTAGTATTTATTTTCTAAATTAATATTGTAAAATGAAGTTTACAAAATAAAATTTGTTCTGCAATGTTAAATCAAATGATTCAATTTAGAAAATGTAATTTCAACTTATTTTAGAAGAAATATTGAATAATTGTAGAAAAGTGCTAGTGTGCCAATATATTTGGCCGCAACTGTACTTACATACGTTGGAAGTACAGTACACACTGTTTTCCTCTAAAGGGGCAATATGCAGTTGCTGCATACATGTTTGGACTTATAAATGAATGATATGTACCCATTTATTCTTGAAGAATATAACGTATACTGTAAATGCCTCATAAGCTTAGTTCAACTGTCGTACCCCATCAAAACCCCAAATATAAGCTTGTTTTACTACAATTAACAGAGTAAACAAACCCTATATAGCCTCAAAACATGGTTAAAACGGTAATTGTGATATCATGGATGGTCACTTGGTCAGTCCTTGCATCCATAGCTCTGTCTATGAATTTGAGAGTGGCTACATTTCTCTACCCCATCCCTCAGCATTTTACCGAAACAGGGACTGTGTTATTGTTTCAACTGCTGATTGCTGCTTTATTTGGAAGTGCAACATTTTATTCTGTGTATCTCCGGAAGCACACGACATCATCGATCCCCAAAAGAATAATAGTACATGCTCAGCGCTTAGAGAAAGAGATGGACTGAGTCTCGGTAAAGAGAAATAGAGAGAGCATATTGAGAGAGAAAGACTTCATGCATTTTGAATGTTAAGTTCCACAATAAGAAATCAAAAACCATCGCTCAACAGAAAAAAAGGAACTGATAAATAAGTCACTGACAAACAAAATGAAACAGGTGGTGTTTTGAAATGGTTTCTGAAAGGCATCCCTGGGGTTCCTACTGACTGGGTGCTGACCAAGCAAACTACAGTTGGGTCTTAACACCCACCATGAACGCCCACTAGAGTTGACTAATATCAGACAAAAGGAAAGAAAACCTCCACCAACTTAGGTTAGGGAGTCAAACCAAACGTGGAACAAACCAAACAGGGGAGACGCAAGATAAAAGGCATTGTTAACAATTTAAAGAGGAAGAGCTAAACAGCCATGTAGCTCATCCAACATCTCTCATGCCACTGGAGCATTGGCTCCACAACTCTTAAATATCACCTGTGCCAGCACAGGTGACACTAACGACTGACTAATGAGGCAAAAGTTACAAGACGCCCTGCCCAACAAGGATGATTCAATTCAGTGCGCGTCCACACCTAAACAGAACCAACCTCGAAATTTGAAATTGAAAACGAAAACCAAAGTCTGTAAAGTAAAGGATGTGATAGGGTCAGGACCAAAGCAGAGAAACAGAGTGGAGAATTAGGCAGGAGGAGGATGTGGCTCGGGACAGGGGGCTCCATGGGTTAGGGATCCCTTCTCTGTGCAGGGATGTTAATTGGACCTGAGCAGCCTAGCGTAGCGCTGATGCGAGGTGCTGCACTCTGGAGGCCCACTACTCTGCCTCAGAAACAGGGACCAGAGAATGACTCTCACATTCATAAATCACATTGCAAAAGACAGAACCCACTATCACTACTGTCAGAACATCAATCCGCTTCATAACACTCAAATCTGCCCATGTCCATTGCAACAAATTGGCCTGAGCTTCTGTTGGGGGGTGAAAAATAGGGAGTAGACAGTATATTGGATTTTCAATAGGACTGTACTTCAGTATAGGGTTATTAGATAAAGAATAGCTTATGGCATCCACAGGGCTTCCATAGTTATATATGATATAAACATGTATGGATATCGACTGATCTCTCCAGGAAGAAGAAGGGCGGGGGTGTATGTTTCATGATTAACTACTCATGGTGTGATTGTGATAACATACAGAAACTCAAGTCCTTTTGTTCACCCAACCTAGAATACCTCACAATCAAATGCCGACCTTATGACCTCCCAAGAGAATTATCTTTGGTTATAGTAACAGCCGTGTATATTGCCCCTCAAGCAGATACAATGACGGACCTCAAAGAACTACACTGGAAACCACATATCCCGAGGGCACATTTATTGTAGCCGGAAATTTCTACAAAGATAATCTGAGGAAAAGGTTACCGAAAATCTACCACCACATTGACAATAGCACTCGCTCTGAGAAAACATTGGACCACTGCTACTGAAATTTTCGAGATGCCTACAAGGCCCTCTTCCGCCCTCCCGTAGGGAAATCTGATCACAACTCCATTTTGCTCCTGCCTTCCTATAGGCAGAAACTCAAAACAGGAAGCACCCGTGCTACAGACTATTCAATGCTGGTCTGACCAATCGGAATCCATGCTTCAAGATTGTTTTGATCATGCGGACTGGGATATGTTCCGGGTAGCCTCCGAATACACAGATACGGTGACTGTGTTTATCAGGAAATGTATAGGAGATGTTGTACCCACTGTGACTATTAAAACCTACCCAAACCAGAAACCGTGGATAGATGGCAACATTCGCGCAAAACTGGATGTGCGAAACACCGCATTTAACCATGGCAAAGTGACTGGGAATATGGCCGAATATAAATGGTGTAGTTTTTACCTCCGTAAGGCAATCAAAGAGGCAAAAAGTCAGTACAGAGACAAAGTGGAGTCGCAATTCAATGGCTCAGACACGAGATGTACAGTGGGGAGAACAAGTATTTGATACACTGCCGATTTTGCAGGTTTTCCTACTTACAAAGCATGTAGAGGTCTGTAATTTCTATCATGGGTACACTTCAACTATGAGAGACGGAATCTAAAACAAAAATCCAGAAAATCACATTGTATGATTTTTAAGTAATTAATTTGCATTTTATTGCATGACATAAGTATTTGATACATCAGAAAAGCAGATCTTAATATTTGGTACAGAAACCTTTGTTTGCAATTACAGAGATCATACGTTTCCTGTAGTTCTTGACCAGGTTTGCACACACTGCAGCAGGGATTTTGGCCCACTCCTCCATACAGATCTTCTCCAGATCCTTCAGGTTTCGGGCTGTCGCGGGGCTATACGGACTTTCAGCTCCCCCAAAGATTTTCTATTGGGTTCAGGTCTGGAGACTGGCTAGGCCACTCAGGACCTTGAGATGCTTCTTACGGGCCACTCCTTAGTTGCCCTGGCTGTGTGTTTCGGGTCGTTGTCATGCTGGAAGACCCAGCCACGACCCATCTTCAATGCTCTTACTGAGGGAAGGAGGTTGTTGGCCAAGATCTCGCGATACATGCCCCATCCATCCTCCCCTCAATACGGTGCAGTCATCCTGTACCCTTTGCAGAAAAGCATCCCCAAAGAATGATGTTTCCACCTCCATGCTTCACGGTTGGATGGTGCTTGGGGTTGTACTCATCCTTCTTCTTCCTCCAAACACGGCGAGTGGAGTTTAGACCAAAAAGCTCTATTTTTGTCTCATCAGACCACATGACCTGCTCCCATTCCTCCTCTGGATCATCCAGATGGTCATTGGCAAACTTCAGACGGGCCTGGACATGCGCTGGCTTGAGCAGGTGGACCTTGCGTGCGCTGCAGGATTTTAATCCATGACGGTGTAGTGTGTTACTAATGGTTTTCTTTGAGACTGTGGTCCCAGCTCTCTTCAGGTCATTGACCAGGTCCTGCCGTGTAGTTCTGGGCTGATAACTCACCTTCCTCATGATCATTGATGCCCCACGAGGTGAGATCTTGCATGGAGCCCCAGACCGAGGGTGATTGACCGTCATCTTGAACTTCTTCCATTTTCTAATAATTGCGCCAACAGTTGTTGCCTTCTCACCAAGCTGCTTGCCTATTGTCCTGTAGCCCATCCCAGCTGTTGCATGCTACAATTTTACCCTGATGTCCTTAACAGCTCTCTGGTCTTGGCCATTGTGGAGAGGTTGGAGTCTGTTTGATTGAGTGTGTGGACAGGTGTTTTTTATACAGGTAACGAGTTCAAAGAGGTGCAGTTAATACAGGTAATGAGTGGAGAACAGGAGGGCTTCTTAAAGAAAAACTAACAGGTCTGTGAGAGCCGGAATTCTTACTGGTTGGTAGGTGTTCAAATACTTATGTCATGCAATAAAATGCTAATGCAATAAAATAAAAATGCAATAAAAATCATACAATGTGATTTTCTGGATTTTTGTTTTTAGATTCCGTCTCTCACAGTTGAAGTGTCCCTATGATAAAAAATMACAGACCTCTACATGCTTTGTAAGTAGGAAAACCTGCAAAATCGGCAGTGTATCAAATACTTGTTCTCCCCACTGTATGTGGCAGGGTCTACAGATAATCACGGACTACAATGGGAAAACCAACCACGTCGAAGTCACCAACGTCTTGCATTGGGGTAAGATAAACACCTTGTTCACCCGCTTTGAGGATAACACAGTTCCACCGACATGGCCAGCTACCAAGGACTGTGGGCTCTCATTCTCTGTGGCCAACGTGAGTCAGACATTTAAGTGTGTTAATCCTCGCAAGGCTGCCGGCCCAGACATCATCCCTAGCCGCGTCCTCAGAGCATGCGCAAACCCAGCTGGCTGGAGTGTTTACGGACATATTCAATCTCTCCCTATCCCAGTCTGCTGTCCCTACATGCTTCAAGATGTTCACCATTGTTCCTGTACCTAAGAATGCAAAGGTAACTGAACTAAATGACTATCCCCCGTAGAACTCACTTCTGTCATCATGAAGTGCTTTGCGAGACTAGTCAAGGATCAAATCACCTCTACCTTACTTGACCCCTATGCCCACTTAAATTTGCTTGCTGCTACAATAGATCCACTGAAGATGCAATCGCACTGCACACTGCTCTATCCCATCTGGACAAGAGGAATACCTATGTAAGAATGCTGTTTATTGACTATAGTTCAGCAATCAACATCATAGTACCCTCCAAGCTCATCATCAAGCTCGGGGCCCTGGGTCTGAGCCCCGCCGTGTGCAATTGGGTCCTGGACTGCCTGACAGGCCACCCCCAGGTGATGAAGGTAGGAAACAACACCTCCACTTCACTGATCCTCAACACAGAGGCCCCACAAGGGTGCATGCTCAGTCCCCTCCTGTACTTCCTGTTCACCCATGACTGTCTGGCCATGCACGCCTCCAACTCAATAATCAAGTTTGCAGACGACACAACAGTAGTAGGCCTGATTACCAACAATGACGAGAAAGCCTACAGGGAGGAGGTGAGGGCCCTGGGAGTGTAGTGCCAGGAAAATAACCTCTCACTCAACGTCAACAAAACAAAGGAGCTGATCGTGGACTTCAGGAAACAGCAGAGGGAGCACCCCCTTATCCACATCGACAAGACCGCAGTGGAGAAGGTGGGTGCTTGGCGTACACGTCACTGACAAACTGAAATGGTGCACCCACACAGACAGTGGGGTGAAGAAAGTGCAACAGCGCCTCTTCAAGTCCCTCTGAAACGTTTACAGATGCACAATTGAGAGCATCCTGTCAGGCTGTATCACCGCCTGGTACGGCAACTGCACCTCTCCAGAGGGTGGTGCGGACTGCCCAACGCATCACCGGGGGCTAAAAAGATCATCAAGGACAACAACCACCCGAGCCACTGCCTGTTCACCCCACTATCATCCAGAAGGCAGCACAGGTGCATCAAAGCTGGGACCGAGAGACTCAAAAACAGCTTCTATTTCAAGGCCATCAGACTGTTAAATAGCCATCGCTAGCACATTAGAGGCTACTGCCCTATATACATAGACCTGAAATCACTGCCACTTTAATAATGGAACACAAGTCACTTTAATAATGTTTAGATATTTTGCATTACTCATCTKATATGTATATACTGTATTCTGTTCTTTTCTACTGTATTTTCGTCTATGCCGCTCCAACATTGCTCATCCAAAAATGTATATATTCTTTGTTCCTTACTTTAGATTTGTGTGTATTGTGTGTATTGTTGTGAAATTGTTAGATATTACTTGTTAGATATTACTGCACTGTTGGAGCTCAAAACACAAGCATTTCGCAGCACCCGCAATAATATCTGCTAAACATGTGTATGTGACCATTAAAATTTGATTTGGTCTCACTATGTTGACCTATAATTGACATCAGCTGAGAATTTGTGATTGTTATTACTGGTGGTAAATTGCTTTTAATTCTTATCTATTGATTGATGTTCTCTATACCGTGGCAAAATATAAAAACATTTTCATGTCATTGTAAAAAATGCAAGAATTCAAATCAAGCAGATGCTATATTGCCATACTTGTCTCTATGAATACAGAAGTATTGACATGTGTTCTGGTTAGGAGCACACCAGCCACATGAGCTGACACTAATATGTTTAGATCACCTTTGGGCCCACCATAACATCCCAGCTAAAATGAATGATCCTCCTTGATTAAGATTGGCATTGAGACAGAGCTTCTTCTTTAAGGTACCCACATTGACCTGTGCTGTCAATACATTCATATCATATCAATACGAAACCTGCTGCATTATTTAATACTCTACTTGTGTAATGCYGTGTGAACCATGTGGGATGTGATCATATCTATGTTCTGGAGATATTGGAAAAGTGTACTCAAACTGCGCTCTAGYCTATTTTTTTCCTTTTAATCTTGACTGTCGAAGATCAACAACCCTCATTTGAAAGCGAGTCAACATTACAGCCAATATGATGTATTCAGCAATCAAATGTATAATGGCGTAATGTACAGTAGTTTGATTTGCTGCTACTTACAAACTACAAAGGGGGCAATGGCGATTTGAAGGGTCTGGAATTATGTCTGTTATGGTCCAACGTGACAAGCTTTTATACAATAGGGTAATAACATCACTTGGGTGGCCAAGTGTGACACTGCATTTATAGGTTCTGTTAAACATCATACTAGCTCACAACAGTATATGGAGAAAGGTAGAGAGACAAAGAGAGAGAGAACGAGAGAAAGAGACAGAGAGGACAGAGAGAGAGACCGAGAGGACAGAGAGAGAGAGAGAGAGACAGAGAGGACAGAGAGGACAGAGAGAGAGGACAGACAGACAGACAGACAGAGGACAGAGAGACAGACAGAGAGAGAGACGTAGCGAGACAGAGAGAGAGCGCGACAGAGGGGGAGGTCCACTACAGTATATCAAAAGAGAGCTGTTTTGCACAGGCCTCTCATTGTTGTTTTGATCTTTTGAACAATTTATCACAAACAATGCAACAGCCGTTCAATCGAACATGGAGCCAAAGAAGGACAGTGTCCGTTGCCATTGTTTTTCTATCCAGTGTTATCAATGGGCTTTACACATACAGTACTTACCTTGTCTCGTGCTGACTCCCACCACTGAGTCAGAGCAACCTTGAGTCATGAATGGCCTTGGCACCCGATCAGCGGAACAGGAAGCACCACCTGCTTGGAAATCTGACYGTAATTTCCCTGAGAACGTCTTCGTCGAGCACATGAGCGTGAATCCTCCTGTAGCAAGGAGAAACAGGCCAAGCCCAGTCCCGGTCCACACTGGTTCTGKTACACTGTAGTAGTATGCTGCTATATAGGTACTGTAGTGATGTGCTGCTGTGATTGTAATGCAATATCTCGTAACGACATCACATAAATAAGAAAGAGTAGGGTAGAGGGTTGCGGGGTTAAAAAGGTTACTATTTTCAGGCATGGGGTTTTTAACCATCTTTCAAATGTACTGCAAAGCATCTTCATCGAAAATATTTCCGCTCATTAAACCTCTGCTGCAGCCATTCAAACCTCATTAATCATTTCACTTGTCACAGTGGATTATACCGCCACCGAGCTGACATAGCTTTTCTGGAATATATATCACCCCAAGCTAGGGGATTTCACTCCTCCCCTTCCTCCTTACCCTACCCATAACCAACTCTCCCCTCACCTCTCATTTCCCTCCCCCTCGGCGCTCTCCCAAGTTGAGTGATTGTAATTAGTTGGCTGAGGGTTTTCCCATGTTTTCTCTTCCTGGTGACTAATGCAGTTGTGTGACTGGTATAAAGGGCCACCCGTCATCCCCTGGCCCCTCCCTACCTGTGAGCCTGCTCTGTTCTGCTCCCCCAAACCCAGGTCTGTATCCCAAATGGCACTCTATTGCATAAAGTGCACTGCTTTTGACCAGAGCCTTATAGGCCCTAGTCAAATTAGTTTTTTTTATGTAGTTTTTTTTGTTTAAACTAGGCAAGTCAGTTAAGAACAAATTCTTATATTCAAAAATAAATAAGTCAATGTCCTAGTCAAAAGTAGTGTACTATATAGGGGATAGGGTGCCATGTGGGACTCATCCCAGTTCTATCTGACTCATCTGGCTAGGATAGATAATGCAGCTGAAACAATCGGTGTAGGTGAAGGTCAAATGAGTCCTTTAGATGTAAGAGCTTTGGAGGGATATTGAGTGATTTGATGGCGGATAACCCCTCCCAGCACTCCAGCGAGCCAAGAGGAACCGGCTGGCTCACACAAAAACAATACTCCCGATGTTGTAAAGGAGGCTTGCCATTTCTTTTATCTCCTCAGACCCAAGAAGATATATGGTGCTTTTTCTGTCAACAGTTCTTTACAAAAATTACAACACATAAAGATAGAACTGGAGTGTAAAGAGAATCAATAAGAAAAAATACTTTTGAAACAGGGTCCGTTTTGTATACACAACCTTGTGTGATAGAAGTCAAGTCCTGTTACATTATTTTTGTTGGCGCTGTGAGGCCCTCGAATTTCTCTCTGGATGAGCGAGGGAGAGGGGGAGGGGGGAGGGCGGCATTCACAATCATTATGCTGTCAAATAACTAGAGACGGAGGGGGTGGAGGGCAGGGGGGCTGGTGATGACAGCTGTGGATTAAATCATTGAAATGTCATCTGAAGAGAACTTCACCCCAGCTCCAGTCCCCAATGAGAAGGATGCTGCTCATGAAATAATAGCAGTAGTATTGAGTACAAGCAAGAAAGATAGGGAGAGAGAGCAAGAGAGGCAGAGCAAAGAGATGAGACTTAAGGCGTCCGCATACTCGGTTTAGTTTCATGCTAGCAGAACTCGGCTAGGCGAAGCAAACGTCTGTGCCTCACATTAAAAGACAAAAAATGAGGAAAAAAGCAGCAATATTACTGTTTGTCACTCTTGAGACGCCGTAGCAACAACATACAGTGACATTTCCTCAGAATAGTCATTCATTTTGACGTTTCTGCCATGGAGGTCTTAGCGGCGCAATTGTACATCTAACTGAGATGTTTAGTGCAGTATTTCTCAAGTGAAAACATTTGCATAAAAACTTGTTGAATGACAACACTTAACTGAAGAATACCTACAGTTGACCAATCAAGGGGTGTAGACTTCGGCTACCAAAGTTTGGTTTACCTCACGAAAAAAAGAAGTGCACTCGAATGCTTCTGAACACCAAAACAAACAAAAATGTCACAATATATGTGCAAACTGTTTTGACTGGGAAGCACACAGTAAGCTTTAGAGAAAAGGTTATTTGCATTGTAAAAGGAACACCTTTTGTTTGTATGTTGCAGTACATGGCTTCAGTGTCCTTTTTTAAGCATATTATACTCAGACGCAAGATGTTTCAATACTATGTGCATCATATAACATAAGTTAATGGTTAAGTTTAGGAATTAAATTCAAGAGTTAGGGTTAGCTAAAAGGGTTAAGGTTAGGATTAGTGGAAAGGTTAGCTAACATGCTAAGTAGTTGCAAAGTAGCTAAAAAGTAGTAAGTAGTTCAAAAGTTGTTAATTAGCTCAAATACAAAAGTTGTCCGTGATAAGATTCGAACTCGCAAGCTTTGGGTTGCTAGACGTTCGCGTTATATGCCTACCCTCCTTTTGTTTTTGCCTTAAGTAACCACCTGTCTTTTGTAACCATACCAAACGTAAAATATCATACTAATTTGAGTGTCCCGAATTTACATTTACTATGATACGTCTTGTCTATGAGACCAGGATGACCTGGAAGGCCTCATTGTTCCTTACACATGAAAGGAATTTTGGAGATGCGGAAATGAATGTAATCCACAGTTCACGGTTGAGTTGTTTCATTCAGGATGTCGATTAGGACCATGCTGACCATGTGTATCTGAGGGAGTGACATGGTTAGCGAAGGGGAAAGCTGTAGATGTTATCGTTTCTGTGTCGCATCTCTCTCCTACTTTCCATGCATATCTCGTGTAAAGCTAACAAGAGGAGGTGTACATCAGAAATAGAGGAAGGAGTAAAAACAAACAAAATATAACTATTGTAAAATAGATTGTGTCTGTAAAATGTGTATAAGATATATAAACTGAAGGTAGAAGCTTAAGTGATTATTGGTTTACTCCAATTGGGGGAAGGGTGGTAGGGTATGCGGGGAATAATAAAGGTATATTCTAAAAAAGTATGTAGGTCTATATAGGTATGTATATGTATATATGTGTATATGTATGCATGCGTGTATGTATATGAATATATATATTTACCCCAAAAATATATGGGGGATTGGAAATGATGCAGACAATTACATTGATGGAAGCAACATTCTTTCCGCAATATTAAGTTGATCCACCCAGAAAAAAAACAAAAAAATAAATATTAAAAAACAAAAAAAACAAGAGGTATATATTTTAAACACAAATATCAGCAATGTATTTATGATTCATTTTGTGCTGGTATGACATCATCATCATCTCTCTCTTTAACACACACACACACAGGCACACAGACTGGGTGTAAAAAAAATGTTTTTTTGCAAAAACCACAAGGGAATAAATAATTACCTTTGATCTCCCTAATGAAGTTCATTCTCTGAGCAGTGTTAAATGGGGCATACACTGTCTCTCCATGAGAACACATGAATATTCATAGAAAACTAAAAGCAAATGTTTTGGCCTTTGCTGTACATAATGGTCAGCTTATGGACATAAGGTCACTCAGAAACAAATGAGGAAATGTCCACTCTCTAATACATTATTTGGAACCGGTTTCAATGCTTTCATAAAGATTAAAGAAACAAAAGTTGATCTTAGCACTGGCCGTAACGTTATAGGTTCGGGGCTGTGTCAGGAATATTTTTGCTATTTTCACTACCAGAATTATGGGCGCAGTAGCTGGCGGTGGCACGAAAGGCCTGGGTTTTGATGAATTAACAAGTTTTGGGTGTGTATCCAGGCTCGGCCCCTCACTGGCCAATTAGAACAGGCTCCATGGTTAAATATGTGGCTGTGTATATACAGTCTTTTATATAGTATATTGCATTGTCATTAACTCCCATTCAAACGTCACATTGTTCTAATGGCATTGCTTCAATGTGGAAATACATTATAAAACGTAGGCTATAGCATTCACACTGATATAGGGGCTGGGCAGTGATTGACTTGTGTAGGAGCTCACGAGCTGAGTACCTGCACCTCAAATGTTCTACTGCTTGAGCTCCTGTTCCACTTATAGAATATTACCTCAAAAGTATTGTGGAGTGGCCTCCCGAGTGGCGCAGCGGTCTAACAGGCTGACTACAAAATTAATTTAGACAAACATGTTATTCAATTATTGCACCCACACTGCTCGCGTGTGCCAACGCGCGTCTGCGTTGCCAAGGGCTAAAATAGAAGTCAGTTCTATTTGTGATGCAGATCACACTGCAAGTCCTGCCTTTCCCATCTCTTCATTGGTTTATAGAAGCAGGTACCCACGTGCCATCTCTCATTGGTTATACCCACGTGAGTGACTGAAAGACGAACGAGGTTAGTGCCGGTAATGCACCTAATTTATGAAAGTTACCAATCACAATATAAAGTCAAGAGAAGAAAAAGCCTAGGAGGAGAGAAGACTAGAAACGATTCGGTTGACCGTTTTATGTGTGGATTAATTGTCGGAGTAGAGGACCTTGTGCATTTCAGGTAAAATAACAACTCAATGTTTATATCCCAGGACAAATTAGATAGCAACAGCAAGCTAGCTAAATAGGACAAATTAGCTAGCAAGTGCAAGCTAGCTAGCTACATTTCCATAAATGTTTAATGCTTTTTGACCCGTCCCCAAATTAATATAATTGTTTCATTACATTTATGCACGATGGCACACAATACTAGGCTCCTTTCAATTGCATAGTTGCCTATGTGCGATGCAGATTCTCTGAAAAATCTGCCGTTGATACTGCATTATAGGAGGATGGAATAGTTTGGAGGTGCGTGTCTTTGGTAAACGGATGCTCTGTGAAAATGGGGATGGATAGTTCTAAGATCCCACAGCAATCACAACCACCGGAAGATGAAATGTACAATTAAAATGTTCTTTATTATAAATTCAGTTTACAGGAATACACTATTTTAATAAACATTTGTTTGATATTGTTTCGGTTTAGAACTACTAAGAGCCCAAATAGAAATGTATATCGAGGCTAGAGGTTAGGACTATAACACAATATTACAATGAGCCCAGTTAGAACAAATAACAACAGCAGAGTTACTTCCCTCACTCAGAGCTGTGGTTGACATTCATTTGTTTGTTCGTTCGGCTCTCCCCGAGCAGGGTTCATTCGGCTCTTCCCGAGCAGAGTTCGTTCGGGTCTTCCCGAGCAAGGTTCGTTCGGCTCTTCCGAGCAGGGTCGGCCTCCGTATGTGGCTTTGTAAGTGTTGCGTGGTGACAGCTCTGGCATGGAACACAAAAAATACAATGAGGGGCTGTACTAATCAACAATGTGGAAATTCACTCACACACACAGGAATATGAGCAGGAGTCAGAACTGTTAGTAAAACCTCAATAGGTAGAACGGACAGAGAGAATATATGCTGAATGCCTTGAGTCTTAAGCAGATAGATTCTAGTCGAGTCAGATACAATCCATGGACTCTGGACACATACAGACACACCTAAATTAGGTTTCAAGCATCAAACATGTATATTAACTTCATGCCAAGATAAACTAGGAACAGGCAGATTCTTCCTTTGGAAATGAGTGGAGTGCTTTCCAAGGCAAAACCTTGCTCAGATTAATTATGGCTTTGATTGTGCATCAGCCATTCCATTCTGTGTGAGATCAGATGGAAGAAAGAGAGTATCTGGGTTTGTGTGAATGACAATTAGCCCAGATAGATAGAATGCACATGGAGAATGACTCCAGATGCTATGGGGGTCTCCCGGGAGAACATTCTATGCAGCCCTTATGTGCGTGGGTATATGCGTGTGAGTGTATGGGTGTATGTAAATGTGTTTGAGCTCCAATTGCTTTGTCTCTGTAGCACAAAGAAAGCAATGCCACCACATGAAACATTACGTGCCTGGAGATATAAGAGGAGAACTGTAGGAGAGAGCATTCAGCATCTGTTTTTTCCCACTCTTTTTCATGAGAAGCACGGAGGTGTGTTAAGGGCTGATTCTCCTATGATTTAGCTGGGGATTATCCAAATGAACAGCCCCAATGAGCTAAACTGAGAGCAACCTACTTTTTCCTCTTTTGGAGTCGCTCTGGCATTTAGCAATTTCCCCAAACTGTTCTTGGTCCAACAGTTTCTCACACTTTCTCCCTGCTACGAATCTCGATATATATGATGAGGCCTTTGCATGCTATGATGTAGTCTACATACACAAACAGTGTTGTTACAATAGTGGCATATGGTTACCATAGAGACTGGTTGTGCCGGTGTGGAATCGTATTATCGCCCAGCTGTCATTGCCTCATTCACATGCACAGGATTGATACCGAGTGGCCTCCCTATGCACTTCAACATGGTTCACAATGAGACTGATGCATGCACACACACACTCACATGGGCAGGCAGGCACACACATGCGCACACACACGCACATGCACATACACACACACAGACTCACACACTCTCTCATTGTGTTCTGTGTGTTATGAATGTGACACACACAGCTGATGGTAGTCTCTGTGGACCACAGATCTAATTCTACTGGAGTTATGGGACTGGGGCTGTGAATGGGCTGAATCCCATAAAGCGCCTGATTAACACAACTCTTTCATTTAGCTACCAACCCAGTGCTTTGTAATCTCTTTACGCAGACGAGCACCTTGTCCTCAAATGACACTTTTTGCTGCTGAATGACACATATTAGCCTACTGTCTTCCATTTGAGGTCCACATCACGTGACTGACTTAATTTGCTTTTGTACATTAAAATGCTTTGTTGTTGTTCCTGCAGAACGTGTTTCCTCTCTTGTCTTTACGTTGTAGCCTCGGGTGCTACTGTGCTCGCTCATGTCCTTGCCAACCAGGAGCAGCTTGATGGGTCCCCATAGACTCCACTGGTGGGCTGATTCATCTGCTTCATGGAGCTGCTGTACATCCCAGCACAAGACAAGAGTTTCAGGAGCTTTAGGACTTCACAGGTGTTAGCATCAGACCTACCATCAAACAGACATACGCAGATGAGCGCACGCACACACACACTCACCTATGAGAGCAGGCCCTTTCTTCATTTTGGATTTCATGGGCATCCATCCAGTGAATTTCCCAGCTCTATTAATAAGGAACACATAGATGTAAAACACAATGACATGGTTGTCTGAGTGTCTATAACACAAACCATTCATGCCAGTCATTTACTCAGTCATAGGCTGGAGAATGAGATGTATCTCTCTATTCGCACCGGTTGCTTTTCTCAATTACGTTATCATACAATTCATGAACAATCCACCCCCCACACACACACACACACACACAAGCTACAGCAGCATGGTGCGAGCCTAGCGGTGTGATACATTCGCATTGTGGAGGTTAATCGTTCAGGGCACATGACAAATCATCTCCAACATTACTTCAATCTGTACTGAATCATCAGTCCACCACTCATTTAAATTATCTCCATTAACTTCACTCAGGAAATAATGCCTTTCTTTGCTAGAGTGGCTGAAAGAGGCTCTTGGAACCCCTCACCTGATAACTCTTGGGAGATAATCAAAATAGGGATGGCAGACTTTCCAAGAAAGTGTTCTGTAATTGCAGCCAATGATGCTGATTATTAAACTCCAGAACAACAGTAGTGTTCCCCTAGCAGAGATCTAACCGTTGCTAATGGGTGGTATGAGACCAGATTGAGGAGGAGTGGAGTCGAAGGTCGCTCCTACTCCTATTCATCTAATTGGAAAATAAGTGTAACTGCTGTAGTTCTAGGCAACAGAGCAGAAAGTTGGTAATGATGAACACCATTATAGCGAAGTCCTTGATCATAACCGCCAAGATAATGTTGGGTCCTTTGAAAATGCACCTGAACATTCCCCTGACACAGCAAGCAAGGGAAATACCCTTCAGAGGCAGCCAGCTGCTGATATTTCCAACATCAAATAGTCCATTGTTAAACCTCACAAGGTGTTCTATGTATACTCTACTACAGTGACTTGATCCATGAAGAGTGTGAATTTCGGGCTGATGTTTAAACGGAGTTACATCAACATACAGTAGTTCCACTCACATCACACACTATTGTTACACCTGTGGGCCTACTGTACTGGACATAGTCAATAGTAACTTGATCATCCTACTTATTTTTAGCCAATGTTTCTAATATGCTACATCAGCACATACAGCGTGGTGCAGATGGCTGTCCTGTGTAGGTGAAGGTCTGTCGGTGACCAGGCTAGGTGCTGTGGATCGGACATTTCTCATTACAGTACGGTACAGTAGAGGGTCCTGGCCTCACACATCCCATTATGCCATTACAGTTATGCCATTTCTAGTTAAACCCTGGCTATTGATAGATGACATTGCCAAGAGCAAGGCCACGGCTGAAATATTGATTTATTATGTTATTAAAACCATGCAAAAACTCACCCGAAACTTGAGGGGAATTGTCACACGCTTATTTTTTAGTTTATAATGACTGTGCAGGTGAAACTACGAGAGGTTAATTTCAGACGACAGCGACAGCCATGTGACAAACTTGTCATCTCTGCTGATCAATAAATACAGTGAGCCACTGTCAACATGTCAGTTGTGATTTGAGCTCTGGTGACAAGCATGTACCTTCATTGTGATTGATGACATTGTGGCTTCGAGATGTTTTTACATTAGGTGGCCATACATCTATTATGATGCCTCACCACTGTGCAGAGATGGGACCAAGTCACCATTTTGCAAGTCCTAAGCAAGTTTCAAGTCTTAACCTTCGTATTTCGAGTCAAGTGTAAGTCCCATGTAATAATGGGTAAGTCTCAAGTAAAGTCCCAAGTTCCACAGCTCAGGTCGAGTCAAGTCACAAATCCCTAATTTAAGGATCTAGTCTTCAAGTCAATGGTTAAGTGTTTTATGTCTATTTCATTGCAATTGCGATGCATCCTTGATTTGGACGCACGTTTTACAAACTGCATCCCTTTTCCCCCCACAACCACATAGTCTTTGAAACTGAAAGCAATGATTTTTGGGACCAATGAAGCCCTGACGCACAGGTGGCCCCACAGGTCCCAGAGTGGTGGGGCAAATTCTTTTCCCTGGGGCCCGGAGTTTTCCTAATCTGGTAAACTAACCAGGTATGAATCAGGACCCTATAGGGTCTGACAGTGATTCATTAGTAGTTGTAAAAAGGTAAATATAAGGGCATGAAAAGAAACGCACTCTACACACACGTACGCATGGATGTTGTATTGTAAATATGTGACAGTGGACTAGTGGCCTGAGGGAACACACTAAATGTAGTGTTATGAAATGTAATGTCATGTAATATTTTAAACTGTAGAGGAACTGTCTTAATGTTGCTGGACCCCAGGAAGAGTAGCTGCTGCCTTGGCATTAGCTAATGGGGATCCTTAATAAAATAAAATGTGAACAGATTTACATTTAGTCATTTAGCAGACACTCTGATCCAGATCGACTTACAGTAGCAATTAGGGTTAAGTGCCTTACTCAAGAGCAAACCAACAGATATTTCACCTAGTTGGCTCAGGGATTCAAACCATTACATTTTGGTTACTGGTCCAATGCCCTTAATCACTAGGCTACCTGCCACCTAGATATAGAGATATTTTCTAAACAGGTCCAATGTTTTTAAAGAAATTCTAAAGAAAAAAACTCCTGGCCCTATGGAGGTTGAAAACTATGTCAGACTTCAGCAACCTTGTACTTGTTAATATGAATTTGATTTTAAAATTTGACATTCCTTTACACAGACACAACCGTTGCAATTGCACTCTAGTACTCACAGTGCTGTGCTTGCTTTATGGAGGTTTGCATTGTATAGGCCTTTGCAACTGCAATTAAAAAGCACCTCACCAGTGGTGTATATGTTAAGGCTGTCAATGTCGTTCTCCTCCTCAGACGAGGAGGAGCATGGATCAGACCAAGATGCGGAGAGGTAAGTGTTCATGATTTAATGAAACAACAAGAAAACACTTAAACCTACAAAATAACAAACGTGACTAACCTMKAACAGTCCTGTGTGGRCCAAACYCTYACACAGGAAACAAACACCCACAAAACACAGGTGAAACCCAGGCTGCCTAAGTATGACTCTCAATCAGGGACAACGATTGACAGCTGTCTCTGATTGAGAATCATACCAGGCACACACCTTGGTCCACTTATTATCCTCAAGACGATCGTGACATTATTGTTGTTATTCTATATTTAGGTTGCCATTTTCCCTTTTGGTTTTGTGGGTTCTTATTCTATGTTTAGTTGCCTGTCTGCAGTAGCCATATTAGCTTCACGGTTAATTTTGTTATTTTGTTCGTTTTGTTCAGTGTTCATTCTTTACATAAAGAAGAATGTACGCTAATAACGCTGCACCTTGGTCTCCTCCCTACGACGGTCGTGACAGTATCTTTACTTTTACTCAAGTATGACAATTGCATACTTTTTCCACCACTGTAATCAGTATTGTGTTGTTTGATTCAGTTAGGTTAATAATTTTGGATTGAAAAGGTCAAGGTAGCCTAGCCAACCAGGCCAAGTTTGAATGTAGCCCAAACCAAATTTGAGCACATTCACATTTTCTCCTAACACAAATAAGTGGACTATAAAATGGCTACATATCCCTGGTCAGAGGGCAAGAGGGAACATGGAGCATTAGCTGTAGCCTATGCAGCTGCTGGCTGAGGTTGTTATCTGTAGCCTAGTTGATCAGACTGAGAAATTGTCTTGTTTTCTTCCCATGCAGTTTAGATGTAGGCTGCTGCAACATTTCTGCGAAGAGTTCTTGCTTGTGTACAGTATGTGATGTGTTATCACGTTTGCTAAATAAATACCAGAGGACAGTGGAGCAGTACGCTTTGCTAGAAGATGATGTGGTTTGCCTGTGCAACCTGTGATTTCCGTGAATCAGATTTTTCAAACACGGAACAGAACGCACAGAACTTGCAGCGCTCCGATATGAATCAGGTACATAGGCATACACAGTGCGCGAGATGGTAAATCGAGTCTCTTGAGTCATACAGATCGAGTCCAAGTTATTAAATCACAAGTCATAGATGCTCAAGTCGCAGTCAAGTGGCAAGTGTTGGTTTTTTTTCGAAATCAAGTCGCCAAGTTTGTGACTCGAGTCCACATCTCTGCCACTGTGTACTAAAACTAACAAAAACACATCACATTGTAAAGACACTTCAAAATTTGTTTCTGCATAACTTGGATCGAAGGTGAGGACCACATGCTTCAGGTAGAGCTTGCCCTTCAGCACAGATCTAGGATCAGTTTACCATCTCCAAATCCTATTTTAGGCTGTATTTGGATTAGGATGAAACTAGCCTTAAATCAGTGCCTAGGACACAATTTCATCCTACTCAGTCTCTTTAGGCTACAATACTCAGATAACATTCCCATATGATATTCCACTCTGCACCAAACCAATCCTGCCAGTGGAGATGGATGTTTTCAAGAAAATCAATGTTGGGGATAAATTAGAACATGTCCAGAATCCTAATTGTCATCTTGACTCAATCATGGGCAGATAAAACTGCAATAAAAAAGCCATCATGGGCCTATTTATCCCATTTCCGGGCAGCAAGTGTCTCTGGCTCCCCATACCGTTGGCTCTGACCCATCTCTGGGCACTTCTAAGGATCGCCGCTAGAGATGCTGTGTACGGTTCATAGAAATAGTGTATATGGAGGACTTTCTATTACCCTCTCTATGCCATCCTCTGGAGGGAGGGTTTAACCGATAATTTGCATCATTAATCTCTTTTTCATTAGTGGGTGACCTAGTCGTTGAACTACGGACATTGGATCCTAAACAAGGACATACAGTAGGGTAGTCTATACAGCACAGTATCTAAGCTCAGTGATAACAGAAAACTAAAACTAAAGCAATTTCAAACAAATGCAAAACAGTATTATTCATCACAGCAGTTTGGCCATCCAGTGCAATATACCGTAATTCCATTGTGAAGACTATTGGTTTATGAACCAATAAAGGTCATCATTCCCAGACTAAATGTGAGAGTATTGTTCAGTGGTGAGTGAGGTAATGTCCATCCCGCCTCTACGTAGGGGGGTACAAGATGGCTTGTCCTGAGTGCATGCACTATCTTTCTCAGTGCACGTTGATCAGAAACCATCACAACAGGGGCGTCCATCACTGCTGAAGCACAAACACACACAAATAGCGTCCGGCCTTATCTATAATACATTAGCACTCTTAATACCATCAATCAGTGGAGTATGTACACATCAGGGGATGCGGGGCTTCTGTAGAGAAGGGAGGCATTTCAGAAGTCATTTGAGGGTTATCTGAGATAGCTAATAGTGTCACTGAGAGAGGTACAACGTGATCAGCAAGAGGCCATTATATGTTCAGCATCAGTCAGTCAACAGAGGCCACATTGGCTGCATTTAGACAGGCAGCTGAATTCTGATATTTTTTTCACTAATTGGTATTTTGACCAATCTGATGAGCTCTGTACAAATCTGATATGATTGGTCAAAAGACCAATTAGTGAAAAAATATCAGAATTGGCCTGCCTGTGTGAACATAGCCTCTCTCACAGGCTAACTAATTGCTGTGTACACTGTAAAGAAAGTGGAAAAGACAAGGCAATCAATCAATCACATTTTTTGACTCACTGGTGTTTTCACTCCAAGTGCATCTGTTTTTTTATTTTACCTTTATTTAACTAGGCAAGTCAGTTAAGAACAAATTCTTATTTTACAACAGTGGCGTGCCGTGGGCCTGGGGCCTGGGCCTTCAGTGAGGTCCTACACAGTCCCACCCGAATTAATCCACCTCTTATTACCATCATTATGATGCCATGGCTCTAGACACTATACATTTAGACGTCAGCGTCGGGCGACCTCTCCTTACAATGTCTAACTTTTTTTGAAACGTTCGTCTTGAGAATGGCGTTATAATTATATCCTCGACCAAATCGATATCTTCTCCTCCTTCCGCCATTGTGGATTGAAAAAACAGCTTAGTAGTACGCGAATTAATTCGTTTATCAAATTCAGTTTCCTAGTTCTGCATAGACCTGCCCATAGGACCTGCCTCTCAATATTGGTAATCCAATCAAAAGACATGCACGCACTACGCCTGCTAGCTGGCTCCTGTGTAACACTGGAGCCAGCCAGCAGGCGTACAATAGCCAACTCTAAAGCTGATTGTTTGACACTAAATTTTCATTTCCATTCACTTTAAGCTACAAGCGCCCGCACTGTTGATTCTGAAGGCCTGAGGGCAGATTTTAGADCCCTGGCAACACATGATGGCTGAATATGATTGGATAAAAGATRTAACATAAAGACCAGRCCTCCAAATCTCAACCTGGGGCTGGAAGCAGTGCAACCAAGAGGAAAGCTATGAAATGAAGAGTATAACTCTTACTCTGGGGAATAATTTAATACATATTTGTGGGAAAATATATTTAAAAAAAAAAGTATATTCTGATGATGTTTAGGCCAGCAGAGAAGGCCTTGCTGGCCCTGACGGCCCACCACTGTTTTACAATGATGGCCTAGGAACAAGGCAGTTAACCCTAGTGGGTTAACTGCCTTGTTCAGGGGCAGAGCAACAGATTTTTWACTTGTCACCTTGGGGATTTAATCTTGCAATCTTCCGGTTCTAACCGCTGGGCTACCTGCCGCCCCGTTTGTGGGAGGTGCGAAAAAAGGTTTTTTTGGTCAACACTTTCTATTGCATAAGCATTATTTCAGGGATTATTTTTCAAGCATTAATTTAAGCAAAGGAAAGCACTGATTGACAGTTACATACACATAAAAAAAGACAAATTATTATGACAGATTTATTACTTAACTAAACCACAAAGTGAATGAATGTCCCTGTACAGTAGATCTGGCCAGTTTTCACCGAGGGAGAGAGTGTCCGCACCTCTATACCATCAGGGAACACTGACAGTAATGAGAGCACTGTTTCCATACATCTCCTGCCTGCACGCTGCACATGACCTTGACGTCACCAGAGGATTTAGTATGCCTTCATCAGCACAAACACACAGCCAAAAATGATGTCACGCATATTGATGAGGATGAGTCAACATCTCTAGCCTTGCACTTGGGCCCCCATTTAAGATGCCCACCCATGATTGGTCCTCCCGGTGACCTCTCTCAGCTGTCAGCCCCTCCCACCCTGTGCTGCAGTGTGGCAGAGAATCAAATGCAACAAGATAATGTCTAGATGGGATACAGCTTTTGTCAAATGTATGTCGAAAGTAGATCCTGTCCCTAACCCCTTTCCTAACCTGCTACGTTAATTATTCTAACCTGCTGCATAGGTTCTCCTAAACCTGCTACGAAAAGTCAATTTTAACAAAAGCTGTATCCCTTCTAGACAATACCAAAGAACATCTAATCACTATCAATAGGGATCAGGCTCATTGGTAGGCAGAGTGGGGTGCTGCTGGGTACTAGCCAATAAGGACAATTACTCAGGGTTCTGCTGTATCTGAAATGACAATTGTCCAATACCCGTATCAATGAATGGACAAAGCCATTGATCACTTGACACCATTCATTCTTATGTGAAGACTCAATAGTGCATTGAAGCCAAAGGAAGTCGGTTGAGATGGCGTCTCATGGAGACATAACATGTGCAGTTTGAGCTACTCCAGGAAGTGACATTGCAGTCTAGCTCAGTGCTGCTCTAACTCAAATTGAAGGCTGACCGGGGTGCTGCAGGCTGTCATTACCGACTAAATGAACCTTATAACTTTTTATGTGTGCGATTTTAAAATCATTTGTTCAAGGCCATACATCTGGTGTATTAGACGCAATTATTGGTACCATGATTGTCTTACATTTTTCTTACACTTACACGAAGATTGCGAGCAGAAAAAAAAAAAATCCATTCCATTCACTATAATGTGAAATAATGGGGATCCTGTTTTCTGCGGCCTTGAACTTCCGTGGCTTCAATAAGAGGGGGCAGTCATTCTTGTTTAAATGGCTAAATAAATGAACAGTTCACCAGGGGTACTTAGTACTGTGATTCCTGAAATGCAGTTTGTTGGAGTATTTTTTGAATGCAAAATTATACTTGTCGTGTCTTTGGCATCATTAAAGTGAAGACTGTTATTTTATCAAATCAATTCTCTGTAATTATTATTACGTGATTAAGCTAATCATGTAAATGTAATTAACTAGGAAGTCGGGGCACCAAGGAAAATCTTCAGATTACAAAGTTTAATTTTCCTAATATAACTCTTCAGATATTTTAATATCTGATCAATAACTAATTATTTGTCTTCTAATTAATGAATTATTCTTTACCTCACCTTAGACTCATTCCAAACATTGTATATTTTTGGTTATCTGCACAAACCCAGCCTTTACTCTGAATCATCCATACATCAATTCTCTTAATCATTTATTTACTAACTAACTAAATAAATCACAGAAATGCATAAACAAACAAACAGTAGATATGGTTACAAAGAAATGATAGGGGAGGTTCCCTAGTGGGCAAAGCCGATATGACGGCTTGGTGGACAAATGGAAGTGGGTGTGGACTGAGAAGGGCGGGAAAGACAAAAAGAGTCACTACACAGTTGATAATTATATTAATTGAAATGCTAATCCTTTGRACATGAACGCTCACTCATTCGGGAATAATTGCAATCAATATATATTAACGCCCAGTGTGTCATCGTGATCTCTGTTGGAATCGTCAGTCCTTCTGTTGGAAAGTTAATCTGAGCATCTCTCTCTCTGCTTCCCTGAAGTCTTTCGTGGTTAGAATGGATACCTCAGAGTACCATTCATAAATGTTCTTATAGAATAGATGTTTCGGCGGTTGTCGGTCTTCGCATCCCAGGTTGACATAATTTCTAGCTGCAGACTAGGATTTCCTCAGGAGGGGTTTTATTCGTAACAGTAGAAAGGGGCTGTTCCATGACGCCAGATCATGTCTGTGCTTCGGTGGCGGGCCAATGACTTAGTTAAACTTTAAAGGGAATACAGTTCTTTGACATTAAAGGTTTAACATCATATTACATCATTTCAAAATAGTTTCATCTTTACTCATTCATTTTATACAAGAATTAGATGCAAACACCATAATTGAGAAATGTCCATATTCAGAGATATAGTCATGTGTGTTTCCTGTCCTCTCTGAGGTCACCTAATGAAACACACTCGTCATACCCATCCCTTAAGTGTCCACGGACCATTCCCACCTTCTCACAAGTGGACATTTTGTATCAAATCCCTATTTTGGGGATTTAGGAGTTCGCCATGTGAAATCCTTTGTTCTCTCTATGTGTCTCTTACTGCATGGCCAGGGGAAGAGAGTCTCCTCCAGGAATTTACGACCTGAGATAACAGAACCTGGTTGTAGGTGAGCGAGAGAGGGGGAAGCCACTATCTATACCCAAAAAGGGCCATGTCATGACATACTTTTGTTACATTGCTTGCTAGCTCAGCTGGTTAGCTAGCTCTGAGTCTCATTCACCACCAAACATTGCTAACGCTAGCTAGCCAATTAATATAACTTGTTTTCTCTAAATGTATGTTAGCTAGCTAGGTTATGAATACAACTCTCATCTAATGTCAACATAAGAATATGAGTCTTTGTTTAATTTTATTGTGTATTAAAAACACAGTTTGAGATCAATGTGAGTTGATGTCACCAGTGGTTTGAGTGGTGAATTGAGCTTACCGGGAAAATGTTGTCTGACAGCAACAGTAACCAAGGGGGGTGGGGCTTAGCAAAGGGTCAACTGATGATTCAAATGGGTGACATTTTGGAGTTAAAACAGTGTCGTGTCGTGACTATCATTAATGCGATGATGGCTATTCATTGAATAATTACATAACACATTCAATTATTATGCGATTCAATTAATCATATAGCAATCAATTAAGTAGTAATCTGGGGCACCACAGGAAAAGTTTATTTAACGAGTTACCGTTTCCCGAATTGACTCAAATATCGATCAGAATATCTCGATATCATAGCCATCATCCATCAATCATTTGCTAGTTGTTACCTTATCAGTCTCATTCTGAATGTCGCAAAATGTTAGATATCTGCACGAACCCTAGCATAATTGATAAATCAGCGATATACAAATAGGCTTAATTATTTATTTACTAACTAACTAATTAATCACACAGAAATATATAAACAAACACATAGGATAGATTATACATTGGTTACTAACATGATACAATGAAAAGTCCCTAGTGGACTAAACCAATATGACAGCTTGTTACACAAAATGGCAGATTCAAAAGAGAGGGAAAGGGAGAGACAAAGGAATTCAACTATCGTACATACAGCTGGTAACTATGCACATGGAAATGTGAATACATTGCACATGAACGTCCGCTCATTCGAAAGAATTGCAATGTACATATTTACGTGTATGTCGTTGTCTCTGTTGAAATCGCCGGTCCGTCTGTGGAGAGTAGTTCGACAGAAGTCTCTGGTTTGTCCCCTAGAGATCACAATGTATTTTGTAGCTGTAGCTTCTCTATCTCGGAGTGTCTGTTAGAATGGATCTTACAGAGGTCTATCCCGCATTGTTCAGCGGGCTCTGTTCATTAGAATAGAGGTATCTATAGTGGTGAGAGTAAATTGTTCTTTTCTTCACGTCTTTGGTCGAGTTTACTCGACTAAAGTACTTAAACAGCTGCAGACTGAATGTTCCTGTGTAGTCTTGTTCTTCTTCTTCTTCGAGAGAGAGAGTTTCAGAGTTTCTAACCATTTCGTACATTTCAGCTCACGCTGTCTGTTACACTGGTCTAAGGTAGAGTCTAACCATTCATGACGTCCGGTTCAACACCGTCCTCCTGCATGGTCTCCTCTTGTAGTTTTTAAACCATTTGCAACATATTCAGCTGGCGCTGCACGTATACTGATCTGATATAAATGTTGTTAGGAGTCCTTTTATACTCTCTGGCAAAAGGACGGTTCCATTATGTTTGGCATAATGTCTGTGCTCACATGGGCGTGGTTACTGACTGGATAAACTTTATATGAAAAACCATTTCATCATTTAGAAGGCTAAGATCACATTTAATCTTCTCACAAATAGGTTCATATTTAATCATATAAGTTCCACAACATTTAGATGTAAATCTGATAACTGGTAAATATATACATTCTGTCACGTTCCTGACCTGTTTTCTGTTAGTTTTGTATGTGTTAGTTGGTCAGGACGTGAGTTTGGGTGGGCAGTCTATGTTTTCTGTTTCTATGTTGGTTTAAAGGGTGACCTAATATGGCTCTCAATTAGAGGCAGGTGTTTTTCATTTCCTCTGATTGAGAGTCATATTAAGGTAGGTGTTTTCACACGGTTTGTTTGTGGGTGGTTGTCTCCTGTGTCTGTGTCTATGTTACACCATACGGGACTGTTTCGTGCGTTCGTCATTTTGTGTAGTCATTTTCCTGTTCGTGTTTTCTTCGTGTTTCATGTAAGTTCGTCGTCCAGGTCTGTCTACATCGTTTTGTTGTTTTGTAATATATCAAGTGTTCTTCGTGTGTTTAGTTCGTCTTGTAAATAAATCATTATGTATTCACAACCCGCTGCGCCTTGGTCGAATCACTACTCCTCCTCTTCATATGAAGAGGAGGAGGAACGTCGTTACACATACAGAGATACAGTTATGTTGTTCTACTGAAATATTGTTTCATTCCTAACTTTTGGATGATGGAGTTTTGTCGGGAAGAAAGTATTTGTTCCCCAGAGGTTCTCTCCCGCAATACTCCATGGCAGTGAAGAGAAAGTTTCTGCAAGGAATTGACGACCATCATAAAACGGCCAACTTCACCCCTTTTCCCCCCCTCCTCTCTGGTGGGAGAGAAGGGGGGCCTTTCTCTGATCCTCACCCAGGAGGGAAGTCATGACAACAGACAATTAATTTCTGTGGTATGAAAATTACAATGTGAAAAAACACTAAACAAAAAATCTAAAAAAGAATCAATACATTGCCCCCTCTATCATAGTTGAATACTACATTTACACACTGTGGACTATTCTCCTATTATTTTCACAAATCTCACAGCTTTTCCATGGATGGAATTGCATGCAGAAACAGTAATGAGAAATTATGATAATTTCGTAAAACATAGCCACAGCCCATTTGCCCTGAAATTGTAAAAGTTTCAAAATAACAACATGGTAAAAGAGATTACTCTATTTTCAAGGATAATTATATTTATGACTATTTAGACACAGCTTATTTCACACCAATATACACCGTATTTCAAGAAATCACATTCTCTCTTGCCCTTGAGATAACAAATCTATTTCATTAGTCTGGATATTATGTGACTGAGTGGATTCAGAGGAAGTGGATATCAAGGGCAAGTCAAGGTAATCACATATTTCTGTCTAACGCTTACCAGACATTAAATCAGCTATACCTACTTAAATACTTTTTGTATCCCTTCCACCAGCCAATGTATGGTCATTTGAGCCAGATTCCGCTCCTCTCAAAGTAATCTTTAGTGGCAATGGCCCCCCTATTGATCAACTCTTACTTGTCTTTAGATTTGGATAAGCTGCTCATCAAATTCACTCTGCTTATCAATGGATTTAATTAATGCCCCTGGACTAAAATGGTATCCTTAGGTAAAGGGTATGAACTGGGTAAAAGTTTGGTGCTCTGTGAGCTAGCTCTCCTAGTGTTCACTTTGAAGTTAAACACTAGACCTTGAGGCAGAGTAGAAGTAGGGAACTAACCTATTTCTAACTAACCTAAATTAAACTCTCCTTGATCCTTCAGTTTGACATGGTTCACAAAAAACTTGAACATCGAAAATAAATCTGGTCTTATCAGTCTAACCCTATCATGACTTCAAAATGTCAATAAATAAGTGTAGTGTCTTTGGCATCACTAAATTGAAGACTGTTATTTTATAAAATCAATTCTCTGTAATTATTATTAAGTGATTAAACTAATCATGTAAATATAATTAACTAGGAAGTCGGGCACCAAGGAAAATCTTCAGATTACAAAGTTATAATTTTCCTAATATAACTCTTCAGATATTTTAATATCTGATTAATTAGTCTTCAAATTAATGAATTATTCTTTACCTCACGTTAGACTCATTCCAAACGTTGTACATTTTTGGTTATCTGCACAAACCCAGCCTTTACTCTGAATCATCCATACACCAATTGTCTTAATCATTTATTTACTAACTAACTAAATAATCACAGAAATGCATAAACAAACAAARAGTAGATATGGTTGCAATGAAATGATAGGGGAGGTTCCCTAGTGGGCGTGGACTGATATGACGGCTTGGTGGACAAATGGAAGTGGGTGTGGACTGAGAAGGACGGGAATTACAAGAGTCACTACACAGTTGATAATTATATTAATTGAAATGCTAATCCTTTGCACATGAACGCTCACTCGGTCGGGAATAATTACAATCAATATATATTTCCGCTCAGTGTGTCGTCATGATCTCTGTTGGAATCGTTCGTCTTTCTGTTGGAAAGTTCATCCTAGCGACTCTCTGCTTCCCTGGAGTCTTTTGTGGTTAGAATGGATACTTCATGGTACCACTCAGAAATGTTCTTATAGATAGATGTTTCGGCGGATGTCGGTCTTCGCATTCCAGGTCGACATAATTTCTAGCTGCAGACTAGTAATTAGTATCGAACATTTGCTCTTATTCTGTTGGGATCGATAGTCTCAGAATTTATCCACCCGTGTAGCCAATGCTCGACGTGGTATGGTTAGGAATTCAACAACCATTGCAACCTTAGCTTATACTGAGGTTTTTATGGTCTCTACTCCAACCTTTGCCCCCTTGGTGATCGAGGTGCGCATGGTCTGGGGAGGATTTCTTCAGGTGGGGTTTTTATTTGGAACAGTAGAAAAGGGCTGTCCCTTGAGCCAGATCATGTCTGTGTTCATGGGGGTGGGCCAATGACTTAGTGGGATTCGCAACTTTAAAGGGAAGACAATTCTCTCACATTAACATCATTACATCATTTCACAAATAGTTCCATCTTTACTCATTCATTTTATACAATAATTAGACACAAACCTCATAACGGAGGCTCCTGTATAAACAGAGTTATGGTAATGTGGCTGTATTGTCTTTCACAAACATGAAACAAAACGGACCGGGTCGTAGCTGGCTTCTCCGCCGACCGTTTACATATTCTCCAAAACATGGATATTGTTTAGTTCTCAAGTTCTGTGATGTAGAAGAAGTTCCTTTGTTCCTTTGTTCTACTGTGAAACTCTCTCTCTCTATACTGCGTGGCCAGGAGGAGAGAGTCTCCTCCAGGAATTTACGACCTGAGATAACAGAACCTGGGTGTAGGAGAGGAGAGAGGGGGATGCCACGCTCTATATCCAGAAAGGGCCACGTCATGACATAAGGAACCATCAATATGTCTGTCTCGCTTTGATTCTTAGAACCGTAGTCCCATCACATCAATGTGGGTGGAAATATGGAGCATTGGATACATTTTTGATGAGAGAGAGAGAGAGAGAGAGAGGACAGAATATTTTATTAATGTTGGGGCAGGTGGTGCAGTATACAGAATTAGAAAGGGCTAGTGGAAACATTGAGGGGGTGGAAGAGCCTCCTCATGCTTCCCCCATCCCACAACTTTTACATTTAGAACACAAGTTCTCTAGTGTAAAAGGGCACTTTGAGGATGAGATGAAAGGGGATGCAGGGATCCCTATCTAACTTCAAAACTTTTACATCAACTACCCTATGGTAAGAACAGTCCCAATGAAGTGGAAAACTGTATTTGTGGGGGACATAATCACTAGCGTAATAATTCTTGTAAGTTGTTATAGACAAGTATATGAAAAAGGGAGACCATTTTACACAAACAGATTCCAATGAGGAAACCATGAGGAGACAGAAAAGTGTATTAGTACTGAGGATACTAGTGAATACCATGTAATCTGTTTTTGATCCCTTCCCCCTCCAACGCATAAAATATGGACCACATTGAAGTGAGCCCTTTAGAAAGGTCAGAGAGTCTGAAAGTGAGGCAGTCAAAGGCCATCCTTGATATTATCCATGCTCACATCGATAAATGTTAATGTCCCTCAGCTACATAAAAAAGAGCTGATGTACCAACACTGAGGCATTACTCCAACCTAGTCTCAAAGCATTTCGTATTATACTGTAGGTAAATCCGAGAACCATTTCTTATGGTAAGTATTCATTTGTGGTTGTCCATCACCCATTTCGAATGATATGTTACGAATTACAATTTATATTATATGTTACGATTGATCAAAATGTTTGATATGTTATGAATTCTAGCTAGGTGGCTAACGTTAACTAGCTCGCTAATGTTAGCTAGGCTAAGGGTTAGGGGTTAGTCTTAAGGTTAGGGTTAAGTTAGATTAAAGGGTTAAGGTTATGGTTAGGTGAAGGGTTAGCTAACATGCTAAGTAGTTGCAAAGTAGCTAAAAAGTAGCTAAAATTCAAAAGTTGTACATCATGAGATTCAAACTCGCAACCTTTGGTTTCCTAGACATTCGCGTTGTACGCCTACCCATCCACCTTGACCAACCACCCTCCTTTTGTTTTTGCCCTAAGTAGCGATCAGTGGAGATTGCTGGGGGGAGGACGGCTCATAATAATGGCTGGAACAACGCAAATGGAATGGCATGTATTTGATACCATTCCACTGATTCCACTCCAGCCATTACCATGAGCCCATTCTCCCCAATTAAGGTGCCACCAACCTCCTGTTGTAACCATCTGTCTTATGTAGCCATACAAAACGCAACATATCATACAAAATTGAGGGTCTCGGATTTGCGTACAGAATAATATGAAATACTCTGAGACCAGGTTGATTATTCAGACCTTAACACAAAGCATACAATGTAGTTTCCCCCTAAGATGTGTTTCTCTGTCTTGTATTGAATGCCTGGGTGTTCTCTTTATCTTTCTAAGCAGTGGGGATCTGTGGGATGCTTCTGAGAGGGAGATTTTAGGACTACCCCTCAGACTACTATCACAGCTTTGAGGCGCGAGCATCTGCTAGCACCCGATGGTGCATGGAAGCCTGGCTAAGCATAAACACTGTCATTGTCAGTGTGACTGCAGAACAATGTGTCTGTTGTTGCATGAAGAGAGAGCTCATCATGTTCAAAGCTGAAAAACCGTTGACTAAAGTGCCACAGTACACTCTCAGAAAAAGGGGTTCCATAAAGCTTCCTTGGCTGTTCCCATAGGAGAACAATTTGTGGTTCTATGTGGAAAACAAAAGGGTTTTACCTGGAACCAAAATCGTTCTACCAGGAAGCAAAGAGGGTTCTCCAAAGGGTTCTCCTATGGGGACAGCTGAATAAGCCTTTTAGGTTCTAGATAGCACCTTTTTTTCTACGATTTTAATCTAATGTGGAGTATAAGGACAATAGCAGCATAACGACATATGATAAGAGATCCACAAAATAACACATTCTTTACATACAACTGTATACACAAAATACCATCTTAATATAGATTTTAAACTTATCTGATTTCCAAAGTTTTCCTGCTGATGAACATGTTCTCTGTTTGTGTTCTCATTTAGTACTGATGAGATAAGAGGCTCTTTCCTGCAGTCTGCCTCCGAGCACCATGGGAGTGTGTGACTGGGAAGGCAGGCAGGCGTCTGTCTGGGACAGATGATGCATACAGGTGGCAGCAGGTTAGAATGGCTAATGTACCTTGTAATATGCCAAATATTTAAAGTGGCGGCTTCTGCCGCTCCAGCAAGCCTGCACTGTCCAATGAGCTGTGCAAACGGTTCTTTAAGCCCTCTTGCCCTGTCTGATCCATCTAAAAATAGACGGGCAGCTGGAACGGTTTATGACAGGAACCCACTGGCTCAGTAGGTCAAGGGTGAACATCACGCCAGATTTCATGGTTTGTAAGCAAAAATAATTTCATGCTTTGTGAGCCAGGGAATGAATTAAACCTCATTCATGGGATAGTGTAGAGCAGGGCGAGTCAAACTTGATTAGTATCAGGCCAGCAGTGAAAGGTCATTTGTAACCAATTCTGCTGACACAGGAGGTCAAACTCTTGGAGAACCGGACATTAGATTAAGTCAGAGCTCAATTAAATCCAATGGTGCAGTGGGCTGTAGACAGTGTTTAGGAATGACCCTCTAGCCAGACTGGAAAAAATGGCATTGTTTAGCTGGTTGATTTGGCATGATTCTCAGTTGAATTTAATGGACATAGTAAGGATCAAAGGTCAAGGAACTAGTGATCTCATCTTGACCTCCATCTAGTGGGGTACCCTCTACCTGGCATTCACACTGATAGTCAGGAGTTTTCATCACTCATCTCTCCACATATCAAAGCATCGCAGGGTGTTGCAAGATGCCTCCGACAGAGATAGTCGCCTCGCTTCAGGTCCTTAGGAAACTATGCAGTTATTTTTTTATTTTTTTATATATTATTTTATGTATTATTTCTTACATTGTTAGCCCAGGAAATCTCAAGTGTTATTACATACAGCCGGGAAGAACTATTGGATATAAAAGTGATGACAATTTACCAACATTACGACCAGGAATATGTCTTTCCGAAGCGGATCCTTTGTTCAGACCTCCACCCTGGACATGGGATCTTATCCCAGAGGCCGACCCAAAACAACGTGGTTGCCGCAGGAGAGGCAGATGGAGCGGATTACTGGTCAGACTCAGAAGGCGAGCACACCATCCACCAGTCCCGAGCATATTACTCGCCAATGTACAATCTCTAGATAACAAGGTGGACGAAATTAGGGCATGAGTTGCCTTCCAGAGAAACATCAGAGATTGCAACATTCTCTGTTTCACGGAAACATGGCTCACTCGGGATATGTTGTCAGAGTCGGTACAGCCACCCGGTTTCTTCATGCATCGCGCCGACAGAAACAAAACAAAACGAACGAAACAAAATTAAATTCAATCTGTCTATTTATAAGAATTTGTAAGATACTTATTAACATAAAATAGACAGGATACAGTCTTATTAAAATTTGATAATAGAATTTATTCTCGGAGCACGCTCCCATTTGATCATAACCAACAGTTTATATACAAGATATGACGTCATAGTTTACAGAATAAATCTCCTCGTCCTGGCCTATATAAAATAGGTTCAAAAGTTCATTCCAACTTCTCAGCGCACACACATGACACACAATATAATCTATCCTCCTGAAGGCTCACTATAATTTATTACCACTTTAGCTGACAACTCAAGATAATGTAAGACCTAAAAAGTTACCCACAGCATCTCAGGGCTAAGTTGGGTCAGTTCAACCATAGTTTAACGACCCTTTCTGCTTATTTTATAACCCACAACACTAATCTCTTTTCACCAGGCGTGCAGAGTTCAATTAGTTATAGTTTTATCTAAAGCTAGAATTTGTTTTAACTATTTATTAACAAAATTCCTAACAGTGCCTTATGATTAACGACTCATGGTGTAATCACAACAACATACAGGAACTTAAGTCCTTTTGTTCACCTGACCTATAATTCCTTACAATCAAATGCCGACCGCATTGTCTTCCAAGAGAATTCTCTTTGATTATAGTCACAGCCGTGTATATCCCCACCGCCAAGCAGATACCTCGTCAGCCCTGAAATAACTTCACTGGACTCTATGTAAACTGGAGACCATGCATCCTGAGGCTGCATTTATTGTAGCCGGGGATTTTAACAAAGCTAACCTGAGAACGAGACTTCCTAAACTCTATCAGCATATTGAATGCGCGACACGGGCTGCAAGCATTCTGGATCATTGCTACTCTAACTTCCGCGATGCATACAAAGCCCTCCCCATCCCTGCCTTCGGAAAATTTGACCATGACTCCATTTTGTTGCTCCAAGCCTATAGACAGCAACTATAACAGGAAACGCTTATACTCAGGTCTGCCCAATGCTGGTCTGACCAATCAGATTCCACGCTTCATGACTGATTTGATCACGTGGACTGGGATATGTTCCGAATAGCCTCAGATAACAACATTGATGTATACGCTGACTCGGTGAGCAAGTTCATTAGCAAGTGCATTGGAGATGTCGTACCCACTGTGACTATTAAAACCTTTCCTAACCAGAAACTGTGGATTGATGGCAGCATTAGCGTAAAACTGAAAGCGCGAACCACCGCGATTAATCATGGCAAGGCGACTGGAAACATGACCGAATACAAACAGTGCAGCTATTCACTCCGCAAGACAATTAAACAAGCAAAGTGTGAGTATAGAGACAAAGTAGAGTCGCAATTCAACAGCTCAAACACGAGACGTATGTGGCAGGTCTACAGTCAATCATGGATTACAAAAAGAAAACCAGCCCCGTCGCGGACATCGACGTCTTGCTCCCAGACAAATTAAACAACTTCTTTGCTTGCTTTGAGGACAATACAGTGCCACTGACACGGCCCACTACCAAAGCCTGTGGGCTTGCCTTCTCCGTGGCCAATGTGAGTAAAACATTTAAACGTGTTAACCCTCGGAAGGCTGCCGGCCCAGACGACATCCATAGARGCGTCCTCAGAGCATGCGCAGACCAGCTGGCTGGTGTGTTTACGGACATATTCAATCAATACCTATCCCAGTCTGTTGTCCCCACATGCTTCAAGACGGCTACCATTGTTCCTGTTCCCAAGAAAGCTAAGGTAACTGAACTAAATGACTATCGCCCCGTTGCACTCACTTCTGTCATCATTAAGTGCTTTGAGAGACTAGTCAAGGAGCATTTCACCTCCACCCTACCTGATACCCTAGACCTACTCCAATTTGCTTACCACCCCAATAGGTCCACTGACGATGCAATCGCCATCACACTGCACACTGCCCTATCCCATCTGGATAAGAGGAATACCTATGTAAGAATGCTGTTCATTGACTACAGCTCAGCATTTAATACCATAGACCCTGGGTCTCGACCCCGCCCTGTGCAACTGAGTCCTGGATTTTCTGACAGGCCGCCACCAGGTGGTGAAGGTAGGAAACAACATCTCCACCCTGCTGGTCCTCAACACTGGGGCGTGTACATTCTCAGCCCTCTCCTGTCCTCCCTATTTACCCATGACTGCGTGGCCATGCACGCTTCCAATTCATTCATCAAGTTTGCAGATGACACTACAGTGGTAGGCTTGATTACCAACAACAACGAGAAGGCTTACAGGGAGGAGGTGAGGTGCCTCAGAGTGTGGTGTCAGGAAAATAACCTCTCACTCAACGTCAACAAATCAAGGAGATGATCGTGGACTTCAGGAAGCAGCAGAGGGAGCACCCCCCCTCCTTCCATCTACATCGACGGGACAGTAGTGGAGAAAGTCGGAAGTTTTAAGTTCCTCTGCGTACACATCACAGACAATCTGAAATGGTCCACCCACACAGACAGTGTGGTGAAGAAGGCGCCACAGCGCCTCTTCAACCTCAGGAGGCTGAAGAAATTTGGCTTGTCACCTAAAACACTCACAAACTTTTGCAGATGCACAATTGAGAGCATCCTATCGGGCTGTATCACCGCCTGGTACGGCAACTGCACCGCCCTCAACCGCAAGGCTCTCCAGAGGGTGGTGCGGTCTGCACAACGCATCACCGGGGGCAAAATACCTGCCCTCCAGGATACCTAGAGCACCCAATGTCACAGGAAGGCCAAAAAGATCATCAAGGACAACAACCACCCAAGCCACTGCCTATCATCCAGAAGGTGAAGTCAGTACAGGTGCATCTAAGCTGGGACCGAGAGACTGAAAAACAGCTTCTATCTCAAGGCCATCAGACTGTTTAACAGCCATCACTAACATAGAGAGGCTACAGTCAACATACAGACTCAAATCACTGGCCACTTTAATAAATTGACTTAATAAAGGTATCACTAGTCACCTTAAATAACACCACTTTAATTATGGTTACATATCCTACATCACTCATCTCATATGTATATACTGCTCTATACCATCTACTGCATCTTGCCTATGCCGAACGGCCATCGCTCATCCATATATTTATATGTACATATTCTTATTCATCCCTTACATTTGTGTGTATAAGGTAGTTGTTGTGAATGTGTTAGATTACTTGTTAGATATTTACRGCATTGTTGGAACTAGAAGCACAAGCATTTTGCTACACTCACATTAACATCTGCTAACCATGTGTATGTGACCAATACCATTTGATTTGATTTGATATACTCATGCTGTCATCACCCATGAACATTTGTTACATGAGAATAGGCTATAACATTGATCAAATTGGATTTGGGCTATACTATATTCAAAGGCTTTGTGACTGAATTCAAAGGCTGTGTGATCCTTGAGTTTTGCGATGGTACAGTTGTCTAGACTGTGTCCTATAAAGATGTCTGCTGGGGCAGTTTGGTGAGTGTTTTCTATTTTAGATATCTAGGTTATACATTAATAGACGCTCCCCTCTTTTTGAATTCTCAAAAGGCTGCATGATTCCTAATCACAACCTTAAAAAGGCGCTAAATGTACTCTCTGACACAAAATAGTAGTGACCCAAGGTGACTCCTCCTCACAATTAAAAAGAGGGCTACCGAAGATTATCAATTATATTGACAAGATAGTCTAATGACCGCTCTAACAGTGGAAATACATGACCTCAAAGAAGGAAGGCAGGCGGGTGTGACCATTCTAGCCAATGAGAAGGCAGATACGCGTGTGAACAACAGGCAAAACTAAGTTGTTTTTCTCAAAGTTGCAGGAATGCCACTTGCATCCACTTATGTCAGTGGTCCCGTGTGGCTCAGTTGGTAGAGCATGGCGCTTGCAACGCCAGGGTTGTGGGTTCATTCCCCACGGGGGGACCATATGTATATGTATGAACTTTCTAATTTGWAAGTCGCTCTGGATAAGAGCGTCTGCTAAATGACTTAAATGTAAATGTACATTTGTAACAGCCTAAACATTATGAAACATCTATTAGATTAAATAAACCTCACGTAATTCGACATGCTTTCATAGACCTCCCCCCCCAAAAAAGCCACACTTGTTCTGCTTATCTCACATGGACATATTTTGTGCGGAGTAAATCCTCTCGCTTGCCCTTTTCCTCTCTGCGGCCACTCAGAGGGTCAAAATAGTTCAACTTTGGTGTGTCACCTATTTGTCTAACGTGTTATCTGCTAATAGGAAGCCCAATTGGTCCCACCTGTTTGTCCTCTGCCTGGTCTCCTCCTCAGAACACTGCAAATCCATAGATAGATAATTCTCTCACCAAACAACCATTAGCCCAGCCCCATTAGTTAGCCTGATTAGCTAACCAACTTCTCAAAGCAGCATGTAAAACAATCTCAAACTGATCAGCCAGATGGTTTAATGCCAGATGTGGTCTTGTGTAACTCAGTTGGAAGTGAATGGCACTTACAATGCCAGGATAGTAGATTCGATTAACAGGACCACCCGCATGTAAAATCTATTCACGCATGACTGTAAGTTGCTTTGGATAAAAGCATCTGCTAAATGATATACATTCTATTCATATATAATATGGCTATGATCAGATTACCTGCACATTAGGTAAAAAAACAAATGTCATTTCCACCTTTCTAACTAGGCTGCTACCTACGTGTTATTTGTGTCTATTGATAGTTTAGCGTCCATTGGAGCAGCACGTGGTACAGTTAGCTGACTTTAGATGCAGATAGGATGTGAAAGAGTGAAGTAATAACATCATATTAGCTCTCTGTATAAATAGGCGATTGGCTATTTGTTATAGAAAGCCGTAAGTGTAGTTAGAGGCCCAAGTCATGCACTCATCCAGCCAGCACTCTCTCTCTCCGCCGGAATCAATTTGCACACTTGACATTTTAAACTGTGGCCAAATACCGTCTAAAATATAATAACCGTGCTTTCTGAAACATCAGTGATCAATTCATGCCTTTTTTCGAATATTAAAATATAAAAATGCATTGTAACTTCTCTCTCTGTTTTAGGACTATTTAAGAAGTTTAAAAAATGTATCTCCTCAATCTCAGAGCTACTTGAAAGCAGCACTATAAAACATCCCGCTGTTCTTTCAGAGACGCCTCCTCCCCCTCTCTCCCTTCCCCTCCTTTCCTCACCCCTTCTCCCCCATCCCCCCTCTTCCCCAGGCCCCCCCCCCCCCCCCCCCCCCCCCCCCCCTCCCAGGTTCTCAGATGAAATGATCGACGTGGTCGTTCTCACCCCAAATCTGTCATTCGTTTATCCAAAATAAAGGAAGCAATCACAATTATTAGATTAATCAAAAATGTAAATGAATAATTTTAATCCATCCCGACATAATCTACTTTCCTTGTCTCACAGCACCAACACAATTAAAAAAGAAAACAGAAATAGGAGGATTATCAGACAACAAAGTCACATGAGTTGCTCCTACGTGGGGGAGTTCACATTGATTCCACAAGGCCTCCATGTCAATTATTCATYAGAAAGAAACAAGCAAAGCAATTCACTTTGCTGTGTACTGTGGTCTCTCAGGAAAGATACTCTATCTGGGAAAATAATGTTGTAAAACTCTGCACGGCACACAGCATATTCATTCAATCAGCATGATTGGTTATGATTGAATTATTCCCAACAACTTTTGGTGTAAACAAACATGTATGTAAATTATGTTAAGGCTTTGTATTAGTGTTTCTCCTGTGAGGGATGTAACATGATTGTGACACTGTTGTCACATCTACTCCCGCTCCTCTGCTCCGGCACTTGACGTCACCGGTCTACTAACCACCAGTCCTGGCAACCCATCTTTACGCACACCTGCAACCCTCATTACGCACACCTGCGTCTCATCATCAGTCACACCTGGACTTCATTACTGCCTTGATTACTCACCCTTTATATAGTTCTGTTAGTATTTGTCAGGTAGTATTGTTTGTGTTTCCATGTCAGACGCGTCTCTTGTTTTGTATCGTCCCATGTTCATTATTATTAAACTCACTAACTCCACTTGTTTCCTGACACCTTGTGCCTACATTACAACTGTGTCTGTTTGGGACCACAGTTGTACCTGTTCAAAGGTGGTGGGTGTATGACAGAACACATGCTGATGGTTAGGCCTACTCAGCTTTCCTGAACTATCTTGGAAAATTATGGTTTGTGAAATTGCCCCAAAGCCCCTCACGTCCTGTGTTTCAATTAACATGCCATTTGGCAGTCAGCATGACCATGACTATGCGGCTGGGGGGCAAGTTGGGAGCAGCCATTATGCTCCTGAGGAGAGTGGATCAACCAAGGATCCGTTCAGGTATTCGCTAAGCTGTTTAGAATCTGTAGAGGTGCTACCTGCTGAGAAGCTCTGGGGCACTGTTTTTCCTGTCTCTCCTCTCTTTTTTTCTATGTTCTTCTACGAGGATTTCATAATACCCGACGGAAGGATAAAAACAATGCAGGAGGAGGAGAGAATCCTTCCTGTTGTGATGGAGGAAATAGAAGAGGAGTTTCTGGAAAAAGAGAAGGGGGAAAGCTGCCCTTAGGGAGACCAGATAAAGGCTTGCCAACAGGAGTCCTTGAAGTCATTCACGGTAGCTGTCCATGGTGCTGAAACCACAAAATAAACCTACTGTACCTCACCAAAAAATGTCCCTTTACTCTCAAGAAACCACACTGTCCATTTCTATCTAAAACCATTACAGAAGTATAGCCTGAAAATACCAGTATATTGTGACATTATCCAATGAAAAAGGGAAGCTTGACCATCAGGATTTTGATTGTAGTTAATCATGCATGTTTTTGACTTTTTTTTAATCATGTAGTGGAAATGAAAGACAACTTGAACGATGGAGTTCATGCATCCATTCACAAGTTACAGATCCATATGTTGACAGACAGTGAGGAGATTTAGGTTGCAATCAAATCTGTCATGGTGGAGTTTATTTGCTTTGGCATATATGTTCCACCCCTTTGGATCTTCTCAGGTCGTGAAAATCTCAGGTGGAATGTGCTGCTTGAATTATGCAGCCCCAGCAGTCAGATCATTTGCATTTAGGCAGCATCTTAGCTGAAACTCAAATTAGCCATAGCAATGAAGCCTGGATAGATAGCAGCTAATTGCATCACTGCAAGGGTGAGAGAAGCGACAGAGAGAGCGAGAGAAAGAGAGAGAGGCTGGGAGAGAGAAAGGGGGAAAGGGAGGGGAGAGAGAGAGACAGAGAGATAGTGAGTGGAGACAAGGTGAGAGAGGGAGTCTTTCCCCACCTTCTTTGTGTGATTTATGTAAATGTGTTAGATTTTCCTCCTTCAAAAGTCAGTCAGGCAATCAGTTAGCTTCAAGTCTCTCAACTGTGACACGGTTCAAAGGATAAGCTAACTTCCCTTATTATCGCTAGTTATGAATGTAACGTGTCAAGTCATGAGCATGTCTGCCACGCCACCACAGACTAGAATCCCTAGATAGGCCATAGGAGAGATGTAGGAAATCTAAAGCCCAATTGAAAAGGCCCTATTATATTTTATTGGACAAATCAATAGAATGAAACAGGAATTTCCGTGGAAGGTAAAGAGGCCTCATCAGGCCCCATCATACATAGAAATTACCTTTCCCTGTCTATCATCGTTTGTGTGTGTGTGTGTGTGTTGTTGTGTGTGTTGTGGTGTGTGTTGGTGGTGTGTGTGTGTGTGTGTGTGTGTGTGTGTGTGTGTGTGTGTTGTGTGTGTGTGTGTGTGTGTGTGTGTGTGTGTGTGTGCGTGCGTCGTGCGTGCGTGCGTGCGTGCGTGCGTGCGTGCGTGTGGCACCCGCTCTCTGCGTCCTCCCCGTAAAAGAAAACTGGGAGTTATTTTCCCCTCTTATTTTTTTATAACTGCCCACATGTCAATGTGTCAAGAGACAGCAACCTTGGGGAAAGTAGGCAATCTTAACAGGTATTGCCCTCTTGCTCCCCGCAGGGGCTTTCCACATCTGTCTGGTGCCCTTAGGGTCAGAGACTAAGGCTCACTCTAACACAATCTATATGAGTGAAAAGCCTAACCGTTTAAATTAAAATCAAGTTGGATTGTTTTCCACATATAACATGTCTACAGTGCTGTAAATTGAGCAAGTTACGGGGGATGGAAATGGAAGAAAGTATAAGGGCTTCATAACTATTTATGCTTCCTATAACTTAAGAGGTCTATTGTGATATGTGATGCTACTGTATATTGAGTTCCACAAGAATCTTCTACAATACAACACTGAAATAACCAATTTGTAACAGTTGAATGCATATAATAAGACCAACAGAATCCCCATGTTTTGATTGGCTTATCATTGTGGTGTCTACTTTTTGATGGCTTATCATGGATGTTCTTATCCATCACTTTTTTAATGAGATTCATGTTTAGAATGAAACCAACAAACAGTGTATCATTGGCACCCCAGTCAGTGTACTTGTGCTGCATCTTCTTGAATACAAACAGGCACTTTGTTTGTCTAAATATAGACTCAGATCCTTTGGGGCAGAGACTATGTGAAGATGACTATCTTCAGAAAGAACTGATTCTGTTTTGTATATGATGTGTAACTGAAGACAAGTAAGATTTGACCTACAGTATAGGCCCTGGGACCAGTACAGTAGCTTGCCATTTTACATTTGAACAGTGTCCATCTCATCAGAGGCTAAGCATTTCTCACAATATTATAAAAAGACAAACTTGCAAAGCTCTCCTCTTATTCATAATCTATAATAGTCTCACTCTCCTGTGTTAGATGTCCACCAGTCTCGGAGACCTTGCGTTAAGCCATTCTCCCCGCAGGCGAAGACTTAAAAAACATCCTGTTTTTTAAATGTGAGGAGCTCCCACTGTCCATCTGACTCCATCTGATACGCAACATTGAAGAGATGGATTTGGGTAATGGCCCAGCAACAGTCTGGGTGTCAAGCTGCTTCACACTAGAGCTGAGAGCAGTGAGAGCTGAGAGCAGGGACAACACCCACCAGGCACCAGGCCTGGACCAAGACCAAGACCACATGTCCTCCCCTCCACTGCCCGAGAAGGCCTGCATCTCGCTGGGGATGGACCAGCACCACATCACGCCTCACTGGTGGAGGACCAGGGGTCAAAGTTGAAGGCAGAGAGGAACACGTAGAACTGATGATTAAAGATTTTGATGGCCTCGTTGCTGAGCTGGAGCCCTACTCAGGGGGGTGAAGAGAGCGTTGACGAGAGAGGCAGGAGTTCATCAGTTTATTGGCATATATAGAATGTACAGGTAACTGACCCCAAAAAATGAACCACCAACATAAAGTGTCTTAATAGGGCATTGGGCCACCACGATCCATAACTGCTTCAATGCACCTTGGCATAGGTTCCACAAATGTCTGCAATACCATCCTTCCACGAGAAATTCCATCATTAGGTGTTTTGTCGATGGTGTTGGAAAACGCTGGCTCAGGCGCCGATCCAGAATCTCCCATTAGTGTTCAATTGGGTTGAGATCTGGTGACTGAGACTGTCATGGCATATGGTTTATATCATTTTCATGGTTATCAAACCTTTCAGTGACCACTCGTGCCCTGTGGATGGGAGCATTGTTATCCTATGGGCGCATAGCCATGGTAGCCAACATAATGTCCTGCCCAGTGTTTTTATAGAGTTAAAGTTAAGAGAATGAACGTTTGCCACATTCACAAAGACATCTTCTTGATGGATGAAAAATATCTGGGATTAGTCTGCCATGCGAGGTTAAGTGAATTCCTTCATGTCTGAGGGCTATCTCCTGAGATGTGTTCCACCACCTCATTGCAGATAGCCAATTCTGCTGTGTGTGTGTGTGTGTGTGAGTGTGAGTCTGTGTTTTAATTTGTGTATGTGTGTGCATTTGTATTTGTCTATGAGCACTCTGTGCCTGCATGCTTGTGTGTATTATTGAGCTCTCTTTCTAAGCTCTCTATGAACTGACAAAAAATGTCAGTAATAAAGCCTCTCCTGAAAAAGCCAAACCTTGACCCAGAAAAATATAAAAAACTATTGGCCAATATCGAATATCCCATTCTTCTCAAAAAAAATGGAAAAAGCTGTTGCGCAGCAACTCACTGCCTTCCTGAAGACAAACAATGTATACGAAATGCTTCAGTCTGGTTTTAGACCCCATCATAGCACTGAGACTGCACTTGTGAAGGTGGTAAATGACCTTTTAATGGCGTCAGACCGAGGCTCTGCATCTGTCCTCGTGCTCCTAGACCTTAGTGCTGCTTTTGATACCATCGATCACCACATTCTTTTGGAGAGATTGGAAACAAAAATTGGTCTACACGGACAAATTCTGGCCTGGTTTAGATCTTATCTGTCGGAAAGATATCAGTTTGTCTCTGTGGTTGGTTTGTCCTCTGACAAATCAACTGTAAATGTTGGTGTTCCTCAAGGCTCTGTTTTAGGACCACTATTGTTTTCACTATATATTTTACCTCTTGGGGATGTCATTCGGATACATAATGTTAACTTTCACTGCTATGCGGACGACACACAGCTGTACATTTCGATGAAACATGGTGAAGCTCCAAAATTGCCCTACCTGGAAGCCTGTGTTTCAGACATAAGGAAGTGGATGGCGGCAAATGTTCTACTTTTAAACTCGGACAAAACAGAGATGCTAGTTCTAGGTCCCAAGAAACAAAGGGATCTTCTGTTGAATCTGGCAATTAATCTTGATGGTTGTACAGTCGTCTCAAATAAAACTGTGAAGGACCTCTGCGTTACTCTGGACCCTGATCTCTCTTTTGATGAACATATCAAGACTGTTTCAAGGACAGCTTTTTTCCATCTACGTAACATTGCAAAAATCAGAAACTTTATGTCCAAAAATGATGCAGAAAAATGTATCCATGCTTTTGTTACTTCTAGGTTAAGCTACTGCAATGCTCTACTTTCCGGCTACCCGGATAAAGCACTAAATAAACTTCAGTTAGTGCTAAACACGCCTGCTAGAATCTTGACTAGAACCAAAAAATGTGATCATATTACTCCAGTGCAGCCTCTCTACGCTGGCTTCCTGTTAAGGCAAGGGCTGATTTCAAGGTTTTACTGCTAACCTACAAAGCATTACATGGGCTTGCTCCTACCTATCTTTCCGATTTGGTCCTGCCATACATACCTACACGTACGCTATGGTCACAAGACGCAGGCCTCCTTATTGTCCCTAGAATGTCGAAGCAAACAGCTGGAGGCAGGGGTTTCTCCTATAGAGTTCAATTTTTATGGAATGGTCTGCCTATCCATGTGAGAGACGCAGACTCGGTCTCAACCTTTAAGTCTTTATTGAGACTCATCTCTTCAGTAGGTCCTATGATTGAGTGTAGTCTGGCTCAGGAGTGTGAGGGTGAACGGAAAGGCACTGGAGCAACGAATCGCCCTTGCTGTCTCTGCCTGGCCGGTTCCCCTTTCTCCACTAGGATTCTCTGCCTCAAACCCTATTACAGGGGCTGAGTCACTGGCTTACTGGTGCTCTTCCATGCCGTCCCTAGGAGGGGTGTGTCACTTGAGTGGGTTGAGTCACTGATGTGATCTTCCTATCCGGGTTGGCACCCCCCCTTGGGTTGTGCTGTGGGGGAGATCTTTGTGGGCTATACTCGGCCTTGTCTCAGGATGGTAAGTTGGTGATTGGAGGTATCCCTCTAGTGGTGTGGGGGCTGTGCTTTGGCAAAGTGGGTGAGGTTATATCCTGCCTGTTTGGCCCTGTCCGGGGGTATCGTCGGTGTCTCCTGTGTCTCCTGACCCCTCCTGTCTCAGCCTCCAGTATTTATGCTGCAATAGGTTATGTGTCGGGGGGGCTAGGGTCCCTCTGTTATATCTGGAGTATTTCTCCTGTCTTATCCAGTGTCCTGTGTGAATTTAAGTATGCTCTCTCTAAATCTCTCTCTTTTTCTCTCTTTCTTTCTTTCTTTCTTTCTTTCTTCCTTTCTTTCTTTCTTTCTTTCTTTCTTTCGGAGGACCTGAGCCCTAGGACCATGCCTCAGGACTACCTGGCCTGATGACTCCTTGCTGTCCCCAGTCCACCTGGTCGTGCTGCTGTTCCAGTTTCAACTGTTCTGCCTGCGGCTATGGAACCCTGACCTGTTCACTGGACGTGCTACCTGTCCCAGACCTGCTGTTTTCAATTCTCTAGAGACAGCAGGAGCGGTAGAGATACTCTGAATGATCGGCTATGAAAAGCCAACTGACATTTACTCCTGAGGTGCTGACCTGTTGCACCCTCTACAACCACTGTGATTATTATTATTTGACCCTGCTCGTCATCTATGAACATTTGAACATCTTGGCCATGTTCTGTTATAATCTCCACCCGGCACAGCCAGAAGAAGGACTGGCCACCCCTCATAGCCTGGTTCCTCTCTAGGTTTCTCCTAGGTTCTGGCCTTTCTAGGGAGTTTTTCCTAGCCACCGTGCTTCTACACCTGCATTGCTTGCTGTTTGGGGTTTTAGGCTGGGTTTATGTACAGCACTTTGTGACATCAGCTGATGTATGAAGGGCTTCATAAATACATTTGATTTGATTGATTGAACTCTGTAGGAGATTTTTTTGCAGCCAATCCTCATTCTGGGGAGAATAAGCTCAATTACAGGATCTGTCCATCAGTTGGCCTGCCTGTTTTCTGGGGCCTGTGTTGTTGCAGCCAATCACAGTGACAGCCAGAGTGGATTTGTCCATCCCAGTTGAGTGTGATTTATCAACCGGTCTATGACCAGAGCATCTTCTGGCCACTGTGTGTGTGTGTGTGTGTGTGTGTGTGTGTGTGTGTGTGTGTGTGTGTGTGTGTGTGTGTGTGTGTGTTGTGTGTGTTGTGTGTGTGTGTGTTGTGGTGTGTGTGTGTTGGTGTGTGTGTGTGTGTGTGTGTGTGTGTGTGTGTGTGTGTGTGTGTGTGTGTGTATTGACAGCGAGAGTCACCACAAAAAGCCGCAAGAAGTTTCCCTCGCACCAAAGGGCTGTTTCTCTCCATTGAACTGTGAAGTGCAGCAATATATTTTCATTGTGAATTTATGGCTTGTGAACGGGAATTAGATAGGGTTATTTAATGATACATGGGGCATTCCCTGCTCACCTTGGGGTCTCCTTCTCCACTCTGCTCTAGCATTATGTGGGCTTTTTAAAATAATTACTATAGTAAATGGAAAGTGCACTGTCATAATGTGGCTGGGGAATTCACAGACAGCTATTTGCCAAACCACTAAATATATTTTCAATATACTGTACTGTGATATAAGTAATTTATCGCTGTGACCTTGTCTTTGAGGACTAGCTACCATYATTTGTTTAGTTTCCTTTTTATTTAGTTTTCCTCTTAGAGTTGAAAGCTTGAGTTTGTGATGTGGTTTTACTGCCGAGCTGAGACCCAGCATTGACAAATCAATAGCCTTTAAGAAAAACCATATCACCAGAGTCAACTGCATTCATCAAGTAAAGGCAGTCTTCTTCAGTGACTCACACTGACCATTACTCTGCAAAGCTGCAAATGTGATCTGGTAAGAAACGGGCCCAGAGAGAAAGAGGGAGGGAGGGATGGATGGAGATTTACAAAATCCCTCCCTTTCACAGAACTGAAACCACTCTCGCCTCTATCTGTGATATTTCAATATCAGACTATTTCCATGTATCATTGTTGTCAAGTATGCCCTTCTTCAGCATACTGCTTAAATTAACAATGTATACAGCAGTGATGTTGGCTTGCTCAGAGGAATCTCTCTCAGACATCCATCAAAGCACCCCCACCCACCTCCTTTCCATGACAGTTAGACATTTTGGTCTGTCTGCTGAAGTTTCAGGGCTAGTCTGTGCATACGGCAGTAAGGATTGTGTATTCTCAAGGCTTTGAGACTTTGTGATATGGGAGCAATGAGCGCTCCCCGTGGGTAATCTTTTGTGTGCTGACCTTGCAGGAGTTCTGCTGGAGCTAGATCCAGCAGATTTGCAGTACCTGGTCCACCGTTTATTGTTACTAGCTGCCCAGAGGAACAGAGAGGAATGTCATCATCCAGGAGACCCAGGAACTCATAGAGGCAGTAATTGTAGATGTAATCACATTGTATCATTATATTTACGTCTGTCTTAAAAGTTTGTGAATAAACAAATGATCCTGACACTGAACAAAATGCAATTGCCGATAGAAAATGTTATTCTTAAAGTTCATAACACATGGATATTGTATTCTTGAGTGTATTGTGTAAGAGTTGTCACATAGAATATTATTTCATAGCGGAGTCTGACTTATACGGACATTCCATGTTATTCATAAACAATGACATTTGATTGATACTTTCCTCACTGGAGGAAATGCTGAAATATTGATGTGTTTAATTTATCAGAACAAAACTGCAGTTTAGCTAATTCAGCCATCGTCCCAGGTTTATATTGCCCCGGCTCAGAGAAAGTCTAATGAAATGTAATCTTAAAAAATWAATTWAAAAAAATACTGCAATTGGGTTGCTTTTATGTGATCACTCATTGCACACAAGCCACTGTAAAACGAATTAGGAGTACATCAGGGGAGAAGGCAATATGCGGCTGTGTTCACTCTGGGCCTGCAGCATAAAACCCATTGTGCCTGGGTGTCATTTGTAATGTGTTGTGTTGTTGAATGTGGAGCTGTACTGGTTGTCAAGGACAACCATAATAAGTGTTATGGTTGTAGCTCTGTAGTATGACATTGTAAAAATTGCAAAGCATTGTACAGTACAGTTCCTATTTGATTTAGCTAGCGTATAACCTTCAGCCAAGGATTTCCACTGATTCATAAGTACTTGAGCCTTCATGCCCCTCAAGTTGCCTCCAAACCTCTTTTAGTGTGTCCATTTGTGATGGGATTCAAGCGCTGGAAATGCTGAACGCTCTGGATTTAGTCCACTGATGAGTACTAGTAAATAGGATGCTTATTGTGGAGATGGATAGTGAAAAAGCTCTTCCAAGTAGTCAGTCTGCCTTCATGGCTTTTCTATTTGTAACCATATAGCACTGACTCAAGGACTAAACAATACACATTAAGTCACATCTATAAATGCCAAATGTTGCTATTGCTTTGTTGTTGCCCTTGTAATACTGTTGCATTGTTACAGCATTTATAAACCATCAACAGTAGTTTATTGAGCAATACCATTTTTGGCCATGGTACTTATTCTACTGAGACTAGTACTGAGCTATCAACCGAAATGTTGGTTATTTTTCAGTTTTTAACAACTGTCACGCCCTGACCGTAGAGATCCTTTTTATGTCTCTATTTTGGTTGGTCAGGGCGTGAGTTTGGGTGGGCATTCTATGTCTGGTGTTCTATGTTGTCCTTGTTTTGTATTTCTATGTGTTTGGCCTGGTATGGTTCTCAATCAGAGGCAGCTGTCTATCGTTGTCTCTGATTGAGAATCATACTTAGGTAGCCTGTTCCCACCTGTGTTTGCGGGTGGTTGTTTTCTGTTTTGTGTGTTCACCTTACAGGACTGTTCGTTTATCGTTTTTGTTGTTTTGTCAAGTGTTTCATATTTTAATTAAAAATAATTAACACTTACCACGCTGCACCTTGGTCCTCCTCTCCTTCTCCAGACGACGATCGTGACAACAACCAATTGACCGATGTCGGTTCAATTATTCAGCCTGGTCTCATAGACTACACGTAACATAGTAAATGTAAATCCGGGACACTGAAATTAGTATGATATGTTACGTTTGGTATGGTTACATAAGATGGAAGGTAACGTAAGGCAAAAACAAAAGTAGGTTGGTTGGACGGGGTGGATGGGTGGACGTATAACATGAATGTATAGCAACCCAAAGGTTGCTTGTTTGAATCTCATCACGGACAATTTTAGCATTTTAGCTAATTTGCTCATTTGCAATAACTTTTTATGTATTAGCTACTTTGCAACTACTTAGCATGTTAGCTAGTCCCTAYCCCTATCCCTTTAACCTAACTCCTAACCTTAACCCCTAACCTCTAACCTCTAGCCTAGCTAACATTAGCCACCTAGCTAATGTTAGCGGTAGCCACTTAGCTACCTGCAAATTAGCCACTGGAATTCGTAACATAACATAAGTTTAGCAAATTTGTAACATATTGTATTAATTGCAATTCATAACATACTGTACGAATTGCAATTCATAACATATGATACGAATTGTAATTCGTAACATATCATACGAAATGGATGAATACATACGAAATGGATAAATACATACCATACAAAACATAACATATCATACTAATTGGAATAGCCCAGATTTACATTTACTATGTTACATCTACCCCTGAGTCGAGGTTGAATTATTTGAATTCCATTAAGTTTGTTATTTTTTTGTGACCTCAATGTGCACATTGCACAGTTTCTCAGGAGCTAAATCAGATCAAGCCTGAACTGTGTGATGTAGAAGGGAGTTGTATTTTCCAACTACAGAAAACGTGGTAATTAATTAACTTGTCCGGTCTGTATGTGTTTTTTTAACGCACGCATTAGATTACTGTGGGGCAGACAAGAAAAGAAGAGACTGAAGAATGAGCGATAAAGAGAAGTTGCTTCAAGGATTCTCTAAGTGATCTAAGTGATTGATAGTTGGTATTCAGCAGTCATAAAAGTATGCCTTATTTATAAAGAAGAACTACTAAAATAGTGATTTGTCATAAAGCATAGGCAACAGCTCTATAGATGAGATGACTTGGGGGGGAAAAAGTCATCAAATACAACATATGCAATATTCCCAACAACTGAAATATTTAATTGAAGTAAAGTAATGTGAGTAAATTATTGTTAATATGCGGCAGGTACCCTAGCAGTTAATAAGAGCGTTGGGCCAGTAACCGGAAGGTCTCTGGTTCGAATCCCTGAGCCGACTAGAGGAAAAATTGGTCGATATGCCCTTGAGCAAGAATTGCTCCTGTAAGTCTCTCTGGATAAGAGCATCTATTAAAATGTAAGTGCTAAGCAGTAGGCCTAACGGGCAGTCACTACCATCATGGGACTTTTATGAATGGTTTTATTCTGTGTTGTTACAGCATTCAACCCACATAATACATAGTGCATTTCATGTTTAAAAACAGTAACGAAACCGAACCGAGCTCAAAAATAAGTAATTTCTCAGCACTAATTAAGACTTGTTTTCAGATAATTCATAACATAGTTTGAAGAAAAAAATAATTCAGCACACCAAGTTTAGACAGCACACCTAAAGTAATGCACCCCCAATGCAGTGTATAATAGAATTTGATGCATAGCTAATTACCATTACCTCACCAATATGTATTAGTATCTTAGCCTCCCTCATCAGCCACTCTATTACCCCCATTTATCCCCTCCAGAATTCCAAAATGTTCCCGCTCCACATCCTTGCTTCCCTGTGATGGTGTCCCTGAACTGTCTGTGAAAACTCTCTCTATTGAGTAACACAATGATGGGCTGCCATCTGTCGCCTTCTCATTAAAGTAGAACAAATGTTAATGCTTCTCTACTGTCTAAAAGTGCCTGAGCTATGTCAAGGACAAAATTATATTGCGTCCAAGATTGTTCCCCATATGACTTGTCATTTTGCTATGTCTTGCTGATTAAAACTTTCCCTCGCTCCCCTCTCTTGTTTTTCCATGAAGAGCTCTTCCTGAATATTTTATGACCTTTAACACTTAGTCTTTTTCATAACTCAGAACGTATAAGAAATGTCAAAATGACCCATGCTTAGAGATGCTGTGGACTTTGCAACTGTCTCTACATAGCTCATTATGACAGATGTTACATAGCATGTTGTATTGAATACACAGATGTGGGATCTTCATTTGATCACCCTGTTGCAGAAGAACTTTCCTGCAATGCAGGACATTTAAAACTTGCAGTGTATTTTAGGTTTAAAAAGGCTTCTGAAGTTTGTAATTCACACTGTGAAATTTCAGAATTGATTTTTCCTTACGAACACCTACAAGACAATGGCCATTAATTATAATCCACAGAATAATTCACATTTCCTGATCCTGCAGGATTATTTTCCTGCTGAAGCAAACTGTCTCAAAGTAAGATCTTACGTCTGTGGTAGGTTTTATTGACTGCTAATGTGGCCTTAACATTCAGTGAAGTGCTATAAAGGTTTTAGAGAGATATATTTGGTTGTGAAGTGGTTGTTTTGCATTTGGACTGTTGTGAGAAATTCTTTCCAGCAGCATATTTGTTGTATAATGTAGGTCATTTGTTTTCTGTGTCTGAAACACTTTTTTCACTCTGTCAACAAAAAGGGGATGAAGCAATTATGTTCCAGAGACAGTCCACCTGCGTGCATCATAAATCTTTCATAATGTTGAGATAAATTATTCCTACACAGCAAATTGTCCAGTGTTAAATCAACACTGACACTGTTCAATTTAACACTGGTCTGGTGTCTATGAGTCCACACTTTTCATTGTTAACACACTTCTAAGTGTGAAGCCTTATTTACATATTTCCCAGAGTGCCTTTGCCTTTTGAGTGAATTGTAGAGTTGTCATAAATGACTGTATTTGTTAGTGACAGAGACAGTTGTTGCATTCATCCATTTTCAGTCCTGTGACATACACAGTGGCGATTTTAGTATTCAGTCCCCTTGACTTTTCCCACATTTTGTTACGTTACAGACTTATTCAAAAATGTATTAAATTGCTGTTTTTCCTCATAAATCTACTCACAATAACCCATAATGACAAAGGAAAAACAGTTCAATTTTTTTTGCAAATTATTATTTAAAAAACAGAAATATCACATTTACATAAGTATTCAGACCCTTTACTCAGTACTTTGTTGAAGCACCTTTGGCAGCGATTACAGCCTCGAGTCTTCTTGGGTATGACACTACAAGCTCGGCACACCTGTAATTGGGGAGTTTCTCCCATTCTTCTTTGCAGACCCTCTCAAGCTCTGTCAGTTTGGATGGGCAGCGTCGCTGGACAGCTATTTTCAGATCTCTTCAGAGATGTTCGATCGGGTTCAAGTCCGGGCTCTGTCTGGGCCACTGAAGGACAGTCAGAGACTTTCCCCGAAGCCACTCCTGCGTTGTCTTGCCTGTGTGCTTAGGGTCATTGTCCTGTTGYAAGGTGAACCTTCACCGCAGTCTGAGGTCCTGAGCGCTCTGGAGCCGGTTTTCTCATCAAGGATCCTGACTAGTCCCTCGATCCTAACTAGTCTTCCAGTACCTGCCACTGAAAAACATCCCCACAGCATGATGCTGCCACCACCATGCTTAACCCTAGGGATGGTGCCAGGTTTCCTCCAGACGTGACACTTGGCATTCAGGCCAAAGAGTTCAATCTTGGTTTCATCAGACCAAAGAATGATGTTTCCCATGGTCTGAGAGTCCTTTAGGTGCCTTTTGGCAAACTCCAAGCGGGCTGTCTTGTGCCTTTTACTGAGTAGTGGTTTCTGTCTGTCCACCCTACCATAAAGGCCTGATTGGTGGAGTGCTGCAGAGATGTCCTTCTGGAAAATTCTCCCATCTCCAAAGAGGAACTCTGGAGCTCTGTCAGTGACCATCGGGTTCTTGGTCACTTCCTGACCAAGGCCCTTCTCCCCCATTTGCTCAGTTTGGCCGGGCAAACAGCTCTAGCTAGAGTCTTGACGGTTCCAAACATCTTCCATTTAAGAATGATGGCGGTCACTGTGTTCTTGGGGACCTTCAATGCTGCAGACAATTTTTGGTACCCTTCCCCAGATCTGTGCCTCGACACAATCCTGCCTCATAGTTCTACGGACAATTGCTTCAACGTCATGTCTTGGTTTTTGCTCTGACATGCACTGTCAACTGTGGGACCTTATATAGACAGGCTTTTGCATTTTAAAATCATGTCCAATCAATAGAATTTACCACAGGTGGACTCCAATCAAGTTGTAGAAACGTCTCAAGGATGATACATGGAAACAAAGTGTCTGAATAATTATGTAAATAAAGTATTTCTGTTTTTATTTTTAATAAATGTGCAAAAATGTGGTGTATTGTGTGTAGATTGATGAGGAACATTTTGTATTTAATACATTTAAGAATAAGGCTGTAATGTAACAAAATGTGTAAAAAGGGAAGGGGTCTGAATGCAATGTACATCTTGGTGGGGCAAACTCAACCAATTTTTWGTTGCATGCCAGCAAACACACAACACAACATTTGCTGGATTGACAGCAGGCCCAATGTATTCAACCTTATCTGGCCCATTGTGTTGCATGTGAATGTGTATCCTTTAAAACTTGGGGAAAAAAACTTTTCAGACAGATGTTTTATATCCTTAAACCCAAACTTGGACCACACACCCAAACCACCGAATAGCAGGCAAAATAGTGATTGCTTGCCAGGCTTGCTGTTAGCCATTGATTTCTTTCAAACCACCTATTGTTGAATTTGCGATTTTCAACTTGTTGTGTAAAGTTTATGTCCAATGACAGATGAGCACTGATACATTTTATCTATAATTTATCTTCGTATGACAAGGATTGAAAAGGACTTGCCAGCAGATTGTTGATGTGATTCATGATGATGACTGCTTGTCTAGCTTACTAGCTAAGATTGTGAAAGTATGATTTCGACATGATCAGTCCAATCAAAGCAACAGTAGATATGTGATTTGAAGTCATATTATCTGTGGCCAATAACCTTGAGCATTCTTGGACGGGTACTTTTAATGTGAATCTATGGCAGCACCCAAGGGGGCTTGAACTGCCTAGCTCTCCCGTAGATTCAACAGTGACGTAGTGTCTCCATGAGTGACAGAACACTGAGACAGTCATGGCTCAACTAGAGAAGATTACTAACGCCTATGCTCTGTATTTTCACTGGCTGCACCTACACCACAGAAAGCATTGAGCTAGGCTGAAATACCTGCATTTTGGAGCTGACTTACTCAAGAAAGAGACCCTGTTTGTATGCAGCTTTATTAACTCAAGGACATTTTTTTCTCACATTGTTGGCAAACTGATATGTGACACAAATTAATGCCATAATAACATGCAAAACAGGGACCATTTTTGTTTTTTGCTAAACAGGTGGGGCTCAAAATCACCTTCCTTGAATGACGGGTCGCCACTGGACCTACACCAATTGAGATCCTAAGCGAATATGTTGTCATTAAAATGTTTTTATTTAAAACAACAAGTATTTAATAAGGCCTTATTTAGAGGACCTAGTTTTACCCTAATACAGTGGCCTGAAACTCCGAGTTTTTAGGCATGTAAGTCACATTATTATGGCTTGCAAGTGATGTGTATTTCCTATTGAAATCAAGCCAGAGTTTGGAATTCATTTTCACCCACAACCTGAATTTAGAATGACTGCCAGGTAGGGTATTAGACTACCTAAACCATCTAAACTGGAACAACCATTCTAGTTATGGGTGCAGTAAGTCCAATTAACAGATTGGTTTAGTTTAGAAACATTTAAGTTATTAATATTTGAATAGCATAAGATTAATTTATCAATAAATGTACATGCAAAAACATAGATATTAAAACAAACCATTCTAAAAATCAACCTGAAATAGAGCATGCTGGAAAATATGATAATGATGGGCGTGGTTATTAACACCAACATTGGAGTTCTTTTACACCAATGAGTTTTTAACTTTTAACTCTTAATTTAACACAATGTTACACTGAAATATCTACAGTAGGTAACACTAGCCAATTTGATGACTTTCATTTTGTCTAGGTCTACCTTCCTCTCGGGCCAAATGTCTCCCCCTCAAAAAGCCTCAAGTCTTTTTGTTGTCAAAGCAGTCCCCTAAAGTATTTACTACTGCAGAATTCCAAATCAATCCTTGGCTTCAAACCTCCAGGCACTTGTGGGCAATTCCATGGTAACGGAATTACGCTGTTTGTGTGTGTGTGTGCCTGCCCGCATGTGCATGTCTGCGTTTATGTCTGTGCCCACACGTGTGTATGTACAGTATGTGCCTGTGAGTGTACGAAGTTACTTCCACCCCCTGTGTTTGCCATATAAATAGATAAATGTAGATGTTTGCATCTCTCAGGGCTCAGTTGCCAGGTAGTGAATAGTGATGCCTTTAAGGATGGTTATCCTGTTGAAACTCCTCACAAAAAAATATCAGGAAACATTGACTTTTGGACAGATATTATCACTTATTCAGGAGTCCAGGATTTTAATTAACAGTGACACAACCCATTCCAGGGTGACCCTGACGTGTGAGGTTGTCAATAAACCCTGGCTGTTTTTCCCTTCATTTCTCTAGTGTCTAACGGGGAGTAGCATCCTTACATGATAAAGTGCCTATCATAGCACCTTTTCAGCACTAGGCTTTAGTGTTTGGCAGCCGATGGTCGGAGTTAGCGATCCGCCTCGTGGGTTGTCTCTCTTCAAGGATAGCCTAATTAATGGTGAACTCCCAGCTCAAAGACGAGTGCTTCGTTTCAAATGGATGGATTTATTTTGCCCTCTACAAACAATACCCAAGTGGGGTACTGTGGGCCAGAGCTGTTATGCTGCACAAACTTCTATAATCTAAGGCCACTGCGGACACAGAAACAGACTGCTACAGATGCTGTCAAGGTTACCAAAACTAAACATCTCTATTCTGTTGTTTCAACCAAATTTGATGTGACATTAGCATTACATTATGGAGGAAAGTGATTATGTGAAGATTGTATAAAAAAACGAAGGATGTTTTAATCTTTTAATAGAGCAATAGCAGCTAAGATTCACACATCTTTATTTTGCATGATTTTCAGAAGATATTCATGGGTGATACTCCGAGAAAAGGTGAGGATAAATCTGATGGTCTCATGCTCAGTTTGCATGGGCCAATTCATTTTCTGCATTATAGCATGCATGACACCATAAACAGTCCATTATACACGTAATTCACACACACATTGCCCCCCTGTTTGCGTATAAATCACGCAATTACTATATGCATGAAATAAAACACCTAATGGTTTCCGCATCACACCACTAATTTMCAGCAGAAGTAATGGTAGGACATGGGAGAAATTTCAAAAAGCAATTTACTAATATCCCAATGATGCCGCTAATGGTCTCTGTGAAATCGCCATGGAAACTATGTGTAGTTGTAGTATTTTGACTATCCCTCCTCCACTCCAGACAGACACATCTGCTAGATGTAGATACTACATAAAGTGGAGTGTGGAGGCTGCAGCAGAACCCATCCAGTTAGCTCCACTACCAGTGGATGTGTGACTGTGCGCAGATKAAAAGGTTTGGGGAAGCTAGATGAATGAATTCCTCATGGCCAGACTCACTCTGGTATCAGGCTCTTGAATGTTTATATGTCCTCAGAGAGGGCATGCCTATAACGCAGCAGCACTAGTATGTCTTTGCAAAAGTGTCCTTTCTCAAGCATCACTTCTTGTAAACAATGGACGCAGGTTTAAAAGTGGTGCTTTCATTCGGCTGTGCCTATGGTAGCAGCCCGAAAATGAGAAAATGGTATCAGCGCACAAACATCACTACCAATGACACTGAAAACAAAAGAGCCAAGAGGTGTAATCTGCATGCGGACTAATGAAGGCTATTTAAATGCATGCCTTGAGCATTAACCACATGATACAGTGCCTTGCAAAGGTATTCATCCCCCTGGGGATTTTTCCTATTTTGTTGCATTACAACCTGTCATTTAAATAGATTTTTATTTGGATTTCATGTAATGGACATACACAAAATAGCCAAATTGGTGAAGTGAATTTAAAAAATAACTTGTTTCAAAAAKTGTTAAACTGAAAAGTGGTGCATGTATYTGTATTCACCCCCTTTGCTATGAAGCCCCTAAATAAGATTTGGTGCAACCAATTACCTTCAGAAGTCACATAATAAGTTAAATAAATTCCACCTGTGTGCAATCTAAGTGTCARATGATTTCAGTATATATACACCTGTTCCGAAAGGCCCCAGAGTCTGCAACACTACTAAGCAAGGGGCACCACCAAGCAAGCGGCACCATGAAGACCAAGGAGCTCTCCAAACAGGTCAGGGACAAAGTTGTGGAGAAGTACAGATCAGGGTTGGGTTACAAAAAAGTATCCTAAACTTTGCACATCCCATGGAGCACCATTAAATCCATTGTTAAAAAATTGAAAGAATATGGCACCACAACAAACCTGCCAAGAGGGCCGCCCACCATAACTCACGGACCAGGCAAGGAGGGCATTAATCAGAGAGGCAACAAAGAGACCAAAGATAATCCTGAAGGAGCTGCAAAGCTTCACAGCGGAGATTGGAGTATTTGTCCATAGGACCACTTTAAGTCATATACTCCACAGAGCTGGGCTTTACGGAAGAGTGGCCAGAAAAAAGCCATTGCTTAAAGAAAAAAATAAGCAAACACGTTTGGTGTTCGCCGAAAGGCATGTGGGAGACTCCCCAAACATATGAAACAAGGTACTCTGGTCGGATGAGACTAAAATTGAGCTTTTTTGGCCATCAAGGAAAACGCTATGTCTGGCGCAAACCCAACACCTCTCATCAGCCCGAGAACACCATCCCATCCCAACACCATCCCAACACAATGGCCTCGTCAAAGCCCAGACCTCAATCCAATTGAGAATCTGTGGTATGACTTAAAGATCGCTGTACACCAGCGGAACCCATCCAACTTGAAGGAGCTGGAGCAGTTTTGCCTTGAAGAATGGGCAGAAATCCCAGTGGCTAGATGTGCCAAGCTTATAGAGACATACGCCAAGAGACTTGCAGCTGTAATTGCTGCAAAAGGTGGCTCTACAAAGTATTGACTTTGGGGGGGTTGAATAGTTATGCATGCTCAAGTTGTCAGTTTTTTTGTCTTATTTCTTGTTTGTTTCACAATAAAAAGTATTTTGCATCTTCGAAGTGGAAGGCATGTTGTGTAAATCAAATGATACAACCCCCCCAAAATCATTTTTAATTCCAAGTTGTAAGGCAACAAAATAGGAAAAATGCCAAGGGGGGTGAATACTTTCGCAAGCCACTGTATATGTTGTCATCATTAATGTGTTACCCAACACTTTGTCTACTTCCAGCAAAATCTACTGAAACTGTAATGAAACTGAGGCCTGATGTATACTTTTTCATCACCACGCCATGCATCATTTAGCCTTAAAAAATGTAATCGATTAGGCTACACTCTGTATCGTTCCAGCTATGGTAAATCAAATCAAAATAAATTGTCTTGTTTGCCCGCTTTAACCCCGGAGTGTGTAGAACGTTTGATATTCTCCTCGTTACTTGTGATAATCACAAGTATGAGCCTTCAACCACCACTGTAAAAGTGAAATTATAAGTATGCAATATCATGTTACTCAAGATACTGGATTTTKTGTCAACTATTTATTTGACATATTAAGGTAGGCCTACTGTTTAATGTTCAGTATTAGTCAACTGTCTTTGTGATCTTGAAAGTGTCTTTACAATGATAATTAATCATTTTCATTGCTATCATTATGAAAATTGGAAGTGTAGTCTAAGAAAATGAGTTGAAGAGGCTGGGGTCTGGTGGCACTCATCGATAGACAGACAGAGCTCTGAGTTGTGAGTCGTCTCAACCAGCCTGGCTCTGAGTACTAATACATCCATTAGCTCTCATCTAGAACTCCTCTCACGTCCCCCCCCCCCCCCCCCCTCTCCAGCCTCCCCTCGCCTCTACCCTCCCCCTGCCTGCTTCCAGCTGTTAGCCCGGGGCCACATCCCTCACGCGTGCACACACCTCCTTCAGGACCTCTCCACTGATTTATCGACATGTCCAGGCAATGCTTCAAAAATACTGAAATGTCCTTTGGAAAAATCTGTGCGCATCAATCTCCCCATCCTGGTGCTCCGAGTAGGAGGAGGAGTTAATGCCTCTCTGATGCATATTCCTTGTCTGCCAAATTACATTCAACCTTATGGGGAGACAGACAGACAGTTAAAGCATCACAACTTTCTCACAGACAGAGAATGACAGACAGGCTTCCGCTTAAGTGACCTATTTTCTGATGTAGACTCAAAGGACGATGCATTTGGTTTCTTTGTTGGATCAATGCAGAGACTCCCAGGACGGTTCTTATCATTTATCTTGTAGACTCAAAGCTGGACATGCTGCTGAACTTCCCTAATTCCACAGGGAAATATAATAACGAAACTATTGGAGCATTTATTTCCAGTTGGTTCAACCTAATTTGTCACACTTTGAATTCCTCTCATGGAGTGTCATCATTGTGCAGTTTAGCTGTGGGCAGACTAGTTGATCAAGTGACAGAGTGAGGAGAGTGATGAACATTACCCACTATTCACATGTAATTACCATTTTTATCCAGTCAGACTAAGACAGTAGTTCCTTGTTGGTAATAACCACTATGGACGATCCAAGAAGCATGAAATGGGGAAATATTTGTTTTGGACAGCCTGCACCCTAGGTCAATTTGGATGACGTGCCCACTGATAACACTCAAATAAAACAATTGTCTTCTTCTCCTGTTTTTTTATCATATTTCTCTCTCACCATGGAGACACCCAGGTGGACTGATGATGAATCAGGTTTGAGAGCGAGAGAGAGAGAGAGAGAGAGAGAGAGAGAGAGAGAGAGAGAGAGACGACGAGAGAAGAGAGAGAGAGAGAGAGAGAGAGAGAGAGAGAGAGAGAGAGAGAGAAGACTTTATTATGACCAGGAGGACTAGTACTAATTGCTCCACATTATGTGGTGGCAGGGCCGGCTCCAAGCATAAGCAACATAAGTGGTTGTTTAGGGCCCCAGGCCGCTTGCCCCACCCCCTTCAACCGGGGTCTCAGATTACTGTTGAGAATTAGAATAGTTGAATACACAGGGTGCAAGTTCGACATTTGGTGTGATCAGGCAATCTTATCTTATATCAGTCACTGACAGTTACTCAATTAAGCCATGTCACCTAAACAAATGTTGATTGGTAAAATAGTCTAGCCAGTTATTTAAACTTGTATATTATGTCCGAATACCGACCAGTCACACAAGGCCCATTGATTTTGTTACCCACTCTACTAACATATCAATAAAATGGCATAAGTCATGGCAAAATATGTAGAATGGCAAGAAATTTGCCATAAAGTAAAAAAATGAATTGCCCTCCAACCCCAGATAAAATGGTAGATCTGCAGGCCCCCAAAAGGATTGAGCTGGCCCTGCGTTGTGGAAGCATTACCTACTGCCGTCCCCACACAATAAGAGAGAGAGAGAGAGAGAGAGGAGAGAGAGAAGAGAGAGAGAGAGAGAGATGAGAGAGAGAGAGAGAGAAGAGAGAGAGATGAGAGAGGAGAAGAGAGAGAGAGAGAGAGAGAGAGAGAGAGAGAGAGAGAGAGAGAGAGAGAGAGGAGGGGGGGGTAATAAAAGACAGTCAAAGGTGGATTTTAAAAGGGAAATGCTGTATGAGAGATTTTATTGAATGATAAACAATTGGTGTATCATCCATAATGAGGATGAGACCAATGTAGGCCTTGTGTAGAAAAGCAATAAGCAATAAGTGTTTGAAAATTAATTGGTTTTATCAAGAGTTAGTCATTTAACATTGATAACTTGATTTAGTAGAGTAATATCAAATAAATTTCCAATGGGACGGAAAATATTAAGGGAAAAGCTATTGGGTTTTGTAAACCAATAGGCTTTAGGCTAGCTAATGAAAAGGAACAAACCACAGTTCCATCTTATTGCACTGGGGCCCCTGTGGCCATTTCGGATCCAGCTTCTGATATTATTTCCAAAGGGGTCCATGTAAGGCATCATTCATTTTTAGGAAACTCAGTCCAGAGACCCCTATGGCACCAAACTAAGTTAAGCCTGTCTCCGAAAGAAACATTGATCCAGTTTTTAAAGTTACACACAACTCATTGAGGAAGAATTACATACCACTCTAGGCGGAGTTTGCCAAGTTCACCATGAACACAAGTTATTAAATCAAGCCAGGGGTTGGAACCAAAATTATTTTCCAATCGTTTCGTTGTGAACAGAACCACACATTTCTTTTGTTACGTTCCACTGTTCCGAACAGCAAATTAAAGTTCTGAACCGGTTCGAACCCCCAAAAAGTACCGGTTTGTATCGTTCTTTCTGTTCCCGTTTTAACCTGTGAAATCAACAGTATTTTTATATTTAGCTCATTAAAATACTTCACCAATGTGCAGACAGAGCAGTTGTTTACATGTGTGATGGACAGAGAAATGTAGTCTATGGCGCAAGATGAGACAAAGAGGGTTGAGGAGGAGGCTTGAAGTGCTGGGCATCTTGTTATGACATACTTTATTTGAATTAGGTCTACAGAATTATACTTAGGAGGACCAGCTTCTATGGTTATAACATTTACAGAAAATGCAGAAATGCCAATGGGGGCGGTGTTGCAGTCTATATTAAGAACCACATTCCTGTAAAGCTTAGAGAGGATCTCATGTTAAATACTGTTGAAGTAATATGGTTACAGGTTAATCTGCCTCACCTAAAGCCCATTCTTATAGGAAGCTGCTATAGACCACCAAGTACTAACAGCCAGTATCTGGATAATATGTGTGAAATCCTTGATAATGTATGTGATATCAACAGAGAGGTATATTTTCTGGTTCACCTACATATTGACAGGCTTTCATCAAGCTGCCCACTCAAGAAAAAGCTTCAAACTGTAACCAGTGCCTGCAACCTGGTGCAGGTTATCAGTTAACCTACCAGAGTATTTAAAAACAGCACAGGAATTAAATCATRAACATGTATGGATCACATCTTTTCTAATGCTTTAAAGCAATATCCAAATCCATCGGATGTAGTGATCACAATATAGTAGCCATATCAAGGAGAATAAGTTTTCAAGTGATTCATATATTGATGTAAATAATATTTGCTGGTCTGTGATGTGTCATGAGGAGCAGCCAGACGATGCACCTGACACATTTATGAAATTGCTTATTCCAGTTACTAATAAGCATGCATGTCACGTTCTGGCCATAGTTCTTTTGTATTTTCTTTGTTTTACTGTGGTCAGGGCGTGAGTTGGGTGGGTATTATCTATGTTTTCTGTTTCTATGTGGGGTTTCTCGTTTGGCCTGATATGGTTCTCAATCAGAGGCAGGTGTTAGTCATTGTCTCTGATTGGGAACCATATTTAGGTAGCCTGTGTTCTATTGTGTTTTGTGGGTGGTTGTCTTCAGTCTTTGTGTGTCTGCACCAGATAGAACTGTTTTGGTTTTCACTTGTTGTTTTGTAAAGTTTGGTTAAGTGTTCTTCGTTATAATAAATAGAAGATGTATTCATATCACGCTGCGCTTTGGTCCGATCCTTCTTCCACCGACGAAAGCCGTTACAATGCACCCATTAAGAAAATTACAGTAAAAACTTAAATTCACTTGGATTGATGAGGAATTGAAAAATGTTACAGTTGAGAGGGATGATGCAAAAGGTATGGTAAATAAGTCTGGCAGCACAACCGATTGGCAAACGTACTGCAAATTGAGAAATCATGTAACTGAATAAAAAGAAAAAACTATACTATGAAACAAAGATAAATTATATAAAGAATCACCTTAAATGACATTTTGGGCAAAAAGGCAAACTCAGCTCCATCATTCATTGAATCACAAAACCCACTGATATTGCCAACAACTTTAATAATTTTTTTATTGGAAAACTTAGGCATGACATGCCAGCAACAAATGCTGGCACTACACAGCCAAGTATATCTGATCAAATTATGAAAGACAAGCACTGTAATTTTGAATTCTATACAGTAAGTGTGGAAGAGGTGAAAAAATGATTGTTGTCTGTCAACAATGACAAGCCACCAGAGTCTGACAACTTGGATGGAAAATTACTGAGGATAATAGCGGACTAGAAAGTGTGTGCCCTCAGGCCTGGAAGGAAGCAAAAGTCATTCCGCTACCTAAGAATAGTAAAGCCACCTTTAAGCTCAAATATCTGACCAATCAGTCTGTTACCAACACTAAGTAGACTTTTGGGAAAAATGGTGTTTAACGAGGTACGATGCAATTTTACAGTGAACAAATTAACAACAGACTTTCAGCACACCTATATCAAATCAAATGAAATCAAATGTATTTATATAGCCCTTCTTACATCAGCTGATATCTCAAAGTGCTGTACAGAAACCCAGCCTAAAACCCCAAACAGCAAGCAATGCAGGTGTAGAAGCACGGTGGCTAGGAAAACTCACTAGAAAGGCCAAAACCTAGGAAGAAACCTAGAGAGGAACCAGGCTATGAGGGGTGGTCCTCTTCTGGCTGTGCCGAGTGGAGATTATAACAGAACATGGCCAAGATGTTCAAATGTTCATAAATGACCAGCATGGTCAAATAATAATAATCACAGTAGTTGTCAAGGGTGCAACAAGTCAGAACCTCAGGAGTAAATGTCAGTTGGCTTTTCATAGCCGATCATTGAGAGTATCTCTACCACTCCTGCTGTCTCTAGAGAGTT